>NC_090742.1:86913853-86995649 GCF_036898095.1 Palaemon carinicauda | reverse complement strand
TAAGAGAGATAGAGGATAAATGTTTCATTATAAAACAAACAAATTGTTTGTGAGTAAAAATAAAAATAAACCTGGCAGATGTTTTCAAGCCTGAAAGGGTTTCACCTAGAGTAAAGGAAGATATGGAAAAAAATTTATTTTAGCTTTAAAATGATACTGTACTTGTTTCTTGCTTAAGGGTACAATCGAGCACACTATTCTAATTTATTTCCCTCTTGTTTTTTTTTAAGTTTTCATAGCTTATATATGAAAGATCTATTTTAATGTTATTACTGTTCTTAAAATATTTATCTTAGTTGTTCACTGCTTCTATTGTAGTTTGTTTATTTCCTTGTTTCCTTTCCTCACAGAGCTTTTTTCCCTGTTGGAGCCCCTGGGCTTATAGCATCTTGCTTTTCCAACTAGGTTTGTAGCTTAGCTAGTAGCAATAGTAATAGTAATAATAATAATAATAGTAATAAGAATAAGAATAAGAATAATAATAATAATAATAATAATAACAGCAAGAAGAAGAAGAAGAAGAAGAAGAAGAAGAAGAAGAAGAAGAAGAAGAAGAAGAAGAAGAGAAGAAGAAGAAGAAGAAGAAGAAGAAGAAGAAGAAGAAGAAGAAGAAGAAGAAGAAGAAGAAGAAGAAGAAGAAGAAGAAGAAGAAGAAGAAGAAGAAGAAGAAGAAGAAGAAGAAGAAGAAGAAGAAGAAGAAGAAGAAGAAGAAGAAGAAGAAGAAGAAGAAGAAGAAGAAGAAGAAGAAGAAGAAGAAGAAGAAGAAGAAGAAGAAGAAGAAGAAGAAGAAGAAGAAGAAGAAGAAGAAGAAGAAGAAGAAGAAGAAGAAGAAGAAGAAGAAGAAGAAGAAGAAGAAGAAGAAGAAGAAGAAGAAGAAGAAGAAGAAGAAAGAAGAAGAAGAAGAAGAAGAAGAAGAAGAAGAAGAAGAAGAAGAAGAAGAAGAAGAAGAAGAAGAAGAAGAAGAAGAAGAAGAAGAAGAAGAAGAAGAAGAAGAAGAAGAAGAAGAAGAAGAAGAAGAAGAAGAAGAAGAAGAAGAAGAAGAAGAAGAAGAAGAAGAAGAAGAAGAAGAAGAAGAAGAAGAAGAAGAAGAAGAAGAAGAAGAAGAAGAAGAAGAAGGAAGAAGAAGAAGAAGAAGAAGAAGAAGAAGAAGAAGAAGAAGAAGAAGAAGAAGAAGTAAATTTATCAATTAAAAATCTGCATTAAATAAAACTAATATGAAAAATATTTTGAGAAATACTGAATAAAAATTAAATAAGAATAAGGAATAAGAAACAAAATAACAGTACTAGACAATAAGAAAGGGAATAGGAATAACAGGTTATAAGAAAATTAAGGAATAAATGTAGACTGAATGCACAATAAAAATTGTGAATAACAGAAATGAAAAGTAAATCGAAAAGAAGGAAGAATGGAAGATGAAATGTCAAGATTATATTTTGTACTGCATGTGGACTAAAATTGTTTTTTTTTAATTCTAGTTATTTGAACTAAAATGCTTGTTAATTATACACGAAGGAATCATATTACATCAAAGATAAATAATTAGCTGAAAATTAGATAAATATGAAAGAAAAATTAATTGAAGGGACAGATTGATTGATTGATTTGAGGTTTTCTAGATTGAAGGGATAATAAACTAGGATTTAATTTAATGAGATGATAGAGTGCAGTCACAAAGTAAATAAATCAAGTATAACCAAATTATATATGAAAACTTAATAATAGAATTGAATACAGTAGTAGAATCTTAATTATTCGGGATTGTGAAAAAAATAGAATTAAACTTATAAGTAGTTTATTTCATTATATTGATGATTTATGAGTTTATCAAGGAAATATAAAAATAAGAGATTGTACAATACTGTAAATAAACCTACAGTATAGTTAGTGGACTATGTGAAACCATTTACTGCATCATTTAGGATGTTTTTCGACTGCATGTCGGCTGAGGTTAGCAGGTTAGGGGATTTATAAGTTCAATATTATTATGTGGTTTTTAGATTTTTATGGTGATCTCTGTTACATAGACCACCTCAGATTTTTGTGGTAGTCTCTGTTACATAGCTATGAACCACACACACAAACAGATCAGGGGCTGAGTGTAGGGGAAAATTGACGGGAGGGAGATATTTCCAGTGTACAAGTCTTTGATGAATGTGCATTTGCCAGATATCAGACTTATGTTGTCAAAATCTTATATAAAGGGCTTAATTAAATCCTTCTGAAGATTAGAAAGTGCTAACAATCGGTACCCCTCAGCAAACAGAAATACTTAGACAATATCTAAATATCAAAAATCAACCTGTGGAATGGTTCCTCCAAATTTTAGGTATTTGTATTCCTTAAATATATGTTAAAAAAAGAAAATAATTAGGAAAACCTTCTACCCAGAATAATCATCCATCATATCGATGCCCTTTCAGAGAATGTATAAAAACTACAAATTCTTAATGTAATTTTTGTTTTTCCTAGCTATACAAACCCGAGTCATTTATATGGTTATGCGCTATTGCTGTTTTGCTATGACCAAAATTAAGGAAATGCTGTGGAACTGGCAACATTGTATGGTTGCCTTATGAATGGGTAGGAATGTAAGAGCAAGTAGGTTAATCCCCACTCCAGACTTGAGTGTTGGATGAGGTGGAAAATATAAATAAATGGCTCAGGTTTGTATTGCTGAGAAAAATGCATATTACCTTTAAAATTTGTAGTTTGCTCTTGCGCGAATACAAACCCTCGTCATTTATATAGGAGTCCTTCTTAGGGGGGAACAAAGATATGTATCAAGATTAGAGCGTCTGTAAGATCCTTAACCCATTACAACATAATGACTATCCTGACAGGCTTGTATATGAGGCAAGGTTATGATATTACCCTAAAAAAGGGGGATAAATGTTGGTGCCCAAACCTGACATGTTTGACATTTGTGTCAGTTTTCTCAATTTGAAATATATCACATATACAGTATGTAATATCATGATAGCATTCTTACCTTCTTAAGTGGTCATCAGTGTAGGTATTCCCAAGGAATGGAGGCTCCAAAGGAAACCACTTCTTATACCACACTTATTTTGAAAATACAGTTACTAGTGACGTGACATGTTAATTGTCCTGTCTGTTTATAGTTTTTAAATTATCTGTTCAGCAACTACCACCGGGCGTAAGGAGAAAGTGTCCGAAGAACTGTGGGTATAATTTTTCAAATAATTGGCTGTGAAGGTAGCCTGTCACTTCCAACTCCAGCATTAAGCACCTGTGCCACTGAGTGGTACTTGTGGAATGCTAAGGTTGTGGCAATACCACGTATGTCGTGAGCTTTGGGAAGAGCCCTAGTCTACGCTTCTCCTGAAGATTTGTATGCTCTCATAACTCAAGTAACCAGAAAGGGACGGTGTTCTTGTTTCAAATTGTGCTTACAAACAAGTTAGGGGCGAAAGGGTAAAGTCCTCTCTAGGTTAAGACAAACTGCCCTTAAAGAACACAGAAACAGTCTATCTGGATCATCAGTTATCTTCTCAATTGCTGAAACTTGGAAGGAATTAAATCGGTTATCAGTCATTGATAGGTTTTGGTCTTGGCTATGAATTCTGGTACAAAAAACAAGAAAGATCTTGCCACCCCCTGAAGTGTGACACTAGGTGTGACAGACCATGTATAATTCTCTCACTCCTTCATGATGCTAGGGCTAAGAGGAACACTGGCTTCAATGTGAGGTCCCTGACTAATGTTCTGCAAAATGGTCCACAAGTTGCTAGCTTCAGGGACCTTAGAACCTTTAGTAAGCTCCAGGATGGGAGTTCGAGTTCCCGAGGTGGGGAAGACTGTTAAAAGCCTCTGATTAAAGCTAAGAGTTCCCACAAGGAGTAGGGATAAATTCCCTTCAGTCTGAGAACCTGGCATAAGGCTGAGCGGTAGCCTTTTACCGCTGTAGCAGAGAGAAGTTTCTCCTTCCGTAAATAAACTAAAAAGTCTGCGATCAGTGGTATAGTGGCCTTGAGTGTAGTAATGTTCCTTCTATGACACTAATCACAGAATAGTGACCACTCTGCCTGGCAGACCACTGCTGCGGACTTGCGGAGATATCCTGAAAGTTACTCCGTAGAAGTTCTCGGAAAGACTTTCTTTCAGAGGAGGTGTGGGATAACCTACAGCCATAAAGAGAAAGGCAATGAGCAGCTTTGTGAAACCTTTACACGAGGCAGACGTAGAAGGTTTGGTCAATCGAGAAATTCTCTTGGAACTTCTGTGAGAAGATCTAGAAGGTCTTGGTACCACTCAACCTGGCCGCAACTATATTTTGTGACAGCATGATCTTGTTCAAGACCTGACGGATCAGAGAATGGCGGGGGAAATGTATAGACATCCATCCCGTCTTACAGATGTTAATAAGTGTCTTCAAATGCTGCTGCTGGGTCAAAGACTGGGGGAACAATACACTGGGAGTTTGTTGTTCAGATGTGTAGCAAAAATGTCTATAGTTAGGGAACCCCACAAAGTCAGGAGACTCTTCGACTAGAGGATTCAATGACCATTCTGAACCAACTATCATCCTTAGTGTGCTCAAATTGTCTGCTATCCTATTCTTTTTCCATGGGATGAATTGGACTGAAAGATGAAAGACATTTACCTGTTGCCAATGTTGAATTCCTACTGCCAACTGACTGAGGAGATTAGATATCGAGTCCCCGCTTGTCGACATAGGTCACTACAGTTGTGTTGTCACTCATCAACACTAAAGTGTGACCTTTATTTCTATATAGTGGAGTAAAATTAGATACGCTGCATTGAGTTCCAGATAGTTTATGTGGAAAGACTTTTCCTCCTGCAACCATAGTCCTGGGAGTTATTCCTTCCACAGATATACTCCTTATCCCTGGTGAGAAGCATCTGAAAAGATTAGAAAATTAGAGGTTGTAATCTATGGAGGCAATCTGTCATACAGATTCCCTTCCTTCAGCCACCAAGAGTGATCTGTTCTCTCGACTCGAGGGATCGTCACAAGAGCTGATGGGAAGTGTAAGGTCGGCGACCATTAACTCTTTAGAGCCCATTAGACTAACCGAAAATGAATCTTCCCGAAGGGTACCAGTATCTCTATGACAGGTCTCCAACCTCCGGACAATTTCTCCACTAAGAAAAGGTTGCTGAAGAAACCCAGGAACCCGTTGAAGACTTCCTCTATTGCTTCTTTCTCTAGATCAAAGAAATTTTTTTCTCCAAGAGCAGATCTTTTTAGAACCCCATCAAATACAACGATGGGATCGTCAGCATCCAAGTTAATGGAGGGCAATAGTTGTGAACAGAATGTAATACCCTGAGTGAAGAACTACAGCCAAGGTATCTGTTCCAAAAAACTGCGAAGCTGTCCAGCGACGTTGCAGGCATCTCCCTACAGGTGGTAAGTGGTGGGCCCTGCCGTTCCTAACAGGCACCTTAACGTCCTTGAATCTTGCGACCAGAGGGATGTCCCGTGCAGCAATAGGAAGTCAAGTGCTCCAACTACCTTTTATAGTGCTGGTTACTATCTGGTTCTAATAACTGATGGTGAGGAAGAGTTTGCTTGAAAGAGGAAGGGATAGGCATTTGTTGAGGAGCTGAAAATTGAGATGCTGCAACTCTTCTCTGGAAGGAATCTCTGAACCCTATGCTTCGAAAACTTCTCACTACATCTCTTTGTTTATTATGCAGTTTCCCCAAAGAAAGTCTGTCTGATGGAGGACAAACTCTAATGCTTTTGCCCCCAATCTGACAAGATCTTCATACTGTACTGCTTTCTTGTATCAGGAAGTGAGAGATTTATCTGAAACTGAGAAATATAAAACTGCTTCTGACCAATAGTCTAGCCAGGATTAAGTTTGAAAAGTAAACACTGGTGCTGCCTCTAAATTCTGAAGCTCTCTAGCAGAATGGGAGGCAGGAAAATTATTCAAGTTCCTACAGGGCATGACTGGTATCAAATTTGCAATGTTCAGGTCAATTGGAAGCAGACTAGGATGTGCCCCAATATGCACATAAAATTTTCTGTTTTGATAAAGCCCACAGAGAAAGATAGGTCAACCGACTAGATTGCAGGGAGCTCTCTGCACCTGAGATTTGTTTGTTAATCAACTCCAAAATGTCTTCTGCCTGCTTAGAAAATGGGACATAAAACTTATGGCAAGCATTTTGTGGTTCCAGGAAGAAACTCATCTACGAATTCCTGCTTTATCAAATGGGCGCCATCCTTTATTATAGGCGCCTCTGGAAATTCCAATAACGAAGGGTCAGACGGTGAAAAATCAGGGCTCGTCAGAAGTTTCTTTTTCTTGCCCTCTTTGGAGGAAGAAGCAGAGAAGGAACGATCCCTTTTAGCTTTCTTCTTATGACAGCTACTGAATTTCTACCATTGGGAAGATGACCATTTCTTACATATCTCACAAGGGGAAGAATGAAACAAGTCTTACCTTGATATGTAAGACATAAATAAAGGGGATTTACCACCACACGACTCATGAAGGTACCATAAGGACAACCTTCAAAGTCAGGGAAGATTCTCAAACATACTTGAGAAACACTTGTGATACAAGGACTGAAAAGGAAAAGAACAAAAGCACAGCGTGAACAGCAGTTGAGTTGATGCCCATTCAGTACAACGAGCAAGAGTGGAGTGGAGATTGAGCTGCAGGCTCCTAAGAGACTGCCCAGGCAAGTGGGAACATTGGGCAACCATACTATGTTGCCAGTCCCACAGGATTTCCTTAATTCTGGTTGTAGCAAAACAGTAATAAAGTACAGTGAACCCTCGTTTATCGCGGTAGATAGGTTCCAGTCGCGGCCGCGATAGGTGAAAATCCGCGAAGTAGTGACACCATATTTACCTATTTATTCAACATGTATATTCAGACTTTTAAAACCTTCCCTTGTACGTAGTTCTGTTAACAAACTACCCTTTAAAGTACAGAACACTTAATGCATGTACTACAGTACCCTAAACTAAAACAGGCACAAATATTAAAGGTGATTTTATATCATGCATTTCCTAAACACGCTAAAAAGCACGATAAAAAATGGCAACCAATGTTTTGTTTACATTTATCTCTGATCATAATGAAGAAACAAACTGGAGGTAGAGCTTTGCTTATTACCCAGACATATTTCCCATACTTTTCCCTTAGAACTACATCACATCTTCCTACTTTAGATATATATATATATATATATATATATATATATATATATATATATATATATATATATATATATATATATATATATATATGTGTGTGTGTATATATATATATATATTTATATGTATACACATATACATACTTACATATATACATAAATACATGCATACATATATATATATATATATATTACTGTATATATATGGGTTATGGAAAAAATCCGCGAAGTGGTGAATCCGCGATGGTCGAACCGCGAAGTAGCGAGGGTTCACTGTATAACCATATAAATTACGAGGGTTAGTATTACTGTAGGAACAAATATTAGTTCAAATATAAAGAAAGTAAACCCCTAACTCTCATACTATTACAGTCAAACTAATAGACCTTAAGACACTGACAGTATATTCAAAATTCCTTAGTCCTCTTTCCCCGTGTGTATAGTAAAAAATATACCTAGATGACTATCTTTTATCCATTATGTCTTATTGACAACCTTGAGAATGCACCAAGGAATAACATAAATCACATAAGTTTGTCAGTAAAGACAAATACTGTATGTACAATATACCGAGACTAGAAGGTAAAACATTAAATCATGTATGCTGACCAAATAACAAAAGCCAGATAAGGTAAATACGGGTGCAAACAGTGAAGATTTTATCTGACAATGCAAAATATCAGTAGTACTGCTTAAACTTATTGTCTCAATATAACACTGCTCTACTCTGGGACCATGCCATGCAGCTACAAGAAAACCACTATTAACTTGTATTACTTACTGCTGTAATCTTTCCTTGAGAGATGGAACGCTGAAATATAGAGCGATAGTTAGTAGTCCCCGTTAGTTATTTAAATATCAGCCGTTTTCCTAATAACTCTCAAGGTAAAATCTATTATCAACAAAAAAAATATAACTTTACAAAAGATCACACTCTCATTTCAATAAAATGGTTATATTAATCAAAAATAGAAATCTGGTAACAATACAGTAATGAATCTAGTATGAAATTACATTAAAAAGCAATACACTACAATTTGCTACCAAAATCTGGTGAAAATAGAAAATACCTTGGAATCCCCAATGTAAGTGTATGTTAAAAATATTTCCAATCCTTTGGCATTCAATTTAATTTTCTTATACTTTAGATTAGTTACCCAAGCAGACCTTAAATTTTGGTTATCGTAAGCAAAAACATCTCTTCTCCTACTCTATTAACCAATATAATGCAGTAGTGGTCAAAACATTTCATCACAACCAGCAATGATGTTACTATATTACAATTACAGTACAGTATGTATAACTGGAATCCTGACTTAATTCTTAAAAAGTAAAGTTAATAAGTTTTACTATAAACACAAGCAAAAATTAGAACAGCAAGCCATTTTATTAAAAGCTATAACTATCTAATACACTGCCCTGAAAACATTAAAAACTTTAACAGTAACAGTCAACTTCAAAGGTATATTTATTAAGTCTCATTAATGTGTCTTTTTCTTCTTCTTCTTTGTCTGTAACATTTCCAGTACAGTATATGGAAATGTTACACGTTAATCTCCACTGGCCAAGCAAAAATTAGAACAGCAGACCATTTTATTAAAAGCTATAACTATCAAATACACTGCCCTGAAAACATTAAAAACCTTTACAGTAACAGTCAACTTAATAAATATACCTTTGAAGTTGACTGTTACTGTAAAGGTTTTTAATGTTTTCAGGGCAGTGTATTAGATAGTTATAGCTTTTTATAAAATGGCCTGCTGTTCTAATTTTTGCTTGGCCAGTGGAGATTAAAGTGTAACATTTCCATATACTGTACTTAAAACAGAAATATTTGATGACGTAGTGAAAATAAAGGCACAATGTATTTACAAAAGCAGAACATATCTGTAATGGAAAAACTATTTCATGTATATAAAGCTACCACATTCTCATGCCGTACAATCAGAAGTAGTGATTGTTAAATGACCAGTTCCCCAACACAAAATATGGAAACCTCACTTCATTGGTTGGCGTTAATGACCTTTGATGTCAGGATGCCAGAGAACTTCAAATCATTCATTCACTGGCATGGTTTAATTTATGGAATTTGGGCTATAAGGACAGATGATGGGGCTGGAAAGGCCACTTACTGCCCAGGCACAAGTGGGGGAAACCCTGCTACAGTGCCATGAAGTAAAGTTAAAATACTGGAAAGTCAGGTTAAAGAAAGGAAGTGGGCACAGTGATTAAGAAAAATGGGCAATGGGATGCTAAAACTCTGAAGTAATACTTAAAGTGGGCCATACAAGGTTAGGGAACAAAACTAACCCCATAAGTGGTCTCATCTGGTATGATTTTCCTTTTGCTGTTCCATTACAAGAGCTGATGGTGACTGAGAAGGGAACAGCAACTTAGGTTTAGTTATAAAGAACTGGCCAAGACTTTTTAAATAAAACATACCAAGTATTTTAGCCCAGATCTGAGGACTTTATACCATAAAGAAAGACACTTCAAAGATATCCAAAGGATGCATAAGTACCTCCATTTTCAATACTATTGAATACTGAAGGGCTGAGAATTAGGTCTGGAGTAAATAAGTGAAGTTGGTCACCAATATATCTAATATGGCTCTGTTAGGAAACTGCACATTCATAAGTGACCAAGGAGTTACTGCACTGTAATTGTTCAGCGGCCACTTTCCTCTCGGTAAGGGTAGAGGAGATTCTATAGCTATGGTAAGCAGGTCTTCTAGGGGGACACTCAAATATCAAACCATTGTTCTCTAGTCTTGGGTAGTGCCATAGCTTCTGTCATAGTCTTCCACTGTTTTGAGTTAGAGCTCTCTTGCTTGAGGATACACTCGGGCACACTAACTTATCTTATTTCTCTTCCTCTTGTTAAATTTTTTTATAGTTTGTATAGGAAATATTTATCTTATTGTTACTTTTCTTAAAATATTTCATTTTTCCTTGTTTCCTTTTCTCACTAGGCTATTTTCCCTATTGGAGCCCCTAGGCTTATAGCATCTTGCTCTTCCAACTAGGATTGTAGCTTAGCAAGTAATAATAATAGCCTAATAATAATAACAATAATAATGATAATAATAATACTAGGATCACATGATGGTGTATGGCAATACTACCACAGCTCTGCCACTATAGTGTAATATTGGGATCACATGGTGATGTATGCAATACTACCCACAGATTTGCCACTCTAGTGTAATATTGGCATTGTGGTGTAAGGCAATACTACCAGAGATCTGCCACTAGACTGTAATATTGGTTTTCATGGTGGTGTATGGCAATACTACCGCAGATCTACCACTAATGCAATATTAGGATCACATGGTGGTGTATGACAATCCTACCATAGATCTTCCACTCTAGTGTAATATTGGCACTGTGGTGTGTGGCAATACTACCACAGATTTGCAACTTATGAAATATTGGGCTCACATGGTGGTGTATGGCAATATTACCACATATCTGCCCTTTTAGTGTAGTATTGGGATGTCATGGTGGTTTATTGCAATACTACCATAGATGTGCCACTCTAGTGTAATACTGACATGGTGGTGTATGGCAATACTACCACAGATTTGTCACTAATGCAATATTGGGATCACATGGTGGTGTATGGCAATGCTATCACAGCTCTGCCACTCCAGTGTAATATTGGCATGGTGGTGTATAGCAATATTACCACAGATCTGCTACTCTACTGTAATGATGGTATGAAGGTGTGCGGCCATACTACCACAGATCTGCCACCCTAGTGTAATAATGGAATTACATGGTGGTGTATGGAAATACCACCATAGATCTGCCACTCTGGTGTACTATTGGCATCACATGGTGGTGAATGGCAATGGATTACAAGGATTTTTGATGTCTCGAAGACTTTTTAGTCCATCCATAAACTCCATTTGCTCTTAGGTATAGTGAATTAATTTGTTTTTAGAGTTTTAACCCCTTCACTACAAGGTTGCGGATCCTCTACTCAAGCTGTGTATGAGATTTGTCAACACCGGATATGCTTACTCACTTACTCTATAATAACCTACATTTCCATGTTTAGTTTTACTGATGATTATTGAATAAATTATTCAAAAGTTTGCTTTATTTTTCATTGTATTTCACTCTAAACAACAAAAATATTCCTTTCCATTCATTGTGAAGTGATCATAATAACGTATGCAATAATAATGCATGTAATATTCACATCCTAGTATCATATTTATGATTAAAAACATAGTGAATTATAATCTCATGCATTGTTTATATTCAAATCATCTGAATAAATCTGCGTAGTCTGTCGTCAACCTATATTCACTTTCACAATATTATCCCACTGATATGACCATCCACTTTCACAAAATTACCTCACTGATATAAACTATCATGCATATTAGTATGATATATACATTATTATTGTCCTTCACTTATTATTATTATATCCTTAATCTTTTTCCCAAATTCCTTTCGTACATTTACTTTGCTCTCCCACACACATCTACAATATACCTTTCCAACTCTTTTGATTCTCTTTAGTTTTTGGGATTTCATTAATCTTCTCTTTTCTAGCATTCATTTGTCATTTTCATCTTACTAATCATTCTAAACCCCTTTCTTATCCCTCATTCCATGTATTCCCAGTCCTATTTATTATTCCTTCTCGCACCTCTCAATTTCATTGATTTTGCTAATTTATTTGAATTAGTGTACATTTGGCTGAGGACCTTCGCTACCCTTCGCTACCCCAAAGCCCGGGCAATCAGAATGCATTCACGCTATCGCCTCCCACTCCGTCTCGTCTCTTTGTCATATTGTTTTGTCCTTCTCTCTCCCTGGTGTTTCACATAACTGTATCCAATAATACTGTGATGCATATAATATTCACATTTTAGTATCGTATTTATAATAAAAAACATAGCGAATTATAATCTTATGCATTGTTTACATTCAAATCAGCTGATCAACCCTGCCTAGTCCGTCGTCAACCTCAATTCTTGGATCAAATAACTTTCTTTTTGGACTCAGGCCATGTCGTCCTGATGGAAGGTTCCTTCAGTAGCTTCCTAGGGTATATTTGACTACAGTGATATTCCCAGAGAATTAGATTAAAGGTCTCCAGAATTCTAACTTCTGGCACGAACATCCTTAAAGTTTCCATTTAGGATATCGCATAATATCAGGGGACGTATTCTTGACACGTCACATAGCAATCTGCACCCCGCATAGCGTTTACACTTCGAGGGGGAAAGTGGCAAGATAAAAGAGGAGCCGTTACAAAATTCTCCTCCTCCGTTACTGTTTGAGTACTCAGATGACGTTATATTCGTCCGCCATCTTGGATGACATCGTATCCGCCCACCATCTTCATTCTTTGTAGCATTAAGCCGGTACTCTAAGATACAGTAAGATTGGGAGGGCGTCTGCCAAGACCTTTCCTAGACAGGAGGGTGGGTCCATCAGGACGACATGGCTATCTCACTCAAAAATAGATTTTTGGGCTCAGGCCATGTTGTCCTGATGGAAGTTTACCAGAGCATTAATGTATCGTGGATTTCCCAGTTGCGCCTTTCGACTTCAAGACAATCTTTCCTGGTCTTTAAGACCTAAGAGACCTATGACATTACCGCTATATGTCATTTCTGCTAATCATGTACTATGTTTGTGCTTCCTGCCCCCTACAGGGAAGAGTCAAACTAGACTCGGGAAAAGTCTTGAAGTTGCATATTATACCAATGACACTAGTGCCATGTGTACAAATGTACACAGTGTTGATAGTATCTAACATTTACAGCAAAATTATCTTAATAATTTTTCAATCTGTTGTGAGAGGCATTTAATCCTTTTCTTCACTTTCAGGTAGAAAAACATTTGTCTGTATATGTTGAATGTATAATTCCTTTACATATTATATTACACCTGTTGTCCCATTTAATTATTGACCTAATAAATGATTAAGGTGTAATTGCGTCTTATTTCGCCCCACAAGTAGCTAAAATAAAACTTAGCCGGAGTCCTTTTACTTATTTTCCTAAGTAAAACTGATACTTAAAGTACTGAATTATATGAACAAAAAGATCTGGTTGAGACTTATATTTGTTCCTACACGAATACAAACTTTGAGCTTCTATCATCTAGTAAGACACTTCCCTGCAGGGGGCAGGAAGCCCTAACATTGTTCCATGATTAATGGTAATGATGTATAACGGTATCGCCATATATTTCAGTGGTCTGGATGACCATATAGAAGCTGACCCAAGGTTAAGGCACTTATACAAACCCACAGATACAGTACTTTCAAGTAATTCTCTGGTAAACTTCCATCAGGACGACATGGCTTGAGCCCAAAAAACGGATTTTGAAGCAAAGCGAAAAATCTATTTTTGGGTGAGATGGCCATGTCGTCCTGATGGACCCACCCTCCTTTTCTAAGAAAAGGCTTAGGTAATAATCCCTCCCGAAACTACTATATCTGTAGCACTATGCTCAATGCTACACGGAATGAGCGCCATCTTGTAGCCCTGTAATAGTACGGGAGGAAGGGTAACCTTGATAACAGCTCCCCTTCAATTTCGCCACTCTTCCCCCTCAGAGCGAAAACGCTATTCGGGGTGAAGATTGCCATGTGTCGTATCAAGATATACGTCCCCTGATATTATGCGATATCCTTTTAAGGATACTCGCGCCAGGAGTTAGAATTCTGGAGACCTATGGTCAATTATCTATCTGGGAGTATCACTGTAGCCAAATATCCCTTAGAAAGCTGTCTATAGGAAGCTTCCATCAGGACGACATGGCCATCTCACCCAAAAATAGATTTTTCGCTTTGCTTCAAAATCTGATTTTTGGGCTCAGGCCATGTCGTCCTGATGGAAGGTTCCTTTAAGTAGCTTCCTAGGGTATATTTGACTACAGTGATATTCTCAGAGAATTTACCTTAAGGCCTCCAGAATTCTAACTCCTGGTGCGAATATCTTCCCCTTTCAAGATAGCATACGAGAGAGTTTCGGTGATTTAGGTAATCGATTCTCACTGCTACTAGGCTAGTAGCCTAGTGGCTTTAGTATACTTTCATACATGTTCCCCGGTTACCCTCGTGTATCGTTTTATTGATTCAGGCGGAGATAGATATCTCCTAGAATTACTATATGGTGGTACTTGTCTCCTGTGGAGATTTAATGGTAATCCTTCCTCCCTCTGAGTTTAGCCTAGGCTATAACCCTAGTCAGTCGTGCCTCGAGTAGTAATTCAGGCAGGACTAGGCTAGGGTTTTCTGTCCCTTCCCTGTTACCGCAAATGCAGGTTTTTAGGTTTTGGTCAGAACATCAGAGTAATTAGTCTGGTGCCGGTAGCTGGCTGGCGGGGTGAATAGCATTCCCCTGCTGGACTTAGCGGTCGGCATAGGAGGCTAGACCTCCCTAGACCGCACCTGAAGGCTTTATATGATATTGATACCTTCTTCCTGTGGTCTAGCTGACTAGTCCTGCGCCGGCGGACCCTAGGCTTTGGAATAGACATTCTTCTGCCGCCTAAGTGACACTGGCACTGGAACTCTGTTCCTCTCTTGTTTAGGGGTAGCGTCGAGAGCGCTGCCGGCCCCTTTACTGTATTAGCCGACCCTAGGCTGGCGAATAGAATTCTCCTGCTGCCTGGGATGGCTTCAATACTGGAACAGAGTTTCTCTATGGTGTGGTAGGGCCAGCAACCCTGCCGGCTCCTTCCATAACCCATAAGACCCTCGCCCCTCCCCACTCTGTCCTTTAGTGATGGCCTAGCCATCAAAAACCTTTGGCCGCCGTCCTACAATAGCGCCGAATGCCGGCAGGTTGTGGGGCTGGCTCGGGCTTCTGTCGGTAGTGGCGTAGTCACTCAGCTCTTCCTTATTGATGCAATGCTCCAGGATAGCTGGGCCAGCTGGGCCGGCTGCTGGCAGAAGATCCCTTTTGCTGTAGAGTGTTCTTCAGTCCTCTCTTGGACTGCCATTCGCAAACCTGTGGCCGGCAGAGACCGGCAATAGCTGTGGATGAGTGGAAGCCTGAATATACATTCTCCCCTTCCATTTGAACCCTCATTCTGGAAGAAGGCAGTAAGGCAGAGCTCTTACTCTATCCTTCACTCCATGCTTTCTCTCTCTCTTTGGCTAGTGCTGCCGGGTTCTACCCTAACGGCAGCTGCTGGCCACTACCCTAGCCAGGAATGTGCTGGTTAGACTTGTGCGCCGGCAGCCCAAGAGTCACCGGCACAACTGAATTGGCAGGCAAAGAGCCAGCCAAATTCAAATCACATACACTGACTGGCAAGTCGCCGGCTGGCCTAGTAGGCCGACAGCCGGCGGGCTGCAGGCGGCTGGGCGTCTGCCGACCGCCGTCTATTTAACCAGATCGCCGGCTGGCCTAATGGGCGGACAGCCGGCGATCCGCCGGCGGCCGGCAATCCGTCGGCGGCCGGCAATACGCCGACTGAACTGTGCCCTGGTGCTAGCCTTGCCGGCAACATGCCGCCTAGAACTACAGTATACAGTATGACTATACAGTAGCCAGTATATTTGCAATATAGATCATACTGCAAACAGAAAACTACAGTGTATATCATACAGTAGCCTAAATTTTCCAACATACTCTGTGTAGCCCTGCGCAGCCTATTGTTGAGACCATACAATATGAAGAAAGGAAGTTCTTTCTATACACTGATAAATGATCAGTGATAATGATCCTCAATCTTAAACCTTCTGGGAGCCAGAATTAAGTTACACTTCCAATGGGCTTTCTAAAATAGAATGTCCCTTGGTTTTAATTTTGAGGGAGGTCACAGCAATTGGCTGGGCAGGAAACACACATATGTGTCTTTCCTATTTCATTTCTAGCTTATCTATCCTAAGCTATATGTAAAACAAAAAATATTAATTATAATATTAGTATAGTTTGTCCAGTGAGACGAACAACCGTATACTCATTTTATTTTCCTCTCTTTACAGGAGGAACACCCTAAGTGCCGCACCATCTTCTGCAACGTTGAAGAGCAAGAGCTTCTGCGGCTATGAGGTGTGCAGGGCGCACGCACGCTGTTCCATCACCAAGGGACCTCTGAAGTATTGAGACCCCAAGGTTTGTAATGTTTGCAAAGCCTTGGTTACCGAGGCTTTTGATGACCCCAAGTCAGCGGAGTCAAGGGATGCAGCAAGAGAAAAGCTGCGTAGATGGGTCCGTGGCTTCCAAAAGAACGCCTAGGGGCCTTACCTTCCGAACGAAAGAATGTGGGCCTATCTTTTCCCTAAAGCATCTAAGGATGCTGTCATACCACAGCCTGGCCCAGAGATCCCTTGCATCCAGTTATCCATGGAGTCAGATGTCTCGGACACGATGAAGGACATCCAGCTAGACGACAGGATGTCAGAGGTGTCAGAAGACACTGAGAAGGACCTTCTCGCAGGAGGTCAAAAAGAGGAGTCTACTTTTGGCTCCTGATACCGAGGAGGAGGAAGTAGAGTCGGCTTCTGTTTCGTCGGTTCTTGCCCCAGAACCAGTACCCTCGACATCTACTGCTCCTCCACCTGATGACATAGGGAAGACACTGTCTTCCATCATGTCAATGATGGAGAAGATGCAGAAGCAGAATGAAGAAAAGGAAGCTGCAATGAGGTTAGAAATACACCAACTTGCAGCATCCCGTGGGTCTCACAAGAGACTCAACGTGAAGGAACTTCCTTCATGTTCTGATGTGAACCCATGGAGGCATGCGGAGTACATGCCCCTGACAAACAGGAAGATCTATATCTGAAAAGCTGGGATCAGTCCCCATCGAGGAGGTGTAGTTTTGGCCCAGCTTCGAGTCTTATCCATACTGCTTCGTCCGTCTGAAGGCGGAACCAGCGTCGAAGGAAGAGACACAGCCAAAAGAGGTCATAATTTTTTACCATTCCAAAGCTCAGGCTTTGTTGGCTAGTACCTTGAAGGAGAGGGGCTTCACTAATTCCTAGGTGCTAGCCCTGAGTAAGAAACACCCTTCCTTTCTTGATTCAACCACTCGGGCCTTCCCCTTCATGGGAAAAGGGTACAAGGCCATATTAAAGGCAATAGCAGCAGGGAAACGTTGCCCTACGCTCGAGGGTGTAGACCCTTATCCCTAGCTTTGCCTATGGACCAGAAGTACTGAAAGGAAGTACATCTTATCTTCTCAGTTGGGAAGTTGGAGGCAGATATTGCCGGACGCCAATTCGGCGAGAACCTCCCTAAGTCGGCGGCGTTTCTCTTGCGCAGGGAGCAAGTGACTAAAGAAAGGCTTGCCGCTTCTATGTCCCTCCAGACTACCTTGGAGACAATAGTAAGGGACCCTATGAACCCGGATATGTTCATGGTTGTGGCCAAAACACATTTGGCTACTGTAACGAAGGACCTATAGGGCTTCGTTAAAGCGAGAAGGCCTTGTAGGGAGTTCGTGTTCGCCTCGGCTGCAGTGAGACACGAACCCAGGAAACTAATATCTTCCAATATCTGGGGAAAGGACCTCTTCCTGAGTGAAGTGGTCAAGGAAGTAGTCGACAAGGCCGCCACGGAGAATAGGAACCTTCTCCAGAAGTGGGGCTTGTCACTAAAAAGGAAGTCTTCCCCAGATGAGGGTCCCCAACCAAAAAGGAAGACAAAGAGGCCAAGGTTGTCCTCTCGCCGCGCCAGATAACAACAGCAAAAGCAACAACAACTTCCCATGACCGCGGTGCCCAAGGTGGTGGCACAACCTCAACCCACTTACCAGTTGGTACCCCAGCAGATGGTAACATAGTCACCAGCCTTTACTTCAGCCTTTGAGAGACAGTCCACTACCTTTCGGCCGAAAGGTAGAGGAACATTTAGAGGTTCCTCTAGACGCCCCTCAAAAGGAAGAGGAAATAGGGGAGGACGTGGTCAAGGAGGCAAGTCCTCCGGTCAACAGCAGAAATGAGATGCTTCCGGTAGGAGGAAGACTATACTCATTTCGGGATCGTTGGCCCTTCGATCCCTGGGCCCCTCTATAATGTGCTGTGTATCAACAGAAACCTTATTGACTGGCACACTAGAATTTCTAAGCACAACTTAACTGTTATATCATCATGGCTTGATAACTTATCTATTTTTTGTTTAATGAGCTAATGTTCTTATAAAACGATGAAAAAGTATTAAAAATAATGATAAAATATAACATTCCACAATGGTTGTCAAATTCTTCCTATTTTCTTCAAAGTCACCAGTAAAATATATTTCTGAATGGGAAATAACTTCAATAATCATAAGGATTATAGTTTGCTGCCATTTCTACATCAAAATCCTTGCAAGCAATTTTAATGAACAAATACAACTAAGACTACATGTATTTCACAAAGTTCTTACCTTTCACCTCCAAATTAAAATCAGGTATACCTGGCTAAAACATCAATAGATTACAAAGAAAAAAATCACATTACTAACTACAAGTAAAATAAGCAATAGTGTATGGCATATGAAAACACTACTGCATTATACTAACATGAGGGATTATTTCTACATGATTAACAAACGTGTTTGGATCAGTCAAAACAAAATCACTACTGAAGGCAGCTACTTTTCATACAACTTCGGAATACTTTAGATATGAAATTAATTGTTTCTTGGCAATCAACATAGAAAATTCCACATATTAGTAACAAAACAGTTTACTCTGCCATCCTATATTTCAACAAGTGATTTTAAAAGAATTCAAACAGTTGCCAATAATATCGCCACATTCTACTTCTGTCGAAAAATCATATGGTCAGAACACATTTCTTTCATCCTCTTATCTTTTTTCAGGGAAGTGTAGAACTTTTTTTTTAAAAAGAGGGTGAGAGAAGAAAATCTATTACAAACATATAACAAAAATACCAAGTTCTTTTTCCACTTAACATGTAGGAGAATTAAGTTAAAAGAAAATAGCTGTCATGCAAAACAAAACTTACTCTGCAATACGTAAGCCTCTGTAATTACTTAAGCCAGCCAACGGGAAGCCCTTCCTAGAGTCGACACTTAACTTGATCCTACGTTGGTTAGCTGACTTAGCAGGTAATTCTGAAACATCACAAAATTCAACATCATAATATACAGTATCACAAATTGAAATCTAACCTATAAACTACCATATACTACTTTTAGCTTAAAATAAGAGGAAGACCTTGGCAGACATCATACAGCTATCTCAACTAAAACGAAAAGTATCAGATTACTCAGTGATGATTACTATTCCTCAGTGAATGAGAAAGTAAAACATAAAAGTCTTTGGCTATTCTCAGCATTAGTAAATCCATTTTAAAAATATTACTACCTATATGATCGGAGATACCCAAAGTTTAAAAGATGAGATTTCCAGTTATCTCTTTGGTCTTACTTGGGCATGGCTATTATCAAATATTTAATAGTTTCTCTAGGGCATCTAACATTCTGATATTTAGTTGCCTAATTAAACTAACAGCTTTTAATACACTCTTCCTCTCTAAAATCCTTCTAAATTTTTCACTTGCAGATACAGTCAGCCCTTAGCATTCACAGTTTGACATGCGTGAATTTTATTATTTGCAGGAAGGCGCAGGAATTCCATAAAATAATAATTTGGGGTATTTTCAGGATTCACAGTTATATGCAATTACTGTATTACATAATGGCTTGAAAATTCCCTCATACAAATATAGCAATTTATTATTACTTTATATAGTAACTGAGAATGCTATATTGCCATTAGTCCTATACTGTACAGTAGGTCCTCGGGTTACGACGGTCCCGACTTACGCGGTTTCGCCGTTACGAACGCGCCCCATAAAAATATAAAAATAATATTAAGCGTCGTTCCGTCTTACACCGTTAGCGTCGTAAGCGACGTAAACAATTGCGAACTAGTTTCTAGCGCGGTGGATGAATACGCTTTGCGGTGGTTGTGGGCGAGGAAGACGGCGTCGCTCAGTTCCACTCATACGCCATTTTTGGTTGTGATTGCCTGTTCTTTCTCTCACGTGTTTGATCGTTTTTTTGAACTTTTTGCCCTTCATTATGGCTCCAAAGCGCAAGGCATATTCTTCTGATGGTAGTGCATCGAAGAAAAGGAAGGCCATCACCATGGAAGTGAAATTAGACATTATTAAGCGGTCTAAAAACGGTGAAACGCCAACGAACATTGGCCGATCGCTTGGCCTTAGCCGTTCGACCGTGGCTACTATCCTTAAAGATAAGGAGCGCATTGTTGAACACGTAAAAGGATCTGCTCCAATGAAAGCAACAGTGATAACGAAACAGCGTAGTGGTTTAATTATCGAAATGGAAAGGTTATTAGTGCTTTGGTTGGAAGATCAAAATCAACGGCGTATTCCAGTGAGCTTAATGGTTATTCAAGAGAAGGCTAAAAGGTTGTTTGAAGCGTTGAAAAAAGAAAGGGGGGGAGAAAGTGAAAGTGAAGAGTTTTCGGCTAGTAGGGGTTGGTTTATGCGATTTAAGGCTCGGGCCAATTACCATAATCTTAAAAGTGCAAGGTGAAGCTGCTAGTGGGGATGAGAAAGCAGCAAGTGAATTTCCTAAAGCGTTGGCTGAGATAATTAGGGAGGGGGGTTATTCTGCTTATCAGGTGTTCAATGCGGACTTGACTCTGAAGGACTTTTGGAAGTCCTACAACATCCTTGATGCTATTAAGAACATTGCTGATTCCTGGGAGGAGGTGAAGGTTACTAACATGAATGGTGTTTGGAGGAAGCTATGTCCTCAATTTGTTAATGATTTTCATGGGTTTGAGGACACAATTGACCATGTTATCAAGAACATTGTTGCCCTGAGTAAGGAAACCGATTTGGAGATGGAGGTTGATGATGTTACGGAGCTGCTAGAATCTCATGGAGAGGAGTTATCTGCTGGGGACTTGATACAACTGGAGAAGCAGATCATAGAGGAAGAGGAAGAAGCCCCCACCCCAGACCCTAAGGCTTTCACAAGGCAGGGCTTGTCAAAAGGTTTTGCCGAGATACAACAAGCATTGGCAACTTTCGAGGCTCAAGATCCCAACATGGACAGGTTCACCAGGGTTTCCAGAGGTGTCATGGACTTACTGCAGTGTTATAAGGAGATTTTGGATGAGAAGAGGATCCTCTCTGTCCAGTCTAACCTGGAGCGGTATTTTAAGAAAGTAGAGAGAACTGCACCCTCTACATCAGCTGCCTCTACTACTCCAGATTTGCCTGCAACAGAGCCTCTACCATCAACCTCAGCTGCCTCTATTGCTACAGAGCCTCTGCCATCAACCTCAGCTGCCTCTGCTTCTCCAGCTTCTCCACCACCTCTTGTAGGCTCTTCACCTCCAGACTCGCCTGCCCCAGCTTCTCCAGCATCTTCTGTCTCACTTCCAGAGAATCCTGATTCACCTGCCCCAGTTTCTCCAGCATCTTCTGCACCTTCCTCTCCACAATAAACCAGTCTCTCCGTCCCTTGCAACATCCCTTCCAGTGTGCAAGCCAACCATAGGAATAAGGTAAGGAATTGTTCTCTTTTTTTTTTATTGATATTTACTTTAATTCATGTGGTAAGGAATTGTTTTCTTTTTTTTTATTGATATTTACTTTAATTCATGTGGTAAGGAATTGTTTTCTTTTTTTTATTGATATTTACTTTAATTCATGTGGTAAGGAATTGTTTTCTTTTTTTTTATTGATATTTACTTTAATTCATGTGGTAAGGAATTGTTTTCTTTTTTTATTGATATTTACTTTAATTCATGTGGTAAGGAATTGTTTTCTTTTTTTTTTATTGATATTTACTTTAATTCATGTGGTAAGGAATTGTTTTCTTTTTTTATTGATATTTACTTTAATTCATGTGGTAAGGAATTTTTTTCTTTTTTTTATTGATATTTACTTTAATTCATGTGGTAAGGAATTGTTTTCTTTTTTTATTGATATTTACTTTAATTCATGTGGTAAGGAATTGTTTTCTTTTTTTATTGATATTTACTTTAATTCATGTGGTAAGGAATTGTTTTCTCTTTTTCTAATATTGTTTTTATGTCATTTGATACATTTTATTATAGTACAGTATACAGTAATACTTTACAGTACAGTACAGTACGTATATTTATGGTGTTCCGACTTACACGGAAATTCGGGTTACACCGCGTCTTAAGAACGGATCAGCGTCGTAACCCGAGGACCCCCTGTATAGCTAAATATTTTGTCTCTTCATTTCAGGTGATTCAAAGTTTGAGAAACGGAGAAATTATCTGGAAATTTATAAAAAGTGAACAAACTGAGACACATATTGGCATGTGCTAGCTAAGAAGAAAGACAGGAAAATCATTATGGCTTATAAGACTACTGTACATATTCCAAATGGATCCATTGTAGCTCAATATGAAGAAGTAGTGGCAGACTTATGGTTGATAGCAATATACAAAAGAAATAACCCAGTCCAGAATAGGAGGATCAAAAGTTGGAAGCTGAAAGGGATGAAGGCGAGAGTGTTCAGTAGTAAAGCGATAAGACCAGAGAGGAGATATGTAAATGGAATATCAGAATTGCTTGAAGAGATATGGGATGTTATGAGAGAGATTCTGATACCAGCCACAGCAGAGGTGTGTGAGAGGACAAGTGGTAAGAAGCAAATTGAAAAAGAAACACAATAGTTGGGTTGAAAGATTCAAAGAGCTGTGAATGAAAAGAGATTGGTAGCGATTTAAAAAGGGCTAAGCCAGGAGAGTGTTATGAGATGATGGGAACACTGGAGGGAGAAAAGATAATCTGCAGAAGTGAGAAGAAAAGACAGGCAGAATGTTGGAAAAATAGGAATTAAAAATAAAAATGGAAATATCTTAATTGAAAAAGAAAAAGTCAAAAGACAATAGATAGCATTTTTCACAACTATCAAATACTGAAATTGAGTATGAAGAACTGGAAAAATTTTCCTCCAGTAGAAGGACCAATAGCAAACACCAGAAAAAGTAAATTCGAGAATGCTATAAAGGAAGATTAAATAAAGCTACAGGAAAATCAGAGGTAACAACAGAAATAATTAAGTTATTAGGAAATCTAGGCAAAGCATGGGTGACACACTATTGGAAGAGATCTGGGATTTACAGATAATGCCAAGAGACTATAAAGATAGTTGGATGATTAAATTGTCTTTAGTAAATTTTGACTGTCCTCTAATAGTCCAAAATCAATAAGTTTTGTACTCAAAAAAATTGATTTTGTACTACAGAGAATATAATGTCTCTTTTTTTCCTAAATAGTTTTATGACTGAATGTGCCATTAAACCTTATTTGTAAGATTTGACGCTTGTGATGACAAATTAATATCCACTTTAAAAAATTATGTATAAATTCATCAACATGTAATTTGTCGTCCTACCCTCTCACGGAATTATTTTTCTGTAAGCTAGTGCTAAAGGCTGTATTAATATTGATGTACTGTATTATAAATGTATGATATTGGATAGTTGGAGGGGATGGATAAATTGAATTTCCTTTAATTGATCATCCTATCTTTCTACTAAAATCTTTTGTTTTTTTGTCATGAAATGACATATCTAATAATAAGAATTGTGTAGATTTGGTATAGGGCATTGTTGCTAGTCATGAGGCAATTTTGAGATGGACTGAAGAGCTAGTGAGGGGGAATGTGAAAGAAAAAATTAGACCATTACAGTACAAGAAAATTTATTGACTGTGACTTTTTACATTTTCTCTTTTAATTTCCGTTAACTTGTGGTCTTGTCCATCTACATTGTCTCAAAACTTCTTTCTTTGTTTTGAAGAGTAACGGCGCCCTGCACCCAGTAGAGAACTGCGACGAAAGCAAGCACAACACAGTTTGCTCTGCTTGGGAAATAACGGATTTTGAGCAAAGCGAAAAATCTATTTTTGGGTGAGATAGCCATGTCATCCTGATGGAAGGTTCCTTTAGGAAGCTTTCTAAGGGATATTTGCTACAGTGATACTACCAGAGAATTAACCATAGGTCTCAAGAATTCTAACTCCTGGTGCGAGTATCCTTAATACAGTATATCTTTAAGGATATCCCATAATATCAGGGGATGTATTTTTTGATACGACATATAGAAATCTTCACCCCGAATAGATTCAACTCTTTGAGGGGGAAGAGTGGCGAACGAAAGGGGAGCCGTTATCAAGGTACCCGGTGGACCTCCTCTCCGTACTACTACGGCCCATCATTCTAACTTGCACTTAAGCTGGAATAGCCGCAGATAGAGTAGTTTCGGGTGGGGTCATTTAAGAAAGAAGGGTGGGTCCATCAGGACGACATGGCTATCTCACCCAAAAATTGATTTTTCGCTGTGCTCAAAATCCGCTTTTTGGGCTTGGCCATGTCGTCCTGATGGAAGCTTACCAGAGAATTAACTTGAAAGTACTATATCTGTGGGTTTGTATAAGTGCCTTTACTTTGAATGAGTTCCTTATATGGTCTACTAGACCCGTATATATGACATTACCGTTATTTGTCATATCCACCAAGCTTGGAACTATCTTAGGAGTTCCTGCACCCTGCAGGGAAAGTGTCGACTTCGACTATAAGGATTCAAATTTTGTATCTTCATAAGGAATTGATTGAATTGAATATAGGATTTAGGCATTAAGCCAAGCACTGGGGCATCAAAGGCCATTCAGTGCTATATATCGAAAATCATTCAATCATATCTGTACACTCACACCATTTAGTATCATTTTAACCTTTAATACAAATCGTAACACTTTCATACAATAAAATCTAGATATGAAATAAATATGGATTAAAAGGGTAAAATAAATAAATAAATTAATAAAATCAATTATAGCTCATAATATAACCCCATACTTTGTATAAATTTTCTCAAGTTCAGGGTATTACAGTTTTCCCCCAGTATATCTCTTAAAGGTTTGTCCTGGAGTAAATGTGTCCTTCTCTGAAAATTAAAAACAGGACAATCGACTAAAATATGTTTAACATCCATTGTCACTTGACAGGTATTACAAAGAGGGGCCTGTCTCCCTTCCCCACTCTTCATTAAATAATTGTGCGTTGCATGTGTATGGCCAATACGCAGCCTAGTTAAAATAATGGTATCCCTTCTACTTGTAGAATTACAAGATGACCATTTATCCACCAATGGGTGGATTTGTTTCAATTTTGTAGTGGTGGTCAGTTCAGACCATCGAGCTTGCCACTTATTTTTACAGTAAAGATGAATCTCACTTTTAAGATCTTTGTAAGGAATACTCAAGGGGGATGGATTACTTAGCCCTCAAGCTTCCTTTGCTGCCTTATCTACTTGTTCATTTCCATCCACCCCAACATGGGCAGGGACCCAACAGAAGTGAACACTGATACTCTTCCTAGACTGCAGAAGTACTAACCAGTCCTGCACCTCTTGTACTAGATGATGGCCTGGCATAATTTGTTTTAATGAGAGTAAAACACTATTGGAATCCGTAAAAATTGTATAAAAACTATTTTGGTTGCCATTTTTAAAAATATGTTGGACTGCAAGAATTATTGCGTACAGCTCTGCAGTAAAAATTGAACAAGAGGATGGGAGTTTATACTTTCTAGAGATTACCTTTTCATACTTTGGACATCGGTATCATCAAGATTTCTATTTAAAGAAATAAAATAAAACTCTGGACTCTTTTATTCGATTTACTGAGGGATAAAAGAAGATGCAGATACATTTTTCTCTATTTTCATAAGCAAAATAAATTGTCAATGTATACATCATAAGTACAAATCTAACCTTGCTTATATAAACATCATGGTTATATATATTTCTGACCTGTAAGGGAAGAACATACATATATGAATTTATTGTATAAATGCCACTCAAATGAATGTGAAGCTAAACCTGTCTAGTTTCACTCAGATGTTGGATATGCTTCAACACTGTGTTCAAATGTTCACACAGCACTGGTGTTATTGGTTAGATTCTGAACCTGTATAGAACAGTTTATTAATCACCATAGTGATTTTCACTCGAAGGTATTAATACCTATGCAGCCGATGCACTGTTGAGTCCCAAAACAGTCCACTGTTCATCGCAGCACTAGACGACAGGTTTTATGACACTACCTGCCGCCACCTCAAAGTGTTCTATCTCGTGCACTTGCTTCGCATAATGTTTATAGAAGTCCATGTGTTGAAAGAAATTCAGCGACGAAGCAACTTTCCTTGGATCGTGACCTGCGGGTGTGCTGTCAGGATCCGCTTTGCAAATAAAGTAGGTGAGTTTCGCTCTCAGTTGTCTTAGGGTTAAGTTTGATCCTGAGGTTTTGCATCAGAAGAACTGTCCTTCCTTGAAGTCTGAAGTTCTTCAAAGATAGACCTTGAGACATTCTACTGGGCATAGAGAGACATCTTCCTTCAGAGGGCAGATTCTCCAAGGACCCCACCCTTTGGTGGGCAGCTCATTTTAGACGAGAAAGGCAGGATCAGGGAAGAGATTCAGTTCTCCCGTTTCCAGGAACTGAATATGGCCTTCATTTCTGGATAAGGACACTATTTCACTAACTCTAGCCCCTGAGGCTATAGCAAACAGAAATATAACTTTCTGTATTAGATCCTTTAGGGTGCAATCCTCATTGTTCAGATTCGAAGCATAGTGCAAGACTTTGTCCAACGACCACGTTATGGGCTTTGGAGGGGTTGCCGGCTTGAGTCTAGCGCATGCTTTTGGTATCTTATTGAAGATTTCACCTGTGAGATCCACCTGAAAGGCGTACAGAAGAGGTCTAGTCAAAGCTGACTTACACGCAGTTATTGTGGTGGAAGCAAGGCCTTGTTCGTGTAGGTGGCTGAAGAACGAAAGACAGAAGTCTATTGATATTTCTGTTGGTTTCCTTGCTTTCACAAAGGAAACCCATTTCTTCCAAGACGATTCATATTGCCTCCTAGTTGAACTTGACTTGTATTCTTCGATGAAGTCGATTTTGTCCTTTGAGATCCCAAACTTTTTCTTCGCTGCTAGGGCGAGAAAATCATGAGATGTAGGTTGTTGGTTCTCAAGGATGAAGCTTAAACAGTCGACTTCTGAACCAGTTGGGATAAAACTGGGTTCAGCAAAGGAAACAGCTTCAGTTTCAATTCTAGAACTAGAGGGAACCAATTGCTTCTGGGCCATTTGGGGGCCACTACTGCAGCTGTTCCTCTGAAGGATCTTAGCTTGTCGAGAACTTTTAGCAGAAGATTGGTTGGTGGGAACAGGTAGATCCGATTCCATCTGTTCCAGTCGAGAGACATGGCGTCTATCGATTCTGCTTGAGGGTCCTCGTAAGGGGCTAAATAATGAGGTAGTTTCTTGTCATCGCTCGTTGCGTAGAGGTAGATCTGCAGTTCCGGGACTTTGTCCGAGATGAAGGAGAATGAGTCTGTGTCTGGGAACCATTCTGTCTTTATCGGCTTTCGCCTGGATAGAGCGTCCGCCATCACATTGAGGAACCCTTGAAGGTGAACTGCGGATAAGTGCCATATTTTCTTCCTTGCCAGGTGGAAGATAGCTAACATCACGTGATTGATGTGAGGTGATCTCGAGCCTTGTCGATTTAGACATTTTACTATCACCTCGTTGTCCTGGGCCAGTCTGATGTGGACTGCTCTGCGAGGGGATAGTTTCTTCAACGTTAGGAAGACTGCCATAGCCTCCAAGATGTTAATGTGAAAAGTTTTGAACTGGTGAGACCAATTCCCCTGCACTTTCCTTTCTTGCGAATGGCCTCCCCATCCTTCCAGGGAGGCGTCTGTGTGTATCACCACTGATAGCTCTCAACATTCGTTGATCTCTTCGAGCGTTTGATGCGTATCTTCTCCAGACTCCTGATGCATCCTTTAACTGTGCTTTTAGCACCAAGTCTGTCACTGCTGCGAACTGGAGAGAGCCCCATACTCTTTCCTCTTTGTGTCTTGAAATCCTAGTGTTGGATTAGTCTCTCGACAGATCCTGCTATCTCTCTCCTCTTCTTTAGTGGAATGGAGAGATGGTGTGACTGTAAGTTCCAATGGATTCCTAACCATTGAAACTTCTGAGCTGGAGAAAGGCGAGACTTCTTGCGGTTGATCTTGAAGCCTAGGTGCTCCAGGAACTGGATCGCCTTTCCGGCCACTTGCAGATAAGTAGTTTTGGATGCTGCCCACACCAGCCAATCGTCCAGTATGGTACTACCTCCGAGTCTTTCTTGGGAACACAGAACAGCCTATCCTGGAATCTGATGGACTTCACTTTCCTTATTACCTTCTTGTTCAAGAGTTCTGAGGTATATCCTTCCAACAAGGGGGTGGAGTGTTGGAAGAATTCTGGAAAAGGGGGTGGAATTTTGTTCCATTTCCAACCGAGTCCATTTTTGACTAGGCTGTGGGCCCAGGGATCGAAGGTCCAATGATCCCGAAAGTGAAAAAGTTTGCCTCCTACCAGGAACCTCTCATTGCTTAGAGGTTGCTGAGAACTTGCTTCCATGACCACGTCCTCCTCTACTCCTTCAGTGGTTTCTTGAGGAGCCTCTTTATGGGCATTTACCTTTGTAGGGCCAAAGGGTGGTCATGTGCCTCTCAAAACCTGGGTAAAAGACAGGTGACTGGGCCACCAGCTGCTGAGGGACCATCTGGAAGGTGGTTTGCGGCTGGGTTACCATTTGAGGCAGCGTGGCCATGGTCACGGCCAGAAGTTGTGCAGGTCTACGTGGTTTCTTTGCCTTTCTGTTCTTGGGCTGGGGACCACTGTCTGAGGATGATTTCCTTTTTGAAGACATGCCCCACTTTTGGAAGAGGTTCCTATTCTCCGTGGCGGCTTTGGCAATGACTTCCTGAACCATATCTTGTAGGAAAAGGTCTATGCCCCAGATGCATGATGAAGTCAGCTTCCTGGGTTCGTGATTTACCGTTGCTGCGGCAAACACATGCTCTCTACAGGTCCTTCTTGACCTGACGAAGGCATATACAGTGAACCCTCGTTTATCGCGGTAGATAGGTTCCAGTCGCGGCCGCGATAGGTGAAAATCCGCGAAGTAGTGACACCATATTTACCTCTTTATTCAACATGTATATTCAGACTTTTAAAACCTTCCCTTGTACGTAGTACTGTTAACAAACTACCCTTTATAGTACAGAACACTTAATGCATGTACTACAGTACCCTAAACTAAAACAGGCACAAATATTAAAGGCAATTTTATGTCATGCGTTTCCTAAACACGCTAAAAAGCACGATAAAAAATGGCAACCAATGTTTTGTTTACATTTATCTCTGATCATAATGAAGAAACAAACTGGAGGTAGAGCTTTGCTTATTACCCAGACATATTTCCCATACTTTTCCCTTAGAACTACATCACATCTTCCTACTTTAGATATGTATGTATGTATGTATGTATGTATGTATGTATGTATGTATATATGTATATATATATATATGTATATATATGTATATATATATATATATGTATGTATATGTATATGTATATGTATATATATATATATATATATATATATATATATATATATATATATATATATATATATATATATATATATATATATATATATATATATATATATATATATGTATACACATATACATACCTACATATATACATACCTACATATATACATACCTACATATATACATACATACATATACAGTATACATAAATACATGCATACATATATATATATATATATATATATATATATATATATATATATATATATATTACTGTATATATATGGGTTATGGAAAAAATCCGCGAAGTGGTGAATCCGCGATGGTCGAACCGCGAAGTAGCGAGGGTTCACTGTAAGTCCTTCACAAGGGTACCCATGTGGGACTTGGCTAAGACCATGTACATGTCTGGGGCATTGGTTAGACCTGCACAAATTTCCAGGCAGTTCTGATGAGACAAGGAAGCGGAAAGTCTTTCTTTCGTCTCCTGTTCTCTTCTCAAAAGATAGTCTGGCAACTTTGGAAGGTTCTCATTAAACTGCTGGCCTGCTATCTCCGCATCCAACTTTGAGACGGAAAAGGTTAGATGTACCTCTTTCCACTTCTCGCAGGTGAGCATGGCTAGAGATAATGGTTTGCATTCCTCTAGATTTGGGCATGGTTTGCCCTCTTCGACTGCTTTCATGACACAGTCAAGGGCTTCCACCGAAAAGGGGAAAGCTCTGGAGGAAGGAGCAATGAAAGTTAGGTGCCTCTTGCTCAATGCCGAGACTTTGGAGTTAGTATATTCAGCTCCATTTAGGGTCTTGGTTAGGATGGCTTGTGCCTTGTCATGTTCGAAGACAATAACTTCCTTGGGTACCGTCTCCTCGCGGGATGCAGGTTCATCTCGCAGTCTCACGTAACAATCTGGGTATGCTGAAAAGCTGGGCCAGAATTGAAGATCTTCAAGGGGTTTGGCCCCCAACTTCTCGGAGATGTAAAGCTTCCTATTCATCATGGGCATGTGCTCCGTATACCTCCAGGGGTTGGTTTCGGAGCAGTGAGGGAGGTCAAACACTCTAAGGGGCTTAGCAGAGCCCCTGAAAGTGCCAGGCCGTTTCCCTTCCTTTACCTCTCTCTTCGTCTCTTTGAGATCTTGCTTTACCTACTCTTATTCCTTCCGGAACACTGCCAACATCTGCTGGATCGACTCATGGAGCGCTTCGCTCCTGTCGACCTGTGTAGTCGGTTGGGGAGTTGGGGCTGAAGAGATTGACGGCATAGGTTGATATGCCGTCACAGTGAACTGGGGGTCCTCAGTCACCGTCGAAACGGATCCTTCTTCCTCCGTGGGTGCTTGAACCACTTCTTCTTCAGGGCCTTCTTGCAGTAGTTCCTGTTCAGTGTCGGTGGACACCTTCGACATCCGTTCTTGGTGGATGTCCATGCCTTCCAGTGCCTTGTTGATGTCCACATCCATTTTCAGTTGAATGAAGGGAGGCTGGACCTGTTCCTGGGGCACTACCGCACTGGGTTGAGCCTTAGGGAAGAGAAGGCACCTAATAGATTCGTTAGGTAAGTAAGGTCCCGGAGAGTTCTTCTGGAACCCTCTTACCCACCTTCGAAGGGTTTCCCTTGCTGTACCCCTTGACTCCGTGGTGTCAGGGATAACGTTTCCAAAGCCGTTGGTCAGCAAAGTCGAGCAGTTGGAGCAACCCTTCGGGTCCCAGTACCTCAGGGATCTAGATACGATGCAGCAAGGGGCATGAGATCTGCACATCGTATGCCCACAAAATTCCTTACTCTTGTGGTTGCAGAACACAACTGCACAGATCACCATTGGCTCCTTCTGTGAAGGAAAAAGGGTGAAATGAGTATACAATTGTTTATATTATTGATATAAATGCATACTTTTAATAGTAATACTTACTATTATATTTAATAGCTTAGGATAGTAAGCTAGAAAGGAAATTGGAAAGACACGTTTCTGTGTTTCCTCTCCCAGGCAATCGCTGAGACCTCCGTCAATATTAATATTTAAATTCCTTATAAGGGAAAATACAGGGTGGAACGACTCCCGTACGTAGAGCCGGAGTTAGTGAATATTTATATCAACTTCTCCACCTGTAGAATACTAATACTGAACGGTGTTTCATGTGTCCCGATGATCAAAGGCTTCATCAGGGTGTTGAGGGAATACTTTAACCTCAACATGTTATGCGGTCCCAACAATAGATTGCGATAGGATACACAGAATATGTTGGAAATACTTGTACTACTGTATTGTTGTATATTGTAGATCTACCTACTACTGTATTGTTGTACATTGTAGTTTTAGCAACTACTGTATTGTTGTATACTGTAGTTTTACCAGTATACTACTGGGATTAGGCTAGTGCCGCACTGATGAGACAAAAAGAATGGAAAGGAGGATTTCCTATTATTATGGTTTAACACAATAATTGGAAGTGTAGGAGGGCTACTGCCGCCTACTGTCTCCTTGCCAGAAGAGAGTTCTAATGGAAAGGGAGGAATGCATCCAATTATAGTTTCCATCCAGGCACAGCTTTTGCTGCCGGCTGTACTGCCGGTTGCAAGGTTTGTGGATGGCAGGCCAAGAGAGGACTGAAGAATTCTCAACAGTATAATGGGTTTCCCACCGGCAGCTGTCAGGGCCGGCTCAGTCTTTCCCCCAGGGGCATTCACCTTCGGTGAAGGAAGGACATAAGGAGGAAGTGGCCGAGGCGGCAACCTAACCGCCGCTAGTAGGGTCCCGGCCGGCAACGTAGTCAACCCGGCAAGCGGGGATGACTGTCAGAATACTGGCAAAAGAATGCTGTGACGGCTAGGCCAACACTAATGGACAGAGGGGGAGGGAAAAGGGTCTTATAGTTTACAGGGGAGAAAGGCGGCGGCAGGTATGCCACCTACTTTCTGCTGTAAACTAAGGAAGCATGGCTTCCTGTGCCAATGACGTCGTGGGCAGCATAGGAACAAAGATTCCCCTGTCGGCGACATTGTCGGCTGCAAGACAGTACACCCTGAGCTACCGTCTTACTTCAAAGCCGGGATACTCGGCGGCAAAGAAGGTAGACAGTGTAAGACTATCTAAGTCAGGGCGGAGTTTACTACTCGACGGCAATGACGAAAGATAGGGGTTGCCGCTTGTAATGGCGGCGGCTCGGGGAGGGATGAAGGGTTTAGCCTCTTTTCTCTAAAAGAGAAAAATATCAAACCATATCCATAAATTCTAGGGGATACATATCCCCATCCGAATTAATAGGGAACGACACGATGAGGTTAAACAATGGGAATTACTTTACTAACGTATGCATAACGAGTTAGGCTAGCCTGACTCTAGTGGGGACCGCGGCCAAGGTTGGTACCACCGGGGTCCCCGTCGTATACAAAAGTAACGTTACATATCAGAAGAGGAATAATTATAATGTATGCAAAATCTTCACTAATATTATTTGCCTAACTAGCTAAAAAGTTTTCTTTTATAGCTAAATACCGGGAGTGTCGCACTACTGACTAAATACAATGCATTTATGACGTGCGACAGCGGTCTCAAAATGGCCGCTTCCGGTGTCAGCTACGCTCAACCAAACACACTTAAATTATATGAATTTAACTGTGAGAAGGGAGCCTTAAAATTATAAACAGGAAAGATTACATACTCAACTTTCCTGAGGCTGAAGATGCTGGAGATTGCATGATAATATTCCAAAATCAGTATCAAACACCGAAAGAAGCGTGGGAGTGCACTTAGCTTAAATGCTACAGATTATAGGATTGATGGGCCATAGTAGTACGGAGAGGAGGTCCACTGGATACCTTGATAACGGCTCCCCTTTCGTCGCCACTCTTCCCCCTCAAATAGTTAAATCTATTCGGGGTGAAGATTGCTATGTGTCGTATAAAAAAATACGTCCCCTGATATTATGCGATATCCTTAAAGATATATTAAGGATACTCGCGCCAGGAGTTAGAATTCTGGAGACCTATGGTTAATTCTCTGGGAGTATCACTGTAGCATATATCCCTTAGAAAGCTACCTAAAGGAACCTTCCATCAGTACGACATGGCCGAGCCCCAAAAAGACATTATCCATATTCCTTGGTGTTTATTGTTGAACAGTTTTTAATTTTTGCCCGGAATTCAATGCAAAATAAAACCATGAGTTTGTTGACCCAGTATACTTTACAGATATCAGTGAACATCTCAATGAAAACAGGAAAGAGGTTGGATAACATTTATCATGTGTTACTTCTATTGTGTGATCAGTCTTATCACCAAAAGTTGTGTTCCCTTCACAATATAATTGCCTCTTTTATCTTTTGACAGTGATTTTCCATGGGGAGTGTTGCATGTACTAGTCCAGAGAAACAATTGACCACTGACTTACTGTGTAGATAGTGAACCATAATGTTGCAGGGTTCTCCTAAGCTTAATGCTTTCTTATGTACCTCGACTGAAAAGGCTCTGATTTGATGTATAAGGTTAGAAAAGTTTGTATCATAAACAAGTTAGGACACTATTTTGGAAAAAAAGATTGTTCTATTTCATATATATCTCTGATCTTAACGTGGGGGCTTACTGAATAACCTTTTCCTGATGACTTTGATAAGGGAGTGTCCAACAAGAAGTTTATTTTTTTCAAATTTTTTTTCTGACTAGTTATTGCTGGTCAAGTCTCATTCAATATTGTAAGATTTTACTTTCTCATCATTGTACCTTTATTTTTCATTTTGAAATAAAAAAAAAATATATATATATTTTTCTATGTATTTCATCCCATACTGTGCCTTATCCACCAGCCTGTAGTTTTTTTTATTTCTTTTTTTTTTGTCTCCTAATGCTCAAGTAAAAAAATCTTACCTAGAAAGCATACTGCTCCATTCATCTAGAACTCGGTACAGAGTACCAATGGAAGATGGACGGCACACTCAGGAAAATGGAGAAAAAGGTGAGAGGGGAATCAAAATGTTCTTACTAGGTCCCCTGGCCCAGTATAAGATCAAGGGGTGGTGTCCAGTACCCATTTCTTCTTGGCTGTTTACCTTTTGCCCAGATCTCTGGGTATTTCACTATATTTTTTTGTGCAGTGAGAAGTCAGTGTGTGGTCGGCCTTCTGACACTAGGCAGCCTGTGTGCTACATCTGGCCACAGTCCAGAAACCACTACAGCGAGGACTGACTGTATGGTTAAAATGACCAGGAAATCCAAAAATAAAAATGAAGTTTTCATGATAAAACAAAGTTTTATGAATACTTACCTGACAGTTATATACTGTATATATAGCTATAGTCTCTGTCATCTGGCAGATTTTTCAAAACTCACGGCAACTGCCGAGTGGTGGTTATCCGGTTAGGTGGTTAACAACCCTTACAGGTGGTACTTGAAATCATTCCCGTTTTCTGTTCCTCAGATCATCTCTTGCCCGACCTGTCTCCTGAGGGGAGGTGGGTGGGACTTTAAATATATATATAACTGCCAGGTAACTATTCATAAAACTTTAAACTGCCAGGTAAGTATTCATAAAACTTTGTTTTATCATAAAAACTTCATTTTTACGAATAGAACTTACCTGGCAGTTATATATATATAGCTGATTCACACATTTGGAGGTGGGTGAAAGACAGCCAACATCGTTGGGAAACAACTATAAGTCGTAGGTAAACACCTCGATTCCTTACCTGCTAAGGTAGCTGACTTCGAAGGTTCCTGCCTCTTGAGTCGCTTTCCCTTAGGAGTGCCAGCCAGGTGGAGACCTGTTACGCTGAAACAACTCAATCGAGTCTGTCAAACAGGGCGAGACCAACAATGTGACTAGACTTCTGCACTACCTATCCCCCTTTTTATCTGCAACCTTACTCAACCTAACCACCTAACCTTGCAGACTAGATATCTTACTCATCTAGCTAGACTGAGGGTGCTGTTCCCACAAGTCAGTACCCCCAGACAACCATAAAAACACAAATCGAATTACAGGCATACCGTACAATAGTTAAGGTTGAGGGGAGGTAGTAACTCCTTTACCCAATACAGAAGCAGTAGCTAAGTATGGGCCCAAAGTGTGACACTTTTCATAGTCCACACTTACCTCTCTGAGGTAATGAAAAGCAAACACAGAATTGCTTCTCCAAAACGTTGCGTCCATTATTTGCTTAACTGACATTCTTCCGAAATGTCAGTGAAGTTGCAATGGCTCTCACCTCGTGAGCCTTTACTTTTAACAGACCGAAGTTCTCCTCCTCACACAAGAGGTGAGCTTCTCTTATCGTCTCCCTCAAGAAGAATGATAACACATTCTTCGAGAGGCGCTTTTGTGGATCCTTTACCAGACACCACAAAGAACTGGATACACCTCTTAAATTCTTTGTCCGTGATAAATATACCCTGAGGGCTCTAACTGGGCAGAGGAGTCTCTCCTCCTCTTGGCCCACTAAATTTGTGAGATTAGGAACCTCAAATGTCCCCGGCCAGGGTTTGGAAGGGTTCTCATTCTTAGCAAGGAAGTCGAGCCTTAACGCACATACTGCTCCATCCTGGTTGAAGCCCACCTGCTTCTCTATAGCATGAATCTCGCTGACCCTTTTTGCTGTGGCAAAAGCCATCAGGAACAGAGTTTTCTTAGTTATGTCTCTAAGAGTCGCTTGCGAGATGGGCTCAAACTTCCTGCTGCATAAGAACTTCAAAACCACATCCAAATTCCAAGCCGGGGGTCTCAATTGAGTCTGTTTAGTCGTTTCAAATGACTTTAAGAGATCCTTCAAGTCTCTATCTTGTGTCAAATCTATGCCTCTGTGCCTAAAGACAGCCGAAAGCATACTCCTGTATCCTTTTATGATGGATACGGCCAGCTTAGAGTCTTGCCTGAGGAACAACAGAAAATCAGCCATCTGGCTCACAGAGGTAGTGGTTGAAGACACTTTGCGCTGTTTACACCACGATCTAAAGGTCTCCCACTTCGATTGGTAGACTCTCTGTGAAGAGACCCTCCTCGCTCCGGCGATTGCTCTTGCAGTTTGTTTAGAAAAGCCTCTCGCTCTGACAAGCTTCTCGATAGTCTGAAGGCAGTCAGTTGTAGAGCGAGGGGGTTTTGATGATACCTCTCGAAGTGGGGCTGTTTGAGAAGCTTTGGACTTGGAGGAAGGCTTCTCGGAAAGTCCACTAACATCTCCACCACCTCTGTGAACCATTCTCTTGCTGACCAGAATGGAGCTATCAAGATCATTCTCCCTGCCTCAAGGAGAGCGAATTTCTTGATGACTAGGTTGATAATCTTGAATGGGGGGAACCCATAAGTGTCTATCCCTGTCCAGTCCATCAAGAAGGCGTCTACTGCTATTGCTTCCTTGTCCGGGACTAGGGAGCAGTAGTTGAGGATTCTCTTGTTCTGATTGGAGGCGAAAAGGTCTATTGAAGGCCTCCCCCATAACTTCCACAGCCTCTGGCAAACCTAATGGTTGAGAGTCCATTCTATGGACAGAACTTGCCCTTCCCTGCTGAGCATGTCTGCTCTTACATTCTTCAGTCCCTGCACGAATCTCGTTAAAAGCTCTACGCCATTCTCCTTCGCCCACAGAAGGAGCTCTCTTGCTGTTTCGTACAGGGACAGAGAGTGAGCCCCTCCTTGCTTCTTGATGTAAGCCAGGGCCGTGGTGTTGTCTGAATTGACTTCTACTATTCTCCCTGAGACAGAGTCTTTGAAGGCTTTCAATCCTAACAGAATGGCCATCAACTCTTTCCTGTTGATGTGCCATCCGCTCTGTTCCACTTCCCAAGAGCCTGAGATCTCCCTGCTCCACAGTGTTGCTCCCCATCCTGACTCCGAAGCGTCTGAGAATAACACTAGGTCTGGGTTCTTCCTGAACAAGGAAATTCATTCCCCTAAAATCAACGGATCCAACCACCAACTCGTCTCTTGATCTCTGCTGGAATGGGGAAGGAAAAGGAGTCCTCCTGATTCTTCCTGTCCCATACTCTCGAAAGGAAGTGTTGTAGAGGTCTGAGATGCAACCTTCCTAGGGCGACAAACTGCTCGAGCGAGGAGGGTGCCCAGCAAACTCATCCAATCCCTCGCCTAGTACTTCTGTCTCCCCAGTAATTCCTGCACCTTCTCGAGGCACCTGGTTTGCCTTTCTTGGGAGGGAGAAGCCCGAAAACGAGCCGAGTCCAGAACTACCCCCAAATAAAGAATCGTCTGACTCGGTTCAGTCTGGGACTTCTCCTTGTTGATGATGAGACCCAGTTCCTGGGTCAACATAAATGTCTTGTGTAAGTCCTCCAGACACCTGTTCTTCGACCGGGACCTTATCAGCCAGTCGTCCAGGTAAAGGGATACTCTTATCCCTTCTTGATGAAGCCATCTCACCACGTTTGCCATTACTCTGGTGAAAACTTGAGGGGCCGTGTTGAGGCCGAAACAAAGGGCCTTGAACTGAAAGCACTTGCCCAGGACTACAAAACTTAGGAACTTCCTTTGAAGTCGGGTGGATGGGGATATGAAAGTAAGCGTCTTGGAAGTCCAGAGACACCATCCAGTCCCCTGGACGGACCACTGTCAGCACCGACTGAGTCGTCTCTATGGTAAACTTTGTCTTTTCTACAAAGACGTTCAGTGCGCTAACATCTAGAACGGGTCTCCATCCACCCGAGCTCTTGGGCACCAGAAACAGGCGATTGTAAAACCCTGGGGAAGCTAGTTCCAGGACTGGTTCTATCGCTCCCTCTTCCAGCATCTGGTTTACCAGCTCCAGTAGCGCCCCTTGCTTCACAGCGTTCGAGTATTGCGCCACTAAGGCTAGTGGTGTTCTTGAAAGCAGAGGCTTCTTCAAGAGGGGGATCTTGTACCCCTCTCTGATGACCAAGAGGGACCAGGCGTCTGCCCCTCTTTCCAACCAGGCGTGCCAAAAGTGTGACAGCCTTGCTCATACTGCTGTCTGGAGAACTTGTGCCTCATTTCCTAGTGCGGGCCCTGAACGTCCCTCTGTTCGCTCTACTGCCCGTCTCCTGCCTTCTTCCTCTGAACTCTGTCCTAGTTGGGGCTCTACCCCAAAAGGGCTGCTGAACTTTCCTCTCCTCCTTCTTCAAAGATGACGGAGTCCCCGGTAAAGCCTTCCCTGCGGAGCACGTCAGGAGGTCTTACGTAGCCTTTTGTGCCAGCGAAAGGGTAATGTCCCTGACTAGGAACTCGGGAAAAAGATGTTCCGAGAGAGGGGCGTATAGGAGCTCCGCCTTCTGTGCGACCGTAACCGCTTTGGTCGTGAAGGAGCATAATAGAGCCCTCTTCTTCAGAACTCCCGCAGAAAACAGGGAAGCCAACTCGTTTGCCCCATCTCTTAGAGCCTTATCCATACAGGCTATAATACTAGTTAGGTCTTCTGTCCCTGTGGCTTGTATGTGTTCTGCTTTCCCAGCCAGTGTTCCAAGTGCCCAGTCTAAGAAGCTGAAAACTTCGAAGGATCGGAAGATTCCTTTGACGAGGTGGTCTAGCTCCAACATAGACCACATCACCTTAGCAGAATTAAGGGCATGTCTCCTAGATGAATCTACAATGCCGGAGAAGTCCCCCTAGGAGGAGGCAGGTACTCCCAGGCCAAGAGCTTCTCCAGTCTCATACCACATGCCCGCCTTAGAGGAAAGTCGAGCTGGTGGAAACGAGAAGGTGGTATTTACTGCTTGTTTATGCTCTTTCAGACAGTCATTGACCCTGGCCAGAGGCTTCTTTGCCGAAATCAACAGTTTCATCTTGATGAAAGCTGACTGCTTCTTCAACTTCTTCCTGATGAACTGCGACTGAGGAGAACGAGGGGCAGCAGGTTTAAACTCCTCTCCATAAAGCTCAAGGAGGGAGCGTGAAAGAACCTTATAGTCAGCAGCCGCATTAGCAGGTTTATCTTCATCCTTCGAAATATCCTCTAAGAGTCCTGTATTCCTTCCAACTCTGTTTCCCTTTGAGCTGAAGGAACTAAGTCGGAGGTTTCTTCAACATCCAAATTACTTTCAGTCCGGCGTGCATAAGGATCACTTCCTTCTAGCTGTTCACCTGCATCAGAGGAGTAAAGCAGATCGCCAGATGCGTCCTGTCGGTGAGGACTGGATGCGTCCTGACATCGGGAAACGCGTGCGTCCTGGCGCCGAGCGCTGGTTACGTATTGGCATCGAGCACTTGAAGCGTCCTTGCGTCGAGAGGAGGAAGCATCCTGACGTAGAGAGCTGAATAGCGTCCTTGCGTCGAGAGGAGGAAGCATCCTGACGTAGAGAGCTGAATGCGTCCTTGCGATTAGAGCTGAATGCGTCCTTGCATCGAGAGCTGAATGCGTCCTTGCATCGAGAGCTGAATGCGTCCTTGCATCGAGAGCTGAATGCGTCCTGACGTCGTGAGATGGAAGCGTCCTGGAGAGGCAGGCTGGATGTGTCCTGACGTCGCGAGCGAGAGTCGGAAGTGTCCTGACGAGAGTCGTATGCGTCCTGTCGTCGTCTAGAGGAAGGAGAAACGCGGCGTCGAGCGCTTGATGAATCGCGGCGCATTTCCCTGGGCGAGGAGTGACGTATCCTCCCCTCACCGCGAGAATGGTGCTGTCTGTAGTCCCGAAAGGGCGAGGAACTCCGTTCCCTCTTACTAGCTGAAGAAAACTTGGCGGGTGTTTTTTTGCTTGATTTCTTCACTGGTAATTTGGCGTCCTTACGTCTGCCCGACTGGGGGGGAGGGCGGCTAAAAGCTTGAACTAGTGATACCAGTTGTTCTTGCATGACAGTCATGAAGGATTTTGCAACTGCTGCTGGGTCTCGCGATTCCGAAGGAGAAGGCTGCCGAGTCACGCTGGTAGCAGGAGATCTCTCCTTCCTCCCATCGTCCTGCGGAGAATCGTCCGATATAGGTTTAGACCTTTTCGCTGGAGAGGCGTTCCATTCATCGTCGGAAGGAAAAGGTTCCGGGCTACTCAATCTACTCGAAAGGGGAAAGCGAGAACGGGTCTGGTCAGCTTGCTGTATCCACCTTCTCTTGGTCGGCCTCGACACCTCATACTGCCATCTGCGTCTAAGAGAGGGGCTCAGAGAAGACACTACCACTTCTGACACACCTTTTCCGTGCCGGTCATGAGCAGCCTGGGAAATAGCAACAGGACTGCTTGAGGCGACGGCTGACCGAGGATATGTACTGTACCTCTCATTCCCTTGCAGCCATCAACGTACCTTCTCCTTTGGTTCTGGGAGCTTGGTAGAGGTCTAGACTTAGGGGCGTGACAGGTTCAATCAGTCGCCACCTCCACTGCACTTTCACAAGCACTAATTTCACTTGCACTCTTACCTTCCTTCAAGGCTGCAAGCTGGTCCTTAAGATCCTTCATCTCAGCCGCCATCCTGGCATACTGAGGGTCATCCACAGTAGTCACCGTTCCTGTAGAAGGAGCAGGGGCTACTACCTCAGGAGAAGGTTCAACTTCTACAGAAGATCTAGGAATTGAGGGGTCAAAAGGAATGTCTAGGCTAACATCACTAACAGACTTAGATTTAGATTTAGAAGCCCTCCTGACTTTATCCAATTCTAATTTACGCACATAGCGTTTCATTTCCAACCATTTCTTTTCATCCAAAACCTCACATTCTTTACACCTTTTATCCAGGGCACACTTAAAGCCCCTGCACCCCAAATAAACAGTGTGAGGGTCCACCAAAGCTTTCATTAACCTCACCTTGCATTCCTCATTCACACACACTCGAAAATGCTTATCAAACATCGTATTCAAAGAACAATCAAAAGAAAAAAATCACAAAAGCGATTGCCAATCCACAGGTCAGTATACGTAACCAATAATTAGTCCAATACAGCGACACAGGGAAAGCGAGCGAAAAACCCAATGGCGGACCAGCAACGATGTTGTCAGTCCAACCGGCAGAGATGATCTGAGGAAAAGAAAATGGGAATGATTCCAAGTACCACTCTGTAAGGGTTGTTAACCACCTAACCGGACAACCACCACTCGGCGGTTGCCGCGAGTTTTGAAAAATCTGCCGGACGACAGAGACTATAGCTATATATATATAACTGCCAGGTAAGTTCTATTCGGAAAAATCCTCTATTAAGATAAAATAATTTCCTTCCTATTTTTTACTGACAAAGAGCTGGAAAGGCAAAAGGTGCAGTAGCTTGGTCTTAGCAGCCTGGGTTTAGGCATGTTTGCATCTTTGCATAAAAATCAACTCCAAATGACAAGCCTATCAATTTCAATTCCTTGTAATGTTCCATCTTCTTTGAGAATACGCGACACATTGACTTCTTTTCGACAGATTCATCCCAAGAATGGAGCACAAAGAGAGGAGAAGAAGAGCCAGTTATTCTGGCATCATTCCAGACTTGCATCTATGTTACTACAGTATGGACAAGATGCTTACCCTCCCGTATGGAACCTGGAATTGCTACACAACTAATTGAGCAACCACTACAAGTACGTAGTAGGTTGACCAAGGCACAAGCCCCCGCTTGAAATACTACTGATAGAGAGTTATTGGATCCCTTGACTGGCCAGACAGTACTACACTGCATCCCTCTCTCTGGTTACGGGTAATTTTTCCTTTGCCTACAGATACACCAAGTAGTCTGGCCTATTCTTTCCCCATTCATCTCTTTCCTCATACACCCGACAATGAGATTACCAAACAATTCTTCTTTGCTAAAGGGGTTATCTACTGAACTGTTATTGTTCAGTGGCTACTTTTCTCTTGGTAAGGGAAGAAGACACTTTATCTATGGTAAGCAGCTTTTCTAGAACGTTACTGTACTCTAAATCCAAACCACTGTTCTCTATTCTTGGGTAGTACCATAGCCTCTTTACCATGGACTTCCGAGTCTATGACAATTAAACCCACAAGGACAATTACTCCATAGGATAACTACACATTATGACAAATACCACATAGGATAACTACCCCTTATGAAAACTACCGCATAGGATAACTACCCCCATGACAACTACCTCATAGGATAACTACCCCTTATGACAACCACCCAATACAAAAATTACCTCCTAAGACAACTATTATTATTATTATTATTATTATTATTATTAGGATTCCCCATAGGGGAATACTATTGTTTTTGGTATTATTATCATTATTCTTTCCACACTTTTTTTTCGCAAAAAATCTGAAATAATTATCATAGGTAGCCTATGGTAAGAATATGCCATAGACCCAGTTTAAGTGACCTTGACCTACTTTTCAAGGTCACAGGGGCTTTTAAAGGCAAAATTTGTATAATTTGAAATTGCCATTAGGCCTAAAGTATAAGTCGTATGGCTAAGGGCCTTATGGACAATGATACAGAGGTAAATCCCCCAATATTGCCCTACTTTATTGCAAGTAGGTCAAGGTCAAGGTCGCTAATGGCCAAACCGGCTCAAAACAGGTTTGTTTCCGAGATCTCAAAAACCGGAAGGGCCAGAGCCCTGATCTTAGTGGCATATGATGCCCTATATATTTATCTAAGGTTAGCTTAACTTTAGTAGCGACTACTTAATTACTTTTTTTAATATAGATTTTTAACTATTTTTGACATTGCAGGAATCGAGACTTTGGCAATTTCTCCATGAAATACTGGTTTTTGGTCATAAACATGCTATAGTAAACTACCCCAAACATATGCATAAAACCTCCAAATCAAATGTCAAATTTGACCTTGACCCTCATTTTCAAGGTCATTTGGCTATTTCATGGAGAAATATTAACGTAGGCTAAAGGTGATGTTTTGTTGTAAACCCCCCACCCCCCACCCTCCCCCTTCGCACATGCTCTTTCAGAATATGGGGTCATATTTAACCCGTGACCTTCACATGACCTTGTAAGTGCTCATTGTCTTCAAGTTCAAAGGTCAATTTCTCTATATTTGTAATTTTTGCCTATGTTTTACCTCCATATACCTACTATTATACAGATAAATTGCTTTAGAATAGTTTGTTAACATAACTAAAAATTTAGTCAAGGGGTCATTAGGCCAATAAACCATTACACAATATCTTTTACTGATTGACGAAAGCATTTCCACACCTATTTTGCAGGGGAATCCTCCGCCACTGGCTTTAGCCAGTCGCAGTCTAGTTATTATTATTATTATTATTATTATTATTATTTGCTAAGCTACAACCCTAGTTGGAAAAGCAAAATTCTATAAGGCCAGGGGCCCCAACAGGGAAAATAGCCTAGTGAGGAAAGGAAACACGGAAAAATATAATATTTTAAGAACAGTAACAACATTAAAATAAATATTTTCTATATAAACTACAAAAACTTTAACAAAATAAGCAGAAGAGTAATTAGATAGAATAGTGTGCCCAAGTTTACCCTCAAGCAAGAGAAGTCTAACCCAAGACAATGGAAGACCATGGTACAAAGGCTATGGCACTACCCAAGACTAGAGAACAATTGCATGATTTTGGAGTGTCCTTCTCCTAGAAGAGCTGCTTACCATAGCTAGAGAGTCTCTTCTACCCTTACCAAGAGGAAAGTAGCCACTGAACAATTACAGCACAGTAGTTAACCCCTTGGGGGAAGAAGAATTGTTTGGTAATCTCAGTGTTGTCAGGTGTATGAGGATAGAAGAGAATCTGTAATGAATAAGCCAGACTATTCAGTGTATGTGTAGGCAAAGGAAAAGTGAACTGTAACCAGAGAGAAGGATTCAATGAAGTGCTGTCTGGCCAGTCAAAAGACCCCCATAACTCTCTAGTGGTAGTATCTCAACAGGTGGCTGGTGCCCTGACCAACCTACTACTTAAAATTCAACAATAGACATTAAAAGTTGTTCAAGACAAAAATAGGTTTCTAATAATAAATAAAAAAATTTTAAGGTAATAAATCAGAGTACAGACCTTGTACAAACATTATCATAGCATTAAGCTGCTTGTTTGCCCCATTCTAGAATAAAACTATTAGTTGAAAGAAAATTTTTAAACAATTTTAGATTTCTAGATAAAATTATTCAATATAAGAAATATAATAAAAAAGGCTTGACATTTTATATAACAATGTAAATTGCATGGAATTTTAAGTAGTATTTTAAATCTTCTGGATTTTCATAATCGCTAACAATTGATATAACTCGCTTTGAAAAATTCAAATATGTTGTTCTGGAAAGCTCTTTATCAAAACTGGTTGCGAATTGAGCCAGCTTTATGCATGTTTAATAAACATAAGAAATTTCCAAATGTAAGAACAACCACCACCAGCATTTGCTAAAAAGCTCCTATGCTTTGTAGGTTCTTTTATTTCTATGCTCCTCACACTCATAGGACAAAACACTGTTGGCTAAATCCTTTTGATTAACATACAGGTATCCTTCATTCAATAGCTTTTCATCTCTTCTTTCACTTTTCATAAATTCCATATTTCTCTTGAGATGTAACTTCTGTAAAATATTTTAATTTTTCGACAACAAACTTCTTTTGGACCAAGTTGACATTGTTATAAGAAATCAAAAGTATTAAACAAAGAATATGATTTTTAATGTTATAAACAATAACTATTATAAGTGTGGTTAACATTATAACTTTTAACGACTATTGTTGAATTCAAGGGGGTAGTTGTCCTAGTGGGTAATTGTCATTGGGGGGATTAATCGTCCTGTAATGGGTCTTCCACTGCCTTGGTGTAGAGTTCACTTTCTTGAGCACGCACTCGGCACACATCTACCTTATTTCTTTTCTTGTCTTTTTTTTCAAGTTTTACAGTTTATATATAAAAGATTTATTTTAATGATGTTACTGTTCTTGAAGTATCTTATTTTAATTGTGCATTACTTCTATTGTATTTTATTAATTTCCTTCTTTCCCTTCCTCACTGGGCTATTTTTCCTATTGGAGCCCTTCGGTTTATAATAAGCTTCCTGATTTTCCAACTAAAGTTGTAGCTTAGCGAGCAATAATAATAAATACAATACATCAAAGAACTTGTGGGCACCCCTATAGAAGAAAAGCTGTGTAGGTGGTCTGGTGATTACATAACCCTTCCTTCAACATCTCGCCAACTGTAAGATTCCTTCTGAAGGCAAGGGTGAGGCCTAACGCTTGACTTCGTGAGTCTGGATCTAGCTGGTACCTCGGACCTTTCAGCAGTCTAGGCATATGCATTATGGATCATCTCACCAAGTAAAAAAAAAAGTGTGTTCCTAGACAGTGATTTCTTGGTACTGCCAGTGCTAGGGAAGATTCACAGACACTCAGGTCTGAGGTATCAGATCTTCTTTCAGATGTCACTGCAGACCCCTCACGGTAGACAAAAGCATCTCCTCTCCATACCACCCAACACTTCACGTAGTGAAGGGATGGACAAACCAGCAGGTTCAGAGTTTTGGCCATGTGACCTGCCACCAAACTATATGGAGCTTCTTCCATCTCTCAATGAGGGAGACTAAGGCAGAGAGACCGTGTAACTCGCCACAACTCTTCACTAACACTAAAGCAGAAGAGACAGTCTTGAAAGTCACAACCTTCACTGACGGCCTTCGAAGGCTCAAACGGGTACGAGTGAAAGCCTTGAGAACAAAAGGCATTTACCCCTCCAGGACCTCATCATTAAGACTATTTAAAGCTCCACACGAGTACAGTATAAACAACTCATATGAGGAGGAAAGGTCTATGCCCTTTCATCAGAAGATCATGCTCAAGACTAAGCGGTAGTCTTTTCAGCAGCACCTGAGAGGAGCTTCTTTCAGCTTAGTTAAATAAAAGAATCCTGGATCTGCTCTAGTGATTATACAGCCAGGATAAAACCTCTCTACAATATCAATCGGAGAGGAAGGCCTACTTTTTTTAAGAAAGTGAGGGCCATAGGGAGTTCTCTCAGGATTTTGACAAGGTATGAGGCCATCTGGGAGTCAGCAAGGTCAACCTGAGTCCAGGGCAATTCCCACACATAATCATCCATGTGATCTCATGGATGTTTCAAGACTATTTTGAACATAGCCCACAGGTTTCAAGTGGAGGAGCAAACCATGAGGAACTTCCTGTTTAGCCCTGCGGCAGGCAGGTTGATCCCCAGAGAACCCCATGAACCAGAAGCCTCTCCATTATGCAGGGATGTAGAGACCACTTGTGCCCCTTTACTAGATGTAAGCCACTAGAGGTGTTGTCACAACACCACCACCGAAAGCCTCCTCAACATTCTTCAAATGGTAGCCTCCCAGGATGTCTATTAGCAGATGCTGTTTCTTTTTACTACACCCCTGACACGACTAAGTCGTTTAGTTGTGCACCCTGCCCCTCTTTCTATGCATCTGAGCAACGTTGTATATCTGGAGGCAGAGAGTTGAATGGGACTCCCTGTGTGGGTTTCCTTCTTCAGTCAACAGGTCAGATCGACCCTAGCCTCCCATTCCACTAGCACTGGAAGAGATGGCAGATCCTTAGAACCTAACCAATGATTCTTCAAATAGTAATGAAGCGTTCTCTGTGCTTGTTGGGGCACTGAGTACGTGCAAGCACATGGGAACGTCACTGGTGGACTCGGAGTCACCAGGAGAATATTGATGATGTTGTGACTGATCTCACGGTAATCGATCACAAAAGGACAAAGACTGACCCTAGAGAGATTGACAACAAGCAGGATTAAGTAATTGGCTGCTTATTGTCATTATACGGAATATAAAGTAACTTTATAGAAGGGACTTCCAACTTGTGTAAAATATTTAGTTTTGTTAAGTCTCCAGGAACCAGATAGTGTGTTATTGTACTCCGGAGATAAGAGAAGACAACGATGTTGAAGGAAAGCCAATTTGCTGCCTACCAGCAAATATCAGCTCAATTGAGAATGTCTATGTATATAAAATCAATTATAACTTGAAATCCCTTCCTTCAATCAAAAGAAATTTTCTATTTTCATAACAATTCTATAGATAATGCCTGGACTAGTTGGAAATGCACGATATAACTCTTTTCAGGTAAATGCAGCCTACCCTAAACACGAAAAGAAAAGCCCTGATGCTCCCCCCCCCCACTATATTCAACCAAAACAAGAATATCTAAAGGTAGTTTTGTATTCTAACGACCAGAGACAAAGTTTCTTACCAAACAAACAACCTCCATAAAAAGATACCTGAGAAAAAGGACCAATGCTGCTTCTCTGATTCTCTTTATGATGAGAATGATAACAAAAACAGACAAGGTAATAATCTTGAGAGAGGATTACTACAGGGTTTATATGGTTCTCTTGCATGGCTCCAAGAAACTAATCACCCGGTGAAATATTTCCTTGTATATCCATAACAAACCATTAGGATAGAGTAATTCATGAGGTCCCATCATTTATAAAAACTACATAAGATCCCTTAAAATGAAAATACTATAGAGGCACAGAATGGAGAAAGGTTCCTTTACAGGAAGAAAGCCAATTTAGCATAGCATACATTACCAGTGGTTCAACACTAGGGTCTAAAAAGCTTTCCTCCAATTGCCAGCAAAAAGCCTTTGTCACAAAGATCACTAGAAAACTTCATGGATGAAAAGTCAGTGCTTCTGGATTACCATGAAAAATTACAAGTTTTTCAAGTAATTTGAATTTTTCCTAATTATACAAACCCAAGTCCTTTACTATAGGAAATAGAAATAGTGGAATCTGGAATATGTTAGTTAAAATTTTTAATGAAGTTTAACAGCTAGCCATATACCTGCTGGTAGCAGGGAGGCAACCACAACCCTGCTTCCTCACTGACAACTCCCTTAGAAAGTAGCCGAGACTTTAATGGAGGTTGGTGCTGGCAGGCAAGTTTGAGTAAATGCCTCAGGCTTGTATACTTAGGAAAAATACAAATTACTTTAAAAATTTGTCATTTGTTCCTACACATAATACAAACCTTGCCCTTTTCTACAGTATAAGAGACTCATCCTCAGGTGGAGAGAAGTCCCTATTCCAACTGACTGGAAACTTAACCCAGGAACTAAAAACTCGTGCATCTGTGATGCTAGCAGAGTAAGAATTCCTTACACCTCGTGTACCTGTGATAGTGTACCAGCAGGTTCAGGGCACTGACTTCAGAGTTTGTATTTTAGCTGAAAATCTGTTTCGTAGACCTGGCATAAGGAATGATGTAACTCCTGAATCACCCACCCCCTTATAAGGAGTGTGCTTCAATATAGAATAGCTGCAAGCTGAAAAGGGCATGCCTGCATAGGGATCAAATCCAGCTTGCATAGTTTCAAAGCTGTACCCTAAGAGAGGAGAAGATCGAAAGAAAAAGAAAGGGCCAGTCAGGGTTTCCTTTTGTTCCACACTTACACGTCACCCATGCCTTGATCCGATGTAAACGGTCATGTGAAAGGAACCAAGATAGCTATTCCACTTGCTGTATGGCTACAAAAGAAAAAGATCCTATGGGTCACATCCCACAGGAAGAGGACAACTTATGTCGTTTAATATTACCTTACCCAAACAAACCTGCCACACAGAGTTCCTGAAGAAGGGTGACAAGCGCCTACTCAACTGAGTTTCGGGACTCTCAACCCGAGTTCCTTTCTAGGAAAGTATCACAGCTCCGCTCACTAAGTACAAGAGTAGTAAATCAGACAGAAGAGAACCAGAATCTGTCTGCATATTTATCCTAGATTCTAACTCGTGATATCGGGTATGCAAGAGGCAGAGACTTCACCCTGATCTCCAAAAATTGGATAGGTAAGCGGGGAAGTTGTCCATAGGACTCCTAAGCTACTACCAGTGCTAAACAGAGGGCTGCTACGAGGTTGAGACCCTTATCCATAGATAAACAAACAACATTAACATGGACTTCTAACAGGAATGGAGGTCTTTGATGTATTCTTGGGCAATGGTTCTTTTTTTCCAGGAAAAGAGGTCTGACTTTAGTACAACCGGCACGATTACTATCTCAAAGTCTTAAGCATTCCTCCGAGGCCTAAAAAGGGACTCGAGCTTTTGTTGAGAGTTCATCATTGCAGCAGCATGTTGACAAACAGAATATGACGTGAGTGTTTCAAAGTTGTCAGAGAGCTCTTGAACGCCGAACGGACTACCTCATAAACAATATTAAGGGAATTGTCCGCCATGATGTTTTGACATGACAACTTTCAGGAATCGAAAATCGTTTTATTGTTTATGTAAGATGAAACATATCGTACATGCTCTTCAGAAGCTTCAACCAATTATTTTTACAAATAATGAAAATATAGCGGTCTCTAAATAATGTCGTCATCCTTACTGCGTCGTCTGCATGACTGAGTTTGACAGAATCATCATTGTGTTTATTTTTGCATATAAATGGCGATTTTTTCATTTATGTTTCAAAATCTCGTATGTCTGGCAGAAATGGAAGGCATTGATAGAGGGTAGGTGAACGAAAACTACGAGCTATGAGAACAGCAGCCAGAGTTTCCAAAGACATATAGAATTATAATGCAGGTGTTTGTTTACTTACAGTTTGTATGTACATTGTGTTTTCACAATGTCCTTGGGAACTTTATAGCAAGGCCTATGTTACTTAAGGTCATAAAAAGAACAAAAAGGAAGCAGAGAGCAAGAAAAAAAGAACCAAGAAGAGAAGGAAATATGAATAAGAAAGCTAAAACATGCTAACTGAAAATTCCGGTAACAATGAGAGGCCGCTGGCAACTCATGACACCCTTACGCCAAGTGTATTAGTAAACCTAGGATTTAAATACCTCATTTAGGGTGCGTTTTTGTAGGAATAAACAATAAAAGTAAGGTTATCATAATAATGTTATCTTGATTTTTTTAAAGAAAAAAAAACAAAAAATTGTTGCAAATCTTTGGGAGTCCATAACTCAAAAAAGGGATTTTGACGAAGGAAAAATCTATTTCTGGGGAGAGACCTGTGGCGCCCGGCGAAAAGTCCTTCTTGTATACCTTTTCTGATAAAAACCTTCCAATTATACCAGAGAAAGATAAAAGCATGGAATGCTGAGGTTACAACCCTCGCGCGAGCACCTTTTGGGTGTCGTGTATAAAGCAAAGGCGCGTGAAATCCACTATTCACAGGTTGTCTTCCATTTAGTTAATTCCTTCGCCAAAGGGATGGGCCGATACAGAGGCCCTAGACACATCCCCATCGCCGCACCACCCACGCCACGACGCGAGCGCCATCTGAACAACATCCTTCTGTATTGGCCATGATGGCTTGGAAAGGAAAGGGTGGGATCGTGTAAAATAAGGGGAAGGGTTTCGCCGGGCGCCACACGTCTCTCCCCAGAAATAGATTTTTCCTTCGTCAAAATCCCTTTTCTGGGTCGAACCTGTGGCGCCGGGCGAAAATGTACCAGAGAATGCCTTCCAAGCCCAACAATAACTACTAATTTAATAAGGGGAGAGAAACAACACCATGTAAAGAAAATCATATATAATTCAGGTGAGTAGGCATAAAATATAAACTAGCCACAGGGCATAGTGAGAGTAAGGATAAACAAACATGATAACAAGGAAACCTCTGAGTATCAGAGGAAAACATGCAACAAAACTGACATGGCTAAGAATATCCCAACTTAATAACAAGGGAAAACAATAATAGTTACAATCATATTAACCTAATATGTAATACACTTAGGGCTAACGAACCACCAAGGAAGCGGCGTCGTGGTGCGAGTGGCGGGTAGGAGGGAGAAGAGAAGAGATGGATGAAAGGAAGAACAAAAGATCAATGGGGAGAGATAAGGCTCCCAGCTGCAACCGTTGGATATTTAAGAGCCTGTAAGTTCTTTAGATAGTGGCGTTTGAAGACCATAGGAGATTTCCAACCCGTGTACTTCTTAAGGTTATCAAAGTCCATATTCTGGAAATAGTTGATGGAGGTAGCTATCGATCGGATATCATGAGCATGGGGAAATGATCCCGGATTGGCTTGTTTAATGAAGTATAGGATCTGTTGCCTAATGCCACGTATGGAAATGGTACCTCCTTGTTCTCTGATAAACAAGGGGCCAGACGATCGGGTAGCAGTCCTGGCTAAAAAGGCCCTGAGAGTGGTGACCGGACATAGAGAAGTATCTTGGAGAAGAGGAATAATCTTCCAAGGGGACCACCTATTTTGGGGGTCCTCGTTCTTAGCTAGGAACGCCCTGTCTGGTGAAAGAAGTACCTCACCTGAAGGGAGGAAATCCATGTTCTCTGAGTTTCGTGAGAGAGCTGCTAGTTCTGAGATTCTGGAACCCGAGGCCAAAGCTGTTAGAAATAAAGTCTTCCTAAGAAGAGTGATATAAGAGCAGGATTCGTTGTCCGTGTCGGAGGCCAGTTTGAGGACATCATTTAGAGACCAAGAGACCTTTTGAGGACGGACCGAAGGTCGAAGCCTAGCACATGCTTTTGGAATAGATGAGAAATAAGACTCCGCCAGGTTAATGTTAAACCCAACCAGGAAGACTTTCCTCAGAGCTGACTTAATGGTGGTTATAGTGCTAGCTGCTAGGCCTTTGTCAAAAATGGACCTAAAGAAGGAGATGGCTAAATTAGGAGTCATAACCGAATGGTCTGAAGTCCTTAAGAAATCCGCTAGTTTCTTAACCGCCGAATCATATTGGCGAATCGTTGAGTCCCTTTTGTCTGATTCTATAAAGAGGACATTATCTGGGTCGATGTTTGCGTCCCTACGTGCCGCAAACTTCATGAAATCCACAAAGTTAGGGTTTTGGCTATCCTTGAGGAATCTGACACAGTCCGTGTTTGGACCACCTGGGTCAGTTTGGGGAATGGGATCCGGAAGGGACGGAGTTTCAACTCGAGGAGGAGAGGAAACCAACTGCTCTTTGGCCAGTGAGGTGCCACTAAAGCTACTACCCCGTTGAAGGAGCGGAGTTTGTGCAAGACTTTCAGTAGAAGATTCACTGGAGGGAATAAGAAGATCTTCTGCCAATGGTTCCAATCCAGGGTTAATGCGTCCATGGCATAAGCCTGAGGGTCCAGGTTCGGTGTCACATAACACGGGAGTTTGTGATTGAGTCGGGTCGCGAATAGATCTACCTGGAGACCTGGAACCAGCCTGAGTATCCACCGGAAGGAGTGCATGTCCAGGGACCACTCCGATTCCAGTGGGCTCGTCCTGGATAATGCGTCTGCTATCACATTCTGGACTCCTGCTAGGTGAGTTGCTGACAGGAACCAGTCTTTGTCGGCTGCCAAGGTGAAGATAGTGACCAGGATCTGATTCAGGTTGGGTGATTTGGACCCCCCTCTGTTGAGGCAGTGGACTACGGCCGTGCTGTCTGAGACTACTCTGATGTGGGTCGACCTCGGAGGGGAGATTCTCTTCAGGGTCAAGAACACCGCCATGGCTTCGAGAACATTGATATGGAACTGTCTCATGGCGGGTGACCAAGAGCCCTGACACATCTGATGTTGGGAGTAACCCCCCCAACCACTCAGAGACGCGTCGGTATGAATTGTCACTTGTGGAGAGGGGAACTGTAGAGGAACCGACTTGGAGAGGTTCCTGCGATCGGACCATGGTTGTAGTCTCATTTTCAAGACAGAGGGGATCTTCGAGGTCTTGTCTCTTAAAGGTATTGTCGCTCTCTTTCTCCAAACTCGATTGATGTCTTTGAGTTTGGCTTTTAATAGGAGATCGGTCAGTGAGGCAAACTGGAGTAGGCCGAGGACTCGTTCTAAAGCTCTTCTGGACACCTGTTTGTGTTTGAGAAAGTTCCTGACCTTGGAAGCTATCTCCCTCACCTTCTTGGGAGGAAGGGAGAGCTTGTGCTTTGATAGGTCCCAACGGATGCCTAACCATTCGAAGAGGCTTGATGGTTGTAGGCGGGACTTCCGGAGGTTGACTTGGAAGCCCAGTTTGGCGAGAAAATGGAGTACCTTCGACGTAGCTCTTTTGCATTCCTGGTGCGACTGGGCCCAAATGAGCCAATCGTCCAGATAGGCGACGATTTGTATCCCTTGGTGTCTGAGTTGCTCGAGCACCGTCTCCCCCAGTTTCGTGAATACCCTGGGGGCAATGCTGAGACCGAAGGGCATGACTTTGAATGCGAAGGCTCTCTTGCCGAGACGGAAGCCTAGATAAGGAGAGAAGTTTCGAGCTACTGGGACATGATAATAGGCGTCGGTAAGATCGATAGAGGTGGTGACGGCCCCACGGGGAAGTAAGGTCCGTACCTGAGAGATAGTCAGCATACGGAACTTGTCGCAAAGGATGTAAGAGTTGAGCTTCGACAAGTCCAGAACTACCCTCAACGCCGACGAGTCTTTCTTCGGGACTGTAAACAGGCGGCCTTGGAACTTCAGGGATCGAACCCGCTTGATTGCTCTCTTCTTGAGTAACTCCGCAGTGTACTCTTCCAGGATGGGAGTGGGTCTCTGGAAGAAGGTCACCGGTGGAGGAGGGGATCCCTGTGACCATTTCCAACCCAAGCCCCTTGATATTATGCTGTGAGCCCATGGACTGAAGGTCCAATGATCCCGGAAGTGATAAAGTCTCCCTCCTACCGGCATCACATCATTGGGAGGGAGTGAACTTAGGGCCCCTCCCTCCACGGGAACCCCTTGCTCTGGGCCCGCCGCGTTGGCGGAACTGTCCTCTACCTCTGGAACTCCCTCTTTGGTATCCACGAAAGGAACCGGAGGGTTCGTAGGCAGGGTTGTATGCAGGTGAGGGCATCCAAGAGGGGTTGGGCTGTGTACCAGGGGGAGCAGCGAGGTAGACTACCTGCTGAGGAGGCGCCTGTTGTCGAGAAGTCGAGGCCGCGGAAGGCTGTGGGGACGAGGTACCCCGGGCCGCTTTGTAAGGACTAAACCTCAGCTTCTTCTTGAAGAATGTGTGTCTCTGGGGTTCGAACCTCTTTTTGGCTGAGAGACCCCACCTTACCTGCAAATTCTGGTTTGCCCTCGCTGCGTCCTGAAGAACCTTATCCACCTCGGTCTGAGGGAAGAGGGTCTTACCCCAGCAGGAGGAAGCTATCAGTCTGTTCGGCTCATGCCTGATGGTGGCCTCCGACAGAACGAACTTCCTGCAACTAACCCGTGCTGACCAGAAGTCATGGAGATCTATTTGGTAGGATAGCAGCTGGTTCTTTGTGGCGACTCTGAACAGCGTTTCCTCTGGGTAAAGAGATGCAAGGGACTCCATGGAGGTGATGGATTGGAGGGACCTAGCAAGTCTAGTACGGGTCTCGAACTCAGTTTTGAGAAGACTCTCTATTAATCTGGGAAGCTTCTCAGAGAAAAGAGTAGAGGCACAGTCCGGGTCTAGTTTCCCCACCGTGAAGGTAGAGGCCGCAGCATCCCAGGCTGCCGAGGAACCCGGAATAAGCAAAGAGGTGGGGTCCGTCTCCTTGAGAGCCGGCATGGAAGAGCCTTCTTTGATGGCCTGTATAGTCAGCTCTGTGACTTTGTCTATGAGCGGCAAAGAGATGGAGGCCGCTGTCGTAAAAATAGTGTAGGAACCCTTGTGAGGGGTGAGCTTGGAGTTAATACACCCCCACTCTGATAGTGTTCTGGCCCAGATAGCCTGGGCCTGCTCTTTTGGAAATATGACCGTTTCCTTCGGTACCTTGTCCATACGGACCAATGCATGTTCCTTTAACCGTACAAAACCATTGAACGGGAATGCTAGGCCCGGGGGATAGAACTCCAGGTCCTCTAGAGGGCGGGTGCCCATGCCCTCCAGAGTTAGGGAGCCATCTACGAATGGAGCATGCAAAGCAAACCGCCAAGGATTGTTTTTATCGAAGGGCGGCAGCTTCGATGCGTCTGGGGCAGAAGGGGGAGGGAACTGAGTTCCGGCGCGGATCAGAGTAGCCATCATATCCTTAATCTCTGTTATTGCACCAGAGTGATGTTGAACTTGATCCCTGACCAATCCTTTGATCAGTTGGATGGGGAGGAGATCAGCCCAGGGTACCTGAAAGTCACCCGTTGGTTTTTTCTTGGATTTGGTAGACTTAGACTTCTTAGGAGTAGTGGTTTTACGAGGAGCAATATGAATATCAGGAGCTGTCGAGGGTTCAGGGACCGGTGACGTTGATACTGGCAAAGCTGAAGTCTTATAAGTTCGAAGTGGCTTCACCTTGGGTCGTACGGAGGCAGAGGGATCCCGAGGAGGAGCCTTAGAGTTATCAAAACCTAGAAAGGAAGAGGTAGAAGAGGGAGTAGGAGAGAAAAGGGTTTCCACCAACTCGGCACCACTTACCTGCTCGTCCCTGGGTTCTACGTCTATATCCAGACCAGCCATGTCCATCGGTACGAGGGTTTCGTCCTCCACGGAAATGGTAGCCCTGACTTCTTCAATTAAAGGGGCAGCAAGGTCAGGAGAGACTGCAGCAGTAGTCGAGCCTGGGAAGAGACGGGAGGCCATATCCCCATCGAGGAGATAGGGTGCGCCAGACGGGGCATTCCTGCCAAAGCCCGACACCCACGGCCGAAGAGTAGCCCTTGCTGACCGAAGAGAGACATCATCGGCCTGTAAGATTTGCAGTGATTAGTGATGGAGGAGGGGGTTTGCCCTCTTAAATATACTGTGTATATCATATTCATGTCTATATTAGTGTCTGCCAACGAGAAATAAGGAACAAAGGGAAAACCCACTTACATCATCATTCAGCAGAACTGACGACAACTCGTAACAGAACGAGCACAAATCCGGGAACCACACTGGGTATTGGGCCTGTCCCGGTTCCTGGATAAAGGGAATGGAGCAGTGAGCATGAGACCGGCAGAGGTCATGCCCAACGGGGTAGCTGAACGAGGCAGAGCATCCTTCAGCAGTACAACGGGCCTTCTGTAAAAGAAAGGAGACATGAGTCTGGTGATGCTTGAAACTCTGATAAGGGATAAAAACCTATTATTTTAGAGTTCTGGCACTCACTGAATTACCTAAGCACCCATATTGCATTGACCAAACAACTAACTATTAACTTTAAGTTGATACTGCCCCATACCATTGTTGGCACTTTAAAATTCAATTGTCTGTATATTTGTAATGCACCCAATGTCTGTTAATGACATAAGGATAATAAGCTTAAAGTAATCCGCCGACCTCCAAGGGTCGGGGAAGCAGTGACATGCCCTTAAAATAAATACAAACACCAGCCTTAGCTAAAGGCAAGGCAAATATAAGTGTGAAGTGTATGGGCGACCTCCGGTGAAGCCGGAGCTCCGGTGAGGCCGGATCGTAATGAAATGTCCTGAATAAAGGAGCCTTAGCTAATTAGCTAAGGCAACTTTAAGTGTTAAGTGTTTGGGCGACCTCCGGTGACGCCGGAGGATAATGAGATGCCCTGAATAATTCAATTGTGGCTAATAATTCAATTGTGAAAGATAAAAAGCTAAGTCGTAGCTAAAGACTAAAGCTTAGATTATAGTAAAGCGTATTTACGATCTCCGGTGAGGCCGGAGGGAGAAGAAAGGTCCTGAATAATTATTGTGAATAACAACACAGTTGTAATAACAAAGGCTATTGTGGATATGGCCGTGGCCTGAGACCGAAGTAAGGGCCACCGGAGGGTCGTATCTAAACAATATGAAGCCCGTCCCATGTAGTAAACAATATAAATATAACAATAGAACGAAAGTTATTGAGAATCCCTCGTGGCGGAGTATAACTCAAGGCGGAGTGGAAAACGTTCATAACTACTCCCGAGCCGTAACGGGGAGAGGACGAAACACGGACCAAAATAACGCTAACAATTGAAAAGTCACGAAAAATAAATAACTCGTAAGTTATCATCCACCCAGAGGGGGAGAGGTGAGGGAGGGAGAACCCGCTGAACGCACAAAACGGAAAACGGGAAATCCGCTCCCCCACCGGGGCTAAGAAAGAAAACGAGAGAAAGGGGTAACTCGTGACTGCGAACAGAAAACGGGGACCCCAATCTCTCGCTCTCTTGGACACAAAAACAGGACTAAAAATCACAAAACACTATTACAAACGTATAAAATAAAAATGTACATCCATATAACACTACGATCGAAGAATAGCATCCGTTAAAACTTAAAATAAATAGCACAGTCGAGACGAACGCCTCGGGCGGTTACTAAACAAAAACAAAGCTAAATCGCTATCTCGTTCGTAGGCTGGACTTACTAGCAAAAAGTACCATGAGCATAAATACACAAAAAAATAAAAATAAAAATAATAACGGTTCTAAAGGCATAAGGCCAGGGACGTAACCAAGAACCTAAGTGACAGAGTACTAAACGGGCAGATAAAGATGAATTCCCAAACAAGTGAACAAACAATGGCCGCCATGAAAGGCCAGACGGGAATAATAAAACAGACTATACTGGATATAAAACACAAGCCCGGTACAATAAAATACTGTCAAAACAAACTATGGTACTTAACATTGGAATGTGTGAAGATGGAGCTTCGGACATGACAAAATAAATCCACGATAGATAAAAAAAGACCGAGAGCACAACCAAAACCATTCAACACTTTGAATTCCAAATAGAAGGATGTTGTTCAGATGGCGCTCGCGTCGTGGCGTGGGTGGTGCGGCGATGGGGATGTGTCTAGGGCCTCTGTATCGGCCCATCCCTTTGGCGAAGGAATTAACTAAATGGAAGACAACCTGTGAATAGTGGATTTCACGCGCCTTTGCTTTATACACGACACCCAAAAGGTGCTCGCGCGAGGGTTGTAACCTCAGCATTCCATGCTTTTATCTTTCTCTGGTATAATTGGAAGGTTTTTATCAGAAAAGGTATACAAGAAGGACTTTTCGCCCGGCGCCACAGGTTCGACCCAGAAACATACTTATTCACACTTAGGTACATTTTTCTCACTTATTTACTGTTCGATTCTAGAGAGAAAGATATCATTGAAAAGGGGAATAAAAATTCCACAATTTTCTATACCAGAATTTTTATTTTCCTTTTTCTATTTTTTTTCATGAATATTTTATTTCTAGACGAATAACATTAAGAAAAAATTCATTAAAAAAAAGAAAAAGGAAAATAAAAAATCTGTCACACAGAATTATTTGATTTATAAAGAAGTCTTCATGGTATGATTTTCAAAACAATTGGTGTCATATTAGTTTAGAAAAATGTACCTAAATTTTTTTTGGAATCATGGTTTTTGCTAAAGTCAAAAAGTTTTTGATCAAATGACTTGAAATTTTTATATGATGAAGGTATCATACTGTATATGTCTAAAACATATACTGTATAGAAATTGTTTATTTTGAAAAATGAGAAAAAAATTCATGGCATGGCAGACAGTCCCCTTAAGAAGTAGCTGGTGACCAGAGACTTTGATCCCTATTAAATTGAAGAATACTCCAAAGTTGTGCAAATCACTTGAAGACATACATTGTCTCGAAAAGTCAATGCTTGGACTTCCAAAGGGTTGGGGCGTCACAGGTGGGCGAGAGCCAAGGAGATTTGAGTAGCCCTTAGCTCAATCCATCAGGAACAAAAGTTTCTGAAGTTATGCCAGTGGAGACGCGCTTGCGATATTATTATTATTATTATTATTATTATTATTATTATTATTATTATTATTATTATTATTAATATTACTTACTAGGCTAAAACCCTAATTGGAAAAGCAGGATACTATAAGCCCAGAGGCTCCAACAGGGAAAATGACCCAGTGAGGAGAGGAAACTTGAGGAAAAATAAAATATTTTAAGAGTAACATTAAAATAAATATCTCCTATATAAACTATAAAAACTTGAATAAAACAAGAGGAAGAGATATAGTGTTCCCGAGTGTACCCTCAAGCACAAGAGAACTCTAACCCATGACAGTGGAAGACCATGGTACAGAGGCTATGGCACTATCCAAGACTAGAGAACAATGGTTTGATTTTAGTGTGTCTTTCTCCTAGAAGAGCTGTTTACCATAGCTAAAGTCTCTTCTACCCTACCAAAAGGAAAGTGGCCACTGAACAATTACAGTGCAGTAGTTAACCCCTCGGATTTAGAAGAATTGTTTGCTAATCTCAATGTTGTCAGGTGTATGAGGACAGAGGAGAATCTGTAATAAATAGGCCAGACTATTCGGTGTGTGTGTAGCCAAAGGGAAAATGAGCCGTAACCAGAGAGAAGGATCCAGTGTAGTACTGTCTGGCCAGTCAAAAGACCTCATAACTCTCTAGCGGTAGTATCTTAATGGGTGGCTGGTGCCCAGGCCAACCTACTACCTTGAGCTTTGTTCACCGTCTCTTAGGGACTCGAGTCTTACCGGGACAGTCTGTCCATTGGGGAAGCTGCCTTAATGCCAGAGAAGCTTAAGGTAGTACTTGAAAAAGTCTGGAGGCAGTCATTCGAACGAGATAGTCCTTGAAGGAGAGAAGTGAAGAGCCCTCCCCCTAGGGCATGGAAGGGGATCCCGGGACAGGATGCTATCCACATCCAGGTTTGTGTATCTGAGAGCTACTTTGGGGGAAGAACTGACCTTGTTGATTCGTCCCTAAGTCAAAATTCTATCTGGTGAGAGAAGTTTGTTAAAATGACAAAGAGCAAGGTATCTCTTGCTTTGTTAGATTTAGACAAAAGACTGAATGTCTACACCCGAAACTCTGCTAACAAGGCCTCTACAAACAGAGATTGGAATATGGTTCGGAGTTGAGTGGCAGACGCGACAGGGCCCAGGACCAGTATCTTGTTTGTATTGATGAATAGGAGATCTCCTGAAGGTGTGATGCTACAGAACTTGTAATTCACCTACAAAGGTCCTTTGTCCTCCCAAGAACTGAATGCCTGTCCTTTATGGATGTGTCTTCGAAAACGTCCAAAGAGGAAGCTCGGTCCAGCAAGTTCAGTCTAACTGGAACCCATATTACCGAGACTCAATCTTGAATGAGAAGCTAGAAGCAAACTCTTCTCTACTCTAGTCTGGGCCCCCTGAATCTGGGAGATGAAAAGGGGATGACAAAGTAAAGAGACCACAGCTACTTTATTCAGCTTTGCAATCTCTTTCGTCTGAGATATTGATGCCCTCTTACCTGCGATGCCACAGGAGGACTGCCTCCCCCCTTTTTCACAGGTCATTAGCCTCCAAAGAGCTACAAAATTGTGAAAACCAAGGAGGTTCCCGAAGGTTAAGCACTTTTACATAGAAAAGCCTGTGAGAGGAAAAGGTGGTTATTTTGTGAGGCTCGGAAGCCTACCTCAAAAGGAGGAGAAGTTTGCTAACAGTGACTGGCAAAGGCTAGACAGAGATATATGGCATTGACAGGGGTTATCGCAAATCTCCCCTGGCTTCCGATAGCCTTCGTGTTCGACTTGCCATTGAGAATTTGCCGGAGCCGAGGCTCTGTTTAACTTGAACTGAGAAGGCAACGGTTTCCAAGATGTAATCTGGTGGGATTCAAAGGATCTGCCCATTGGTTATGAAGGTTGATTAATATTGATGAAGACCAGATCTGGCATTCCTGCATAGTCACTCATCCAAGTTCTGACCAGATCTAACATCATTTATACTCGCTGACAGGACAAAAAGCCACATATTCAAAATGGCATAGGCTTATCATGACCCTCTGCTAATGCCGTCTGCATAAAGTAATGGGATGAGAGAGTGGCCCTTGTTGATCACAGTGATGATTATCCTACTTAGGGTGTCAGCTCTTCTGGGTGGAGAGGAAAAGATCTTAGAAGAGACCAAATCATTGTTCATGTAACCAGCACAATTCCTCCCAGGGCTGATCTTTACTGTGTCGAGGGAGGAAGTTGAGATACCTTTCACACTACTCCTTGAAGAGGAGAGCGTGAACTAGGTGAAGATTAAAATAAATATCATACCTTGTTTCGAGTATTGTTCTCCTGTCTGGTCTTCAGCTGCTGATTCTCATCTTAATTTGTTGGACAGGAACTTACGGTCCATTAAATTTCTTATTCCTGATCTAGATATTAATGGCACTGTTGTTCAATTAGTTAGTTATGCATGTTGCATAGGATTTTTCATAATTCTGATCATCCTTTACCTTCAGATCTTCCCAGACAGTTCCCTTCTGTTCATAATACTAGGCATGCAGTTAATTCTAATAGTCAGGCCTTTTCCATCACGAGGCTCAATACTACACAGTATTCTAGAAGTTTTATTCCAGCTGTGACCAAGTTGTGGAATGATCTTCCTAATCGGGTAGTTGAATTTGTAGAGCTTCAAAAGTTCAAAGTTGCAGAAAATGTTTTTATGTTGAACAGGTTGACATAAGTCTTTTTATAGTTTATATATGACATATGTTTTGATGTTGTTACTGATTTTATATTATTTTGTTAATTTTTTCTCAAATCATTTACCATATTTCCCATGTCCTAAGATGCCCCTTTTTCCCGAAAAATACCCCGAAAAATCACCCTGCATCTTAACAGTAAGAAAAAATTGTGTAAGGATGTTTGACAACCATCAAACACCCAATTAATGACATACAACCACTCACACTCACCAGACATAAAATACAAACCTACAATTATCATTCATATGTAATAAATAAATTTAGTTTTATATTGCTCTGTGTTTAATGAAGTTCTGCAGCAAGCAAGTTATTTGTTTGTTTTGGTGATCAGCTGATGACTTGCCATCACCCTTCTACTAGCAATTATGCCAACTAATGGTCTCCTTGCAGACGATGCTGTGACATAATAGTTGCTTATGTAGTATTTATCTATTTTCCCATATTCTGTTAACATTTTGTAATAGAGCAATATTTTGATAACGATTTTGTTGCCTGAGTTCCAAAATAATAAAAACAGACAGTTGTTGAATACGATTTTGGTAAAAACACCTCACTGTTCGTTGAGTGATGTTACCAAGTTAGAAGAAAAGTAACTAGAACTAGAATCCTATACATTAGCAAAAGTATTCCACCTAGATCAAAGAAGTCTATAGAAATTCTATAGACTTCTTTGATCAATAATTAATTTTGTGTGAAAATGTATAAGGCTATATGAGGAATTTGGGAAATATTACTTGAATTTTACTTCTTTACCAAAAGTTGATTAAGAACATTTGGCAACACTGAGTTCATGTAAACAACACTTGAAACACCAAACACTAAACGGGTAATTGTGGTGGCAACTACGACAGGTTTAGAAGTTTCGCATATGAAAATGTAATAAAATTGCGATAATTGGCGTACAACTAATTTATATTAACCTAGTCCTTTCATGAAACAACCAAAATATGAAAATTTACTGTGCCAAACAAAAATTACACTGACTAGAAATTGCTGCTAGGATAGTTTGTAAATTCCTCAATTCCCCCCCCCACAATATGCTTTGCTAATTTAAGGGTGCATCTTACCATTTGTAGCATCTTACAACACGGGAAATACAATATTCATTTCCTTATTTCCTTTCCTCACTGGGCTATTTTTCCTTACTGGAGCCCTTGGGCCTATAACATCATGCTTTTCCAACTAGGGTTGTAGCTTAGCAAATAATAATAATAATAATAATAATAATAATAATAATAATAATAATAATAATAATAAGTGATGACGTCCTTTGAAGGAATCTGCATCGATGAGATTCTAAAAGGTCAAGGGAGCATCCCTGAGGAAGAGAGCGACTAGAGCACAGGTCTTTGTCTTGACCAGTAGTGCCTGCAACCATTCACTTGTGGGGGATAACTACATGAGGCAAAGGACTTGACCCTTGAGCTTCTCACTTCTATGCTTCCCCTAAAGAGAGGATATAGTGTAATGCTACTCCCACAAAACCAGGCAGAGGAACCTAGAGAGTTTCTAATAGAACTCTCCATGATTGGTCATCCTGTATTTTGGGATCTTTCTTCTTATTCCGGGTAGCAGGTAAATCAAGAGCAAGAGATGAAGCAACAGGGAGGGCACCATACTCATGCTGGAAAAAAATTAATATTTCTGAGAGAAAATCTCTACGAGTGTAACGAGAAAATTTGAAAACTTCCCTCAAAAACTAGAGGATTCAGATTTGGGAAATGAAAACTCCTTTGGATCAGCCGAAGGCTGAAGTGCTTCCGTTATACTTCTTCTAATCCGAGGAGGGCTCAACCAATGGTCCTGGGACCCTTGGAGGAGAAAAATTAAATTAAGGTGGAGAAGTTCCAAACCATTGGATGAGAATGTCCCAGGGAACTGTGTTCCTCACATTTTCTTCAGTGTTCACTCTCATAAACAGGAGGAAAGGAACAGGTAACAATCCTAGTTTCTGTGTATTTTGCGAGGAGTGTCTAGAAGAGGTGCACCCAAATAGGCATGTCTGAAGATGCGCCCTTACGCAAGAGGAGAAGCATTTCTAGAAGTATTGCATCTGGAGTCATGTCTAGAAAACTACTTGTTGCTGCTGGCGAGAGGCATCTAGTGAGACTTGATAGCAGTATGGAGGAGGGCAACTCACATCTCCCAGTTGCGCATCTGTTAGGAGAGACTAAAACTGCTGCAAGATAAACGGTCTGACGAAAGACTTCCCCATGAGACGCACCTGCTATCCTCCTACAGAGAGACAAGATGAGGCAAGAATAAAGAGCATCATATGTGCAAGCATCCAAAAGCACCACTCTAAAGAAAAGATCCTTTGCTGAAGAACAGGAACTGAAGGGTGCCTCCCTCGAGAAGGGCACCTGTGATAAACTCCATCTGAAGGTGACTGGTGACTAAACAGGACACTGAAGACATCTGAGGCAGCTGGAGACTAAACAGGACACTGCAGACATCTGAGGCAGCTGGAGAGGAATCCTCTCTTGTATCCCAAGGATAAACGATAACCTTTAACCATAAGGTTTGTAAATGGTTAAAGGAAATTCTCTGGAGACTAAACAGGACACTGAAGACATCTGAGGCAGCTGGAGAGGAATCCTCTCTTGTATCCCAAGGATAAACGATAACCTTTAACCATGAGGTTTGTAAATGGTTAAAGGAAATTCTCTGGAGACTAAACAGGACACTGAAGACATCTGAGGCAGCTGGAGAGGAATCCTCTCTTGTATCCCAAGGATAAACGATAACCTTTAACCATAAGGTTTGTAAATGGTTAAAGGAAATTCTCTGGAGACTAAACAGGACACTGAAGACATCTGAGGCAGCTGGAGAGGAATCCTCTCTTATATCCCAAGGATAAACGATAATAACCTTTAACCATAAGGTTTGTAAATGGTTAAAGGAAATCCTCTCTCACGACCAGCTTCCAGACACTGAAGAGAAATGGGAGAGGGAAGGAAAGGGAAAGAGGATGAGGTCTTAAGTGATCTCCAATAATACCCCTGAGAAGAAAAAATCCTGTCTTCTCCAGGACTGCTTCCCTTGAAGGATGACCAATAGCAATAGGGTTACGAGTCCCAGTCCCAGAGATTGCCACACATGTCATCAAAACATCCTTAACTGTTGTCAATTCCTCTGCAGGAAGATCACAAGAGGTGAAGTTCATTTCATGATGTAATTCACATACAGTAAACATAAACACAAGGGAAAAGAAAAAATAAAAATAAAAAATGGCAGATTCCAACCAGCTAGAACGTCTGTCTACACTGACGGCTAATTTCGAAGTGGGTTGTCAGTGAGCCACCAGGGGGCAGTTGCCTCCAAACTACAGGTATGTAAATACATGGCAGGTTGTTACACTTCATTAAAAGTTTTAACAGCTGTGTTCCAGCTTTCAATGTTCCTCTCTGCAGTAAAGGATGACGGTTTGTACTGAGTAGGAACAAACTGAAATAAGGCAGTCACAGGAGCTTGGACAGCATTTGAAATTCTCTTCTAAGTACTATAGATTCTTCAGGAACGATAGGATGTTAGTGAACTAAATCATGCTAGGGAAAAATTAGTGCAACCCAAATAAAAATCAAGTCGCCTGGATATTATCATTTTGTTGAATGGAAGCTTCAGTGCCTCGATAGGGAGAATAAAAAGGAAAACAAGTACCTCACAACTGAAAAGCCGGTGAATGAGGGCAACTGTTTCCCAGGTTGCCAGGTTAAGTAAAGGAAAATATATACCATAACTTTATTCTTAAGGCAATAAAAAACAAAATCTACATGAAAACATTTTCGTATCAGTAACTATCAACGTAACAGCGGTAATGAATGTACCAACTTGAAATCAAGAGATATAAAATGAGAGTGAACATTATATGTAGTCAGAATATTAATTCATAAAATTTGACTCAAAGAAAACCAAAACAAATAAAGAGAAATGTTTGAGACATGTCATGGGAGAATCTACCTGCCTGGGATGGTTTGTAACTGATTTGGATATATTCCATTACCTATATTCATGAAAATAACAAAGCAACTAAACTACCCAGTTCATAAAATAAAAAACAATGAAAATCTATACAGAAGAATGTATATGTAGATGAAGTATAATTATACATTTAAATGAATTGGGTGTAAATGAAAACTATATCCACATACCAATCAGTTGTATACTGTGAGGTTTCTTAGTAAAAGATGAAGATTTATTCAATGGCTGCATCTGTCTTTTATAGCATTGTCCACTGAAAAAGATATAATAAAATTACTGTACTATTTATCAGCAAAGCATAATGCATGTTAGCTTGTATGTACTGTATGCATGTAGAACAAGTTGTATATTCTTTTCAAGAATAAAGAGTTTCCTCTACTATGGCGAGGCTCAAAAAACTCAACAGTCACTGCTACATTCATACTTCAACATTGAATTGTGGATGAAAGCTATGTGCAGTAAAACTTCCTCTGCACCTACACCTATACTTACTGTTCTCTCATATTTTTCATCCCTCTATCCATAAAATTATTAAAAAGGAAATCCAAAGAGAAATAGCATATCCTTCACAGAGATCATTCTAACACCAAATGATTAAGACACTCTTCTCCAACCTCTCACATAGTCTCAAATTTTCGAAAAATAACTTATCAATCCTAATAATTTATTCATCTTTATGATACACCCACAACTCTCCACTAAAGTTTATTTTCGGTCAGTGTGACACAAACAACTTTTTACATATTTTTGCAGAATTCTTTGATAGCTCTTGCATAAACACTTGAGACACCCAGCCACTAAATTGTTTGAACAGAAACTGTTCTTCCTCTATTTATCCTTCTGATATCAGCCTTACTAACTCAATTTAAATCATAACATAGAACTTCTGTAGTATAGGTAAAGCCATGCAAATATACTGTAGATCCTAAATCCCATTTTAATTACCTTAGCACTTATAAAAAAAATGTATAATTTAAAAAATTTCTTAAATCCAGACATGACTAGTCAGCCCCTCAACTTCATTTTCCCAACCAAACTGCAGTATTTCACTTTAATCCCATTGAATTTCAATGTCTTTCAAATCACCAACATCTTGACCACTTTTACATATATCTTTTATCAATCTCCTGATTACCTTATTTACATCATCAATAGTACATGATTTACCTTCATCTCATATTTTTCACATCAAACAGACCTATTATGAAATCCAATTGCTCAATCAAAGCACAATATTAACTCATACTTACCAATATAGTTTAGACCTTTCAACGAGAGCATACGACTCGCCATCTCCAATAAATGCACAACATGAAGCACAGATAAAGCATTCTGGATGAAACTTATGGTCACCCGCAACCATAACTGGACCAGTGATTATCTATAATACACAAAAGAAAGTTAAATATAACAAATTTTGAAATAATTAATATTTTTCCTAACTATACAGACCTTGAGCTCTTTACAGTGGATATTATTTTGAAGGCTTTTTAGTAAGGTATAACTAACCACTGCCAGTTAGCTGGGGGTAGACCAACCAACTCGTCTCACACACACACACCGATGAAATTTTACTTTTTAATTGCAAACAGGGCTTTCTAAGGGGTTAGGTGATGGCAGGACAGGTATGTATAAAGAGATCAAGGTTTGTATAGTTAGGAAAAATTCAAATTTCCAATTTGTAGTTTGTTCTGACACAAATACAAACCCTTTTGCTCTTTACAATGGAGACACTCTTAGGTGGGTGGAACTCCTAAACCAACTGGCTGATTTCTGACCCAGGGTGTGATTCTGTGCTTTGCACAAACTAAATGGACCAACCCTGACCCATCACGAACTCTCAGAATGTATGAGAGGGTTAACGTCCTGGGCATTTGGTGTGATTGTGTTTGTACTAAGCAATTTGACTTGACCAGGAGAGGAATTATTTGGAGTTGAACACACTTAACCTAGCCATTGTCCGAGTCCCCCTCGCTGGGAGGAAGGGGACGGAACAAATACATACTGTATCATATTTTAGGCTACATAAGGGATATGTTTTTTACCTGCAGACAGAGGAAGTCAGCTAAGAGTTCAATGGGTGCTGTGACCCAAGAGGGGAATATGAAAGGAGAGAGACCAGTTATTCTATTGCTCATCCAAGACTAACCTTGGGGAACGTCTGTCCTCGACCAACTGCTACTTGTCCTGTAAAGGAGCTGAGGTATCATAAACATTTGTGCTACCACCACAGGACTTAGGTATCCAGGTTCCTGGGGTTACATCTTGCAGGTCATGGCTGTAAAGGTCATTTGACGCTTTCACACAACAGTTTGAAAAGTCTGTGTCACAGACCAGTTTTTTTTTTTAAATACTAGAGACATACTATGCCCCTAACATTATGAGTTCTGGATCTAAAAAATTTTGGAGGGGAGTCTGGGTTCAGGGACCAAATATCCTGTTGGATCCAAGATGATATTGTATTCTCGGTGACTCTCCTCTTGACCCTGCCCGTGTTAACGGAAACTTGTTCACGTCTGGGTGAGCTACAGGAGACCATATAAAGTGATGCCTCTACCATCTTATAGTACATAGTAATGAATGCTTTGAGTCAAAAGATAAGGTAGGGAGACATTTAATACATAAGGGCCAGGAACTTTGGATAGGTACAGCTGGAGTCCGAGGCTTAGCAACAGATTCAGGGATGAAGTCGAGTGTTAATAGGCCTCAATTCCCTGGTTGGTTTATGTTGCAGAAGAGACCATGTGCTTCACTGGAGCTCATAGCTGAGGACAAAGCAAGGATAGAACTGTCTTCAGAGTCTAGTCATGTTCTGAAGACTAACTAAGGGAAATAGGTACTCCTTTCCAAGAGCATTGTACAAGAACTATGGTCTGGGGAGGTGGTCTAATTTCTGATTTGATAACCATTAAGCTCGACACTCTGAAATAACCATTAAGCTCAACACTCTGAAATAACCATTAAGCTCGACACTCTGAAAGAGGAGCGACAGTTCCATCGAGGAAAAGTTGCCTCTTCAAAAAGGAAGAAGCAGCTCAAAGCCAAGCACATCCAGTCAGGGTCGAAATCAAGCAGGTCTCTTCTCCCCGAGGTACAGCAAGCTTCGCTGTCCCAGGAGGAGAAATATCGAGCGGCACGAGGCCTCTTTCCACGATCTCAACCTTAGTTGACAGACCACTTGCCCTGATAGGAGGTGTCAGAGGAGATACTAGGGTATCCAGCCATCCTTTCCATTATTGCTTGCGAAAAGCCTGTCGGAAGAGGGTCATGTTGAATACCCTCCAGGTGAGGGGTCATAGAGACATATTTGATCGTGTTATGAGTAGCTCTGGAAAAGAGAAAACTGTTCTCTCGATACCTCTGCAGGCAGGAATAGAGGATCTAGTTGCTACTGGGTGCTAAAATATGTACAATAATCCATCAACTTATCAGAACCGGACATCCTAAATATGTAAGAGAATTGCTATACAGGATACAGTATTGTGCAGCCAACAAATTGTGTTGACCAGAATAGTTATTGATGGCTTGTTGACACAAGAATAGCTAAAGATGGTTTCAAGTTATTGGAACCTAGATATATATCAACTGTACGCTCTAGAGCCTTTAAATATGCAGCCACGAGTCTAAACAATAAGTTCACACTAGATATCCGAAAGATAAGATATTAAGGCTTTCAAGATGATACTGAAAACTTTCTTGTTCTTTAAGTGCTTTGATAGTGTGGATTTGACAGTTGCTAGGACAATTTGTCATTGGTTAAATCGATGTCGGATAATTTGTCCCCCGGTATATTCAACGTTGGTTAATTCGTCTAAAGTGAATTTGTCGTTAGCCAATTTGTCCCAAAAACACGCAAATAACACTCATTATTATTATCATTATTATTATTATTATTATTATTATTTTTAGCTAAACTACAACCCTAGTTGGAAAACCAAGACTATAAGCCCAAGGGCTCCAACAAGGAAAAATAACCAATTGAGGAAAGGAAATAAGAAAATGAATAAACTATCTGAGAAATAATGAACAATTAAAATAAAATATTTTAAAAAACGTAATATCAAAAGAGATATTTCACATATAAAGTATAATAAGACTTATATCAGCCTGTTCAATATAAAAACATTCGCTGTAAGTTTGAACATTTGAAGTTCAATAGACTCAATTACCTGATTACAAAGATCATTCCACAACTTGGTCACAGCTGGAATAAAACTTCTAGAATACTGTGTAGTATTGAGCCTCAAGATGGAAAAGGCCTGACAATTAGAATTAACTGTATGCCCAGTATTACGAACAGGAGGGAATTGTTCAGGAAGATGTGAATGTAAAGGATGATCAGAATTATGAAAAATCTTATGCAACATGAATAAGGAACTAATTAAATGACGGTGCCAGAGATTAATATCTAGATCAGAAATAAGAAATTTGATAGACCACAAGTTCCTGTCCAACACATTAAGATGAAAATCAGCATCTGAAGACCATACAGGAGAACAATACTCAAAACAAGGCAGAATGAAAGAAATAAAACTCTTCTTTAGAATAGATTGATCACAGAAAATCTCAAAAGACTTTCTAAATAAGACAATTTTTTGTGCAATGGAAGAACACTCATACCTAATGTGTTTCTCAAAAGTAAATTTCCTGTCAAGAATCACAACAAAAATCTCAAAAGAGTCATACAGAGTTAAAGAAACATTATCAATGCTGAGATCTGGATGTTGAGGAGCCACTGTCTTTAACCTACTTACAATCATACTTTGATTTTTGTTAGGATTCAACTTCATGACCGATAATTTACACCATGCACTAATTTCAGCAACCCCAGATCTACATTCAGGAGATGGCATTGATGCAAAGAGTATAGTATCATCTGCATATGCAACAAGCTTGTTTTATAGGCCAAACACACTGTAGTATGAAAAGAAATAGGCCAAGAACACTACCCTGAGGAACACCAGATATCACATTCCTATATTCACTATGGTGCCCATCAACAACAACTCTTTGTGATCAATTGCTTAAAAATTCAATAATAAAACTAAGAAACGACCCACCAACTCCCAACTGTTAGAGTTTGAAAACAAGGGCCTCATGATTAACATGGTCAAAGGCAGCACTAAAATCATGGCCAATCATAAAAACTTCCTGACCACAATCAAGGGATTTCTGTACAGCATTGGAGATTGTAAGAAGGGCATCACATGCTACAAGGTCTTTACGAAAACAAAATTGTAAACTAGGGAACAGATGAATATCTTCGGCAAAAAACACGAGTGTTACAACACAATGTGGTCGCCGATGTGGTAACATCCAACTAGTGAATGCCAAACTGCGGTTTAAGTCCCGCTCAAACTCCTAAGTTTCTTTGCCAAAACTTTAGATAATAGGGGAGGTATGGAAATTGAGCAGTAATCAGTTGGACTTCAGCTACCATAAACAAATTTACATATTGGAGTAACATTACCAATTCTCCATCACTGACCTTTGATGTCAGGATGCCAGAAAACCTAAAATCAATCTCCAACAAGTGCTTATAGCTCCTCTTCTTGCTAACTTGCACAAAATAACAACTTTGGAGCTAATAAATCTGCAGTTTTCATAAAATACAAAGGGAAAAATACCATTTGGGTCTACACCTCAATAAGCATCCAGGTTCATCAAGAGAGCTTTAATTTCACGAGATCAAAAAGCTAAACTATTTAGTTTAGCTTGAGGAAAACAGGAATGAGGAAGATAAAAGTTTCTTATTACCCTCCTTACTGTCAAACACATCAGCAAAATGGTTGCCTTTTCCTTTGGACAGTGAGTGACAGAGCCATCTGGTTTAAGTAAAGGAGGAACTGTTGCATCTATACCAAAGAGTGCAGATTTAAGGGTAGTCCACCATTTATGTTCATGGGTTGTACCAGAAAGTTTCTTTTATGGATAAATTGTATTCTTTCCAGTTGAAGCATAACCTCTCTGAGCAAAAGTTCTAAGCCGAGTATAGTTATTCCATGTCAAATCTTATCTGTTACCTTCCAAAGGTGATAGGCCTCCTGCTTCACCAAATACGAATGTCTACAAACATCATTGAACCAGGGTTTGCCATTCACTTGGTACCTTACCACACGAGAAGGGAAACATCTATCAATTATGTTGAATAGATTCTCCTTCAAAGGGAAAACAGGATCAACACTACTATACAACTCTGACCAATTCAAGAGCTAAATGACCAATTTGGAAGTAATTTGTATTTTTCCTAATTATATAAACCTTTAGCTATTTATAGGGGTATTCGCTGAAAGGACGAGCCATTAAAATTTAGCAAGGATTAACTACCCATCCTCCCCGTTAGCAGGGAATAGGGAGGTAGCTAGCTACCTCTCTCACTCACACACCTGTGACTGTGCTTCACTTTGCTTGGAGATACGACTTTGGCGGGTAAGTTTGTATAAATAGCTAAAGGTTTGTATCGTTAGGAAAAATACAAATTATTTCCAAATTTGTTATTAGTTCCGTAAATGTAATACAAATCTCCGCTATTTATAGGGGTGACTCACCCATTAGGAGGGTGGATGTCCCTGCCAGTCTGGCTTTTGTCTTTAACCGGGATCTCCTTTTCTTGAGTAGGTTAGTACCACAAATAAGGAGACCCTAACAACTCGCTAAACCTTTCTACGCAAAGTCTGCGGCTTACATAAGCTGTGTGTCAAGTTATAAGCAGTGTGACTGGCAAGGTAAAAGTTATTTTGAGTCTTGTAAGAAATAACCAAGTTTGACCACAACTTTCCCAATACCACATTGCTAGGGTATGGGAACGTAACAGTATTGATACAACAATAGATACAAAAGGGAACTATTATTTTACCTGCTGTGGTTAAGGCCAGCTTGTGCAGAGAACCCAGGATGCTGTTTTCTCCAAGAGAGGGGAGGGTGAAGAAAAGAGCGAGTCATTCCTTTTCATTCACACAGACTAAAACCAGGTAACAGTGCCCTCAACCTTCTGCTACTTGCCCAATAAGGATTTTGAGGTACTAAACTAGCTGTTGTGCAGCCACCACAGGACAGATAGAGACTGTATTGAGTCTCCTGTGGGTCATGTCTTGCAGGTAATGGGCAGTGAAAGTCGTCTGGTACTTCCACACCTCCTGCTTGTAGAACCAGCTTCACAGAGTAATTCCTTTTGAAGGCTGGGGATGTGGTTATGCCCCTCACATTGTGAGCTCTGGGTCGATGTGTTGGTGGAGAATCTAGATTCAGAGGGTGGTCGATGACTCTTCAAATCCATGCAGAGATAGTGTCCTTCATGATCCTCCTCTTGCTTCTCCCGGTGCTGACGAAAAGCGAAGACACCCGGGAGCGGGCTACTGCCATTCTCTTGAAGTAGAGCCTCAAACTTCTAACTGGGCACAGTAACAGATGATCTGGATCATCAGTCACAGAGGAGAGACTCGTTATCCTGAAGGAGTCAAATCTAGGATCTGCCACTCTGCCTGGATTCTAAGTCTTGGCAACAAGTTCAGGGACGAAGCTGAACTTCACCTCTCCCCATCTCCTTGAATGGGCGATGTTGTATGAGAGACCATGAAGTTCGCTAACTCGTCTGGCCAAGGCCAATGTGAGTAGGAACACTGTCTTCCAAGTCAGGTGGCGATCTGTTGCCTGTCGTGATAGTTCGTAGGGAGGCCTCTTTAGAGACCGGAGAACTTGAACCCCGTTACAAGGAGGTGGTCTCACTTCTGACTGAGGACACGTAAGTTTGTAACTCCGTATGAGTAAGGAAAGTTGTAGCGACGAGATGCCCATTCCTTTCAGTTTGAAGGCGTCGCTTAAAGCTGAGCGACAGCCATTCACTGCCCAAACAAAGGCGCATTTCCTCCCGCAAATACATGAAGAATTCCGCTATTGCTGGAATAGTGGCATAGAGTAGAGCGATACCCCTTCTACGACACCAACCACAATAGACTTTCCCACTTTGCCTGGTAGACTGCTGCTGAGGACTTCCACAGGTATCCAGACATCCTCTTCGCAACCTGTTACGAAAATCCTCTCTGAGTGAGGAGATGCTGGACAGTCTCTAGATGTGAAGTTGTAGCGAAGCTACGGTTTTGTGGTGGATGTTGATGTGAGGTTGTCTGAGTACTGTAGATTGTGTGTTGTGGAGGGAGTGCTCTTGGGGGCTCTTCGGGAGCTGAAGAAGGTCGGGAAACCATTCCCCGTGATGCCATGGCAGAGCTAGAGAGTCATTGATATGTTGACCAATGTTCTGGCCTTATTGAGAACCCTTCTCGTCTGACAGAACGATGAAAGGCATAAACGTCTATGTTGCACCATTGTTGTTGGAAAGTATCTTACTAGAGAGCCTTGGGGTCTGGGACTGGGGAGCAGCACAGCGGAAGCCTGAAGTTTAGCGCCGTTGCAAACTGATCCACCATCGGAGAACCCCACAGAGTTAGGAATTTGTTGGCTACTAGATGATCAAAAGACCATTCAGTATCCGCTATCTGAGATGCTCTGCGCAAATTGCTGGCGAGCACATTCCTTTTGCCTGGAATGAAGCAGGCTGATAATGATATCAAGTGGACTTCAGCCCATCTCAGTATCTCTACTGCTAGATGGGATAGGGGCTGCAAAAAAAGTACCTCCTTGTTTGTTGATGTAAGCAACTACTGTGATGTTATCGCTCATCTCCAAAACTGAGTGGCCCACCAGGAATTGATGGAATTGTTGAAGGGCTAAAAAGATGGCCTTTATTTCTATGAGATTTATGTGAAGGTACTTTTCAGACTCTGACCAGAGGCCTGAGGTTGTGTGGTGCAGCACGTGGGGCCCAACCCTTCAGTCCGGGGGGAGGATGAGAAGATCTACACCCTTCAGCAGGTTCTCGTCTGCCCCCACCACTTGAGGTCCGTCTGTTCTTCTTGTCCCATGAGGATCAGAATGTCCGGGGAATCAAAGGCCTGATTCCAACTGGACTTCGTTCGCCACTGGAGAGATCGAATCCTGAAACAGACGTTGGGAACTAGACGGGCCAGAGATGATAAGTGACCTAGGAGCCATTACCACTACTGGGATGGGAGCTCTTCTTATCTGAAAAGGGGTCTTGCGCTATTTCTCAGCCTCGTTATCCTTACATCTGGTGGGAAGGCTTTATGGGGATTGGTGTCTAACATCATTCCTAGGTATACTAGTCTCTGAGTGGGAAGTAGGAAGGACTTCTCAAGGTTTACCATGATCCCCAGATCTTGGCATAGCCTCGGAAGCTTGTCTTGGTGCTGAAGAAGGATTGCCACCGAGTCTGCTAGGATCACCCAGTCGTCCAGATAACGGAGGAGACAGATGTCGATCCTGTGAGCCCAGAATGAAACTAGGACAACACTCTGGTGAAGCCTTATGGAGCTGTAGAAAGACCAAAGCACAGTTCCCTGAACTGGTATTTCATGTTGTCTAGGCTAAATCTCAGATACTTCCTTGAGGACCAATGGATCAGGATATAGAAGTATGCGTCTTTTACGTCCAGTGTGCATATGAAGTCCCGTGGTCTTAACACTTGTCTTAGAGTGTCTGCCGTCTGCATGCTGAACAAAGTCTGCTTGACAAACTTGTTTAGAGCCGAGAGGTGGATGACAGGTTTCCATCCTCCAGACACCTTTTTTTTTTTTTTTACAAGAAAGAGTCGACTGAAGAAGCCTGGGGAGTCATCAAGGACCTCCTGGAGAGCACTCTTCTCCAACATGGACTGGACTTCAACCTGAAGGGCCAGCCCCTTTTCTGATCCCATTACAAAAGAGTCTATTGTCACTGGATCCTTGATCAGGGGAGGGAGAGAGATGAGCAGGATGGGATACCCAGAACAAATCACGGAGACTGTCCAGGGATCGGCTTCAAGCTGCTTTCACCTGTCCAAGCAGCTTTGTATGCATCCCCCTACTGGTAGACGAGCAGGAGAATCACCTGTCCTAGCGTTTGCGCCCACGGCTGCTCTCTCTAGGATGCTTAACTCCTCAAAAGGACTTTTTGCCTTTCTTGTCTTTGGTCAGAAAGGATTTCTTTGACACCTCTTTCTTCGCTGCTGCTTTAGGCTAGTTGGGCTGCGGAGCTGGTGGTCTGTAGGGCCGGGATATTAGGGCCCTATGGAGGAGTGTGTCCTGGTGGGACTTTCTCCTCCTTTCTGCAGCATGTTCGATGTCCCTTGGTTCGAACAAAGAGGAACCCTACAGAGTGAAGTTCCTGAGCCTTGCGATCTCGGCATCAGGGACTTGGTGATGGAACCTCTCAGATACTGAGTCCTGGCATTTGAGAAGGGTGTTGGTCCACCAGTTCACCACTTGATAGGCTGGGAACTCGACAGTCCAGGTACCTGAGAGGAGGAAAGTTTCCATCAGCTTCCTGGTACATTCCTTGGAAAAATACTCCATCCGTACCAGAATTCCCAAGGATCATAACAACAGATCCGCCCAGGAAGTAGCCTTCATGGCATACTTCACGGCCTTTTCTCGGTTAAGGTTCTACGCCGCCGAGAACGTGACCTGACGGCCAGATAGTCTTATCTAGAGATCCCCCTTAGTCAGTTCCACCAAGGAATGATGAAGAGGAAGAGCTAGTCGAGGTTTGTCCAAGATCTCATAATACCTCCTCTGCTGGACACGAAGAGGTGGAAGGAGCTTGGCGGATCAGCCTGAGAGGCGATCTTCCGTCGGGCAGTCTTCAGCCTTTAAGACCAAGGCAGGGCTGCACCAAACTTGATAGGCTTTTGAGTGACAAAGATATGGTCTAAGACCATGTCTTTGCCCTCCTGAGGAGCCAACTCTGGGTCAGACAACCCCTCTGCAGGTCCGGGGGTCCTCGAAGAGAACTTAGGCAACGTCTTAAGAGTCCTTAGACTCCTTACGAGGAGGAACGTAGGTTTCCAGCATTGAAAACCTGGATGGTTTGGCTGTCCTGGAAAACTCTGAGGCAATGAAGCTCTTGTCACTCGGAAGGTCCTCCTCCAAGGATAGTAGGGGAGAGTTTGGAACAGACTCCTCCTCACGCGATACTCTTGGCAGCGGTGACGAAGAGCCAAGAGAACGGGGGGACAGAGAACCGGAGAGGTTCAATCTTGTCCTAGTCAACTTAACAGGTGTTAGCTTTATTCTTGATGACATTGAAACCTCAGGAACTCCTCTCTTCCTTTTCAGGGGGAGACAGCTAACGTCCCTCGCTGTGCATCTACTGGAACCGAAGGCTGTGGAGGGTTCTCAGGGGCTTCCGAGATATGAGCTGAAAGGGTAGATTAAAAAGCCTGTATCACTGCCCTGACAACGGCTCAGAATCAAAGCTGTTAGCTGATGCTGGTGCTGTCTGACAAATCCCCTAAAAGGAAGGAAGCTGAAGGTTCCCTTTGAGAAGTCCTGTCCTGCGCTGAAAATTTACTCTTAGGGTCTGTCTTGGGAACCGGTAACTTGGGGATCCTGAATTCCCCTAGATTGCTCCTCTCCTCCTTCCCCAGCGGTTGCGCTGATACGCGTTTGCGGGGAGGGGAATGAGGCAATGGTGACCTGTGAAGAGGAATTCTGGTTTTCCTCGGAGAGAGGACCGATGTTCTGGGGGACAACTACCTACCTTTCCGCTCCTATTCCTTTCCTCTGTGATCACCTACCTGTGTCTTAGAGGCCTGCTGCGACTTATTGAAAGTTGAAGGATAATGGGGGCTGATGTCTTTCGCCTTGAGGTCTGCCTGTTGAGCAACCTTAGGTTGTTGAAGCGTTGGGTGTTTACGTGTTGGCGAGCATCTAAGCATTGGCGAACGTTGCCGTGACGGAGACAGCTGAAGCAATGGAGAGCGTTTGAGTGGGAAAACAATGATGCGTCGGCAAATGCTGGCGAGCTGGTGAATGTCGACGCATAGGAGAGTGCTGATGCGTGGGCGACAGCTGGCACTTCAGAGAGCAATGGTGCAGCACCGAATGCTCATCTGCGTGCGAGCAGTGACATAGCGAATGCTGACACTTGAGCGAGTGCTAACCAGCTCTTACTAAAGGAAACTCCATAATAGGCACTTTACGCGATGATGGGTGGTGGTCTGTAGGAATGTGGGAGGGCGAACGCCGTTCTCACGCGGTGTTGCTTCGAGGAGTAAAGCATGGGAACCCGACACATTGATCAGCAATGGTCGGTAGGTGGACGATGGTCAGTAACCTTGGGATGAGCAGGCGAAGGCTAAGCAGGTGATTGACGCACAGGCGATTAACGAGTAGGCGATCTGCGAGGGGTAGGATGACGGGAACCAGGAGACTAAGCAGGAGGTCGGTGAGTAGGCGATCAGCGAGACGATGGTTGACGAGCAGCTGGTCGATGATCAGGAGACGGGATGTACCCTTTAGAATGGCTAACATCCTGCGAAGGAGATCGCGAGCGATCCTCCGGCGGAGAGTCATGAACCGAAGTTCGATGACAAGCAGCAGAGTTGGCAGGAGAAGATCCAGTGGCAGGCGAAGGTCAGGAACCAAGTGTAGACGGACAAGAAGGCTCCTCCGAGGAGGGCTGTGGCGACACGGCAGACGAGCTAAAGAAGAGTCTCTCTACCGACGGCAAAGGAACACCTCTAAAACAAAGAGGTGAATGGGGTTTGCGACCATGAAAGCATCCCAAGGGGGTCGATGGATCTACAAGCTGACCACCAGCAACAGTCCTCCAAAGAGGAGTCTCTATAAGTGAACTCCCTTGGGAGGGAGAAACACTCGCAGGAGACACATGCCCACGACTTTGCTCCTCCCCCAAAGGATGTTCACCAAGGGGGGAAGAGCAGTCTTCGGCTATGGCATTAAAAGCAGGAGAGTCAGCTGGCAGAGCAGCAGACCAGTCCTCTGACACCACAACATCAACGAGAGAGAGAGAGAGAGAGAGTGTATGCTGTGAGCGAAGTTGTTCTTTGAGCCGGAAAAATAGAAGTTCAAGATGCCTAGATACACAAGAACTAACATAGCAAACACTGCTACTGCAGGAGATGAAAATATAATGATGAAGAATATAGACAACAACAACAAACAAAGGATTTAGAAAATAGGTTAAATAACCTAGCAGTGTTAATGAAAAGATTCTTGGTTGAACGAAAAGAGCAACGGCTCGCAACCACAGCATATCCGACATACATAAACGAAGTTCAAACGCACACAGGTGAAAGTACACATGCACAGCCGAGTGAAGATAACATCGTAGTTCAAAAGTTGCCAGAACTCCAGGCAAGTGTTAGGCCTTTTGATGATCAATGGCCTAACAAAGGGTTTCAATTGATCAAAGCGTTTTTGAGAGACTTTGAAGTAGCCACATAAGGGTGGTCGGAAAGAGAAAAAGCTATTCAAGTAATTAGATTGCAGAAAGATGTTCCAACAATGGAGATGTGTTGGCCTCAAGACAAGTTTAAGAAGTTATAGTGAAATAATACGACATTTAATTGAGAAATATGCCTTGCCTGATGCCATAAAGGGGGACATAAAAGAAAATTACAAACCCCAAATTTGGGAAGGTGAATCCGTTCTTAGTACTGCAGCTGGCATTTTTCCCGATAGTGATTCGTTTGCTACCCGTAGTGCCTATCTCCCAGAAGGTGATAAAAAAGCAATTGCCCATACAGTAAACATATTTACAGATTGGTAAACCCATATTTATGTCGTTATTTGTTTTATGACAATCGCTCGTTAGCAGACGTAGTGAGTGCAATACAAAACATTTTAGACAGTTTGCCAGAAGAAAAAATGAAAGAATAATTGCCCCGATTCCGAGAAGGTGGCAGCCATGAGAGGCACTCACCAACCCCGAAAGCGGGAGAGGGGAGAACTCAGTCAGCAAGTGAGAAGAATCTTCAGATGCTGGCAGTGTGGGGGAGAGGGGCACCGATGAGTCGAGTGCCCCACCCAAGGATTCCCCTGCTGTTACACTTGTCAGGACTACGGTCATCTATCTCAAGAGTGCCCAGCAAAAAAAACACAGAGAGCAGGCAGGCTGTGACACACGCACCTCCCCCCCCCCCCCACCCACCCGCCCAACATCCGAGGAAAAGGAAACAGAAGTGAGAGGCGAGGGAGATCGATGCCCCCCGCAGGACATCAAAAGCAGCAGTGGGAGTGACGACGACGGACATGGTAGAGCAGGCACTGGGACCTCCATCGGTACCCCTGACACCCCCCCCCCCAACCCCCCGGCACTAGGGAGAGGACCAGGGGACTGCGGTGTTGCAGCAGAGGTCATTGGCACGTGCCCCATATATCCTAATGGCCGACTACGAATGTTAGCAGTTAGGATTGACCTACCAGATAAATCCATTTGAGCCCTGACCAACACAGGAGCCAGTGTTTCCCAGACTGAAAATAAGATTCTCCTCAAACCCACTACAGTCAGCGGCCTCCATCATCTTCGACACCCCAGGAGGAAATAAACTACACGAAAACCATACTACGATCGTCAACTTTAAGGTGGGATCTGTAAAGCTTGCACATGATTTTTTTGTCTTGCCCACCTTGGGCAATCCAGGAATTAAGGCAATTGTAGGAATTGATTTCATAACCAGTAATCAGATATGCATTTTTTGGGGAAAAGATACAATAACAGTAAAAGCAGAAGGGTACATCTTGCCGACAGAAAGACATGAGAGAGTAAGTGCTTGTGCAGGCGCAGAGAGAAATTTAAGTGAGGTAACAGCTGTACCAGAGAGAGGAGAAGTGCTGTCTCCCCAGACACTTACGAGCATATCAGTGACCCTGTGTCAGCCTTTTCCAGAAGGAAACAAGGTCATTGTTAAACCCCATGACAATTGGGCACACATAGCCTTAGAGGTCTTATCAGAAATAAAAGAGAACAGAGCTAATATAACGATAGTTAACCCTGGATAGGTACGGCCCTCGGACACCCCTTTAAGGGTATACTCGGACGCGAACGACCCCGACGCCAAAAAAAATTCTTGAAAAATCAGTTTTTGCAGTAACCTCCTTTTTTCTTTTGCCAAAAAAAACTTCAATGAATGCTTAAAACAACTGTAAAGATAAATACTACTCATCTGCAGAAAAACTATTTATTATAAATATTTTAAAAAATTAAGTAGAAAAAAAAAAGACCCGACATAAAAATTCATAAAAAAAAAGTTTATACATATATACACAAATCCTTTTAGGAATTGATTCTTGAATGTTTAGGACACATCTTGATGTATTTTGGATGAAGTCAGACCCATGGAGGTGAAGATCTGAAATGAGAAAAAAAGGGTAACTTTTTTTGGCCAAAAAAAATTGTCCAAATTTCATGAATTTTTTTGGGTACCCAAATGAAATAGGAAGTGGCTAATTTTTTTAGGGAATAAACATATGTTATCCTAAAATAGAAATATGTAAAAAAATCTTCATTATTTTGTAAATTACATTTATATCAGGGGCCATATCTAAAGGTAATTTTTTGAGTACTTGGAAATTTCGTAAAAAAATACATATATTTAATATATAATATGATATTTATGCAGGTAAAAATATACCAAAATATCACAAATTCTATGGGGAACAAGAATATATATAGATAGGGCAGCTTACGCTTCGGATATGTCCACAAAATGGCCGCCAACCACACTGACTCAGACTCCCTAATCTGCCACTTGAAATGTAGGAAGGGTATGTCAATTTCAAGGTGTTATTTACTAATCTAATTATTATTGGATATGCATAAAAATTGTATGGTGGGTTGCTGGATAATTGTCGATTATTTTACGACTATAAAATTAAAATTCTGACCCAAAAAATTTTTTTTGAAGGGAAATAAAATCGAAAAAAAAAATGTAAAACAATATTTTAGCTAAAAAAATTTGATGATATTCAATCAAAAAAAAAAGTAAACAAAATTTTCCGACAAATAAACATCTAGAGGAATCATTACTCTGTGATAGTTCCTTAGTACGTAGTAATTTTGAAAGAATTGGGAAAAAACGAAAAAATGGCAATCACCGGAAAATCGAACACATACCTATATATACGCCATATCTGGCTAAAAAAAAGATAGGCATGGGTAGCCAGATCATCTAGAAACACTTTCCAACACTATAAAAATATAAGTTTTGCGACACTACTTGCCAATTCCTTACGGTAACATGAC
>NC_090742.1:86814676-86894676 GCF_036898095.1 Palaemon carinicauda | reverse complement strand
CTTTCTGCAATCTAATTACTTGAATAGCTTTTTCTCTTTCCGACCACCCTTATGTGGCTTCTTCAAAGTCTCTCAAAAACACTTTGATCAACTGAAACCCTTTGTTAGGCCGTTGATCATCAAAAGGCCTAACACTTGCCTGGAGTTCTGGCAACTTTTGAACTACGATGTTATCTTCACTTGGCTGTGCATGTGTACTTTCACCTGTGTGCGTTTGAACTTTGTTTATGTATGCCGGATATGCTGTGGTTGCGAGCCGTTCCTCTTTTCGTTCAACCAAGAATCTTTTCATTAACACTGCTAGGTTATTTAACCTATTTTCTAAGTCCTTTGTTTGTTGTTGTTGTCTATATTCTTCATCATTATATTTTCATCTCCTGCAGTAGCAGTGTCTGCTATGTTAGTTCTTGTGTATCTAGGCATCTTGAACTTCTATTTGTTCCAACACGAATACTTACCTCGAACTACTTTCTTAGGAGTTACCTGTAATCTCCTCTCTACCGACCAGAGTTTTGTGTAGGGTACCCTCAACCCCGGCATTAAAGAATGTGCCCCGAGGGTAGGCTTAGCGCTAGGTCGATGTCCGATTGGGTCGAAATCACCAGTAAGTTCTCTGGTTGCGACGTGTCACCACGTCGCTCTCGTTCTCTATCGATCCTTTGTGTGCGTTGTGTGTGTCCCACGTGTTTCCCGCGTGGTAACTTGTGTTCCTGTGTACTGATCCCTGGTGTTCCTGTGTGTTCACCTTCCACCCTTGTGCTTCCCCAGTGTATTCCCTGATACCCTGCGTTCCTGTGTCTTGCGTTTGTGCATTATGGAGCAAATCCGCCGTTGTCCTGGGCCTAGAGCCGGTTAATCGTGTGGAGCGTTCCTCTCCAAGCCTGAAGTGGACCCTCACTCCCTTTGCTCCTCCTGTAGGGGAAAGGTTTGTTCGTCATCGGATACGTGCCCCGAGTGTGTAGGTTGGAGTGATATCCAATGGGTACGTTACGGAACGAAGAAGAGAAAATCGTCGAAATGTTCACCCAGGAAGGCTAGTGTTACTTCGCCGCTACCGTCACCCAGTGAACGGTCCGATGGGGCCTCTGTTTCACCGTCCCCTACCCAGAGTAGGGGCCGAGGTAAGTCTGTCGTGAGGAAAGAACCGAGTAATCTTCCCCAAGAATCTAGTGAATGTGCAGTGGGGGTCGCGGGTCCTTCTCGGGCTAGTGAAGAGCCCAGCAGTGCGTCTGGAGACTTGGCCCTTGTGCTCGGTGGGCACGTGTCCTCCGATGACCCCTTGTGGGGTAGTAACGTTGTGTCTGTATCTTCGCCCCCTTCGTGGGCCTGTGTTTCAGGGTCTTCGGCAGGCGGCGACAACCAGGGTAAGTTAGGTTCTGCAGGGAGTGATGCCTTCGGTTGGAAACTTCCTAAGACACCAGGTAGGTCCCCTTTGCGAATGGAAGAGGGCCTGGATCCCTGGTTTCCTGGCGTTGGGCGTCAAATCTCGTTCCCAACCCCTCTCACGGAAGTTCCCGAAGAATTCCTTCAACCTTCTACCTCGGGCACTCAACGAGTCACGAAGTCCCCCGCGGTCCAAGCTCCCGCTCGCCGTACGGTAAGTGTAGTGTCGTTGGGCTCTTCAGAGGAGTATTACTCGTCGGGGGAAGACGCCAGGAGGAAACATCGCCGTCGGAGGGAGCGGTTCAGGAGCAGGCGTTCCCGTTCAAGATCGCGCTCCAGATACAGCAGGAAATGCTCCCGCTCTCCAAGACGAAAATACAGAAGGAGTAGGTCACCGGATGGCGATTGGGTCTTCGTACCCCGTGAGGCAGAGGTACGTTGTTCCCCGGACCGCCGGTCCAAGGAGTTCTCGCCAAGGAGACCTCCCTCCAAGCACGGTTTTGACCCTCGCAGGCAAGTTTGCGAGAAGGACTCTACAGGCAGGCATAAGACCGAGAAGCCTCTGGTTCACCCCGCCCAGCGGGGGGAACCGCGCTTCCTTTCGGGCAGCCTGGCCGAACCAGCCCAGCTGGTGCGGCCCTCGGGTCGGAAGGAACGGTTCCCGCTGTCGGGTCAGCCCACGGGAACCGCGTCCTCATCCCCCAGAGACCTTGAGCGGACGCTAGTCCTCGCTGGGTCGACGATGCCTGCGCTAAGCCCCGGCCCTGGTGCGGAAGCCTCCGCCGAAGAAGTCCAGTACCTCGGTAGGGCAGCGCCCCTGGCATCAAGAACAAGGCGTCCGGTGGGTGTGCCCGGTGACCCGGCTCCCCGGGCTCAAGCTGAGGCCTCGGCTGACGGTAGGGAGAGTTCCCCAACGGAGGACTCGGCCTGTAGAAGGGTGATTGGCCTTATCAGGAGGCATCATAAAATTGAAGAACCTGCAGCTACCGACGAGGACTACTGGAGGTCCAGCCTTATACGGTTAATGCAGGCCCCTACCCAGCCTAAGACCTCTCTAGCTCTCCCTCTACCCCGGGATCTTGTCCTAGGGCAAGAATACGTAGACAAAGTGGTGGCTAGTAATGCCGAGGCCCCCAAAACTCAGAGTTCTTCAAAATTACTCCAGGGGCTCAAGACTCAGGGCAAGGTATATGTACCGGAAGGGCGTCGACCAGGCCCCTGCAAAGTAGAACCTTCCCTTGACATCCTGGGTCAGGGCGTCTCGGAGGATAGAGCCTCTTCGGCCCCAGTTTGTTTTTCTCCATCAGAGGCCGCCATGATGGAAGAAATGTCGAGGGACCTGGTGCACGTCTCCTCTTGGCTGGACTGGTGGGCTTCCACCTTAGTAGGGGTGCAAGCCTCGTTTGACCCCACGGACCCGGAACAGCAGAACCTCCTGAGGGAACTTATTACCTCCGGGGGCAAGACTTTAAAGTTCCTAACGTACCAGTCTCTCGCCTTGACAGCGAATTGGGTACTCCGCAAGAGAGACACCATCCTGGCTAAGGTGTCCCGAAAGGTCCCAGACAGGGAAGCGCGGGCCATGAGGAGCCTGCCCTTGTGGGGTGACTCCTTGTTCCCCTTAAAAGAATTAAGAGACCATTATGGAGAAGGTGTCGAAGAGGAAGGATTTAAGCACCCCCAGGCCTACGCCTACAAGGAGACCGCCCTACAAGAGGTCTGTCTCAGACAGTGCTGCGACGGCGCAGGCCTCCCCCAGCATGACGAGGAGAGAAGCTCCTTCTTCCTCCTGGTCCTCAGCGCCTCAGCCCCCCCGTAGGGGGGCTCCAGCATCTTCAGCCTCCTTTAGGACAGGTTATTCTGCCTCTAGGAGAGGCCGTTCAGGCCACTCCTCCAGAAGGAGATAGAGTGAGAGGCCCCCTATCCCCGCCCAAGCCTCGGGTTGGGGGATGCCTCAGACTATTTTGGCAAGCATGGAAGGCTTACGGAGCGGAGCCCTGGACAGTGTCCGTACTGAAGGAGGGCTACAGGTTACCGTTCTTAGCAGAACCACCCCCTCTAATCCTGGCCAGCCGGGCGGAGTGGCTGGTCCCCAAGGACCCGTTGAAGAAGACCGCCCTTCAAGAGGAAGTGTCCTCCATGTTGGAGAAGGGCGCCATGGAAGAAATTCTACACCCAGGCCCGGGTTTCTACAGTCGCCTGTTCCTGGTAGAAAAGGCGACCGGGGGGGGGGGGGGGGTGGAGGTCGGTTATAGATCTGTCGGCTCTCAACAAGTTCATAAAGAAGACAGACTTCAAAATGGACACTCCGAAGTCAGTCCTACTGTCCTTGAGGGAGAAAGATTACATGATGACCACAGACCTCTAGGACGCCTACTTCCAAATTCCAGTCCACCCCTCGAGTCGAAAGTTTCTCCGGGTGAAACGGGGTTCCCAGATCCTGCAATTCAAGACCCTTTGCTTCGGATTGTCAACAGCGCCCCAGGTGTTCACGAGAGTCTTCACGACTGTCTCAGTGTGGGCTCACGAACGAGGCATTCGCCTCATCCGATACCTGGACGACTGGTTGCTTCTTTCCTCCTCGAAGGACCTCTCGGAGGAACAAGGGATGAAACTCCAGTTTTGCAAGGATCTGGGCATCGTGATCAACCCGGGAAAATCAAACCTATCCCCATCCACCAGAATGACCTACTTGGGAATGACTTTAGATACCATTCTGGGAAAAGCCTTCCCTTCAGAAGACAGAATAAACAATCTCATGGAAATCATTCGCCCGTTCCTATCGGGGCGCCCCAGGAGAGCAAAGGACTGGCAAAGACTGATAGGGCACCTGGTGTCGTTGGAGAAACTGGTTCCCCAGGGGAGAATCATACTCAGAGCCGTGCAATGGAACCTGAAGAACCTCTGGTGCCAACTAGACTCGCAACAAGTACTAATCCCAGTTCTACAAAACACGAGGCCCTCCCTGGAATGGTGGCATTGCCGGTCGAACTCACTCAAGGGGATGCCCTTCGCGAACGACCCCCCCGAGTTACTACTGTTTACAGACGCCTCCAACCAGGGACAGCGCGAGGAACCTGGATAGACGGGGAAAAGGAACTCCACATCAATGTTCTAGAGTTGAAGGCAGTCCAGAAGGCTTGCCTACACTTCGCAGATCTTCTAAGGGGAAACACCGTGGCGTTGATGTGCGACAACGCCACGGTAGTAGCATACATAAAGAAGCAAGGAGGTTTGAAGTCAAGGGAGTTGTGCGATCTCACCATAAAGATTCTAGATTGGGCGGAAGAGAACCACGTTGTGTTGTTAGCAAGGTTCATTCCCGGGAAGAAAAACGTGCTGGCCGACGGTCTTAGCAGGGTGGGCCAAATAGTAGGGACAGAGTGGTCCCTCCTCCCAGAAGTAGCCAAGCTCATCATCCAACGTTGGGGTTCCCCGGTGATGGACCTCTTTGCAACCAAACTGAACGTCCAACTCCCCGTATATTGTTCTCCTGTACCAGATCCGAAGGCAGCCTTGGAGGACGCCTTTCAGCACAGGTGGGACAACCTAGACATGTACGCTTTTCCCCCCCTTCACGTTGATAAGGCAAGTGCTCAACAGAGTAAGGACAGCCCGAAACTTAAAGATGACTTTGGTAGCGCCCTGGTGGCCGGAGAGAGAGTGGTTCGCAGACCTAAAAGACCTGGCGAGTCAACCTCCGTGGCCTCTACCCAACAGGTCAGACCTTCTACATCAACCACATTTTCTCAGACTTCACGACAACCCACAGTCCCTACGTCTTCACGCCTGGAGACTATCGAGCGACTCCTGAAGAAGGAAGGGTATTCTTCAGCCACTGCTAAGAGAATGTCACTATACCTGAGAAGGTCTTCAGCTGCGGTCTACCAAGCTAAGTGGGCCTCCTTCACGAAGTGGTGTGCTGCGAGGCACATAAAGCCCCTCAATGCCTCTGTCCCGGACATAGCGGATTTTCTGGTATATCTCAGAGACAAAATGGGAATGTCAATCCCAGCCATAAAAGGGGTACGGGCCGCCTTAGGCCAAGTCTTCCTCCTGAAGGGCATCGACCTGGGGTCCTCTAGGCACATCGCGATGCTTGTCAAGAGCTTCGAGCAGTCCTGCCCCCCACAAGCAAGTAGGGTGCCCCAGTGGGACTTAGCTAAGGTCCTGAAGATGTTGAGTGGCCCCCCCTTTGAACCTTTGAAAGATATCGTGGACAGGGATCTCACTCTCAAGGCAGTCTTCTTGCTGGCCTTGGCGTCCGCTAAGAGAGTAGGTGAGATCCATGGGCTGTCGTATGACGTCTCATTCGAAGGGGTGGAAAAAAGTATCTTTCAAGTTCGTTCCTTCTTTTGTGGCGAAGACCCAGAACCCAGCGGTCTGGGATCCAAAATTCGAAGGTTTCTCCATACCAGCTATCCCTAAGACGGGTAATACTGAAGATTTAAAATTATGCCCTGTACGTGCCATTAGAAAATACCTTGAAAGAACGGCTCATCTCTGACCAGGCATCAAGAGCCTCTTCGTCTCCACGGGTGTTACTAAGAAACAAGTATCCAAGAACACCATTTCCTTCTGGTTGAGACAAGTTATTGCCAGGGCCTACAAGGAAGAAGGTCTGGCCGTGCCAGGCGCCCCCAGACCTCATGACATCGGCGGTGTGAGCACGTCCTTAGCCTTTGAGAAAAACATGGCAGTGGGTCATATCCTTCGGGCAGGTACTTGGTCTAACCAGTCGACCTTTACTGCCCATTACCTCAAGGACTACTCGAGGAAGTCCTTAGACGGGTTCTCCATTGGAACAGTCATCTCCGCCCTCCAAGTGGTTTAACGGTAAAAGCCCCAGGCTCAATCGCGGATAGCAACCGGCAGACACAGGTGCGTTTCCTTTCATCCTACCCAGTTGTTCCCTATCCTCATCGGAGATTACCAACTTGTACCATTGGATAACACGTTCTTCACAACTACGTTACTGGATGCAACATCAGAAGAAGTTTTTTAAAGGGTGAGTACTTAGACACTAACGTGAGCTCTTTGTGTAGTTACCCTCTCGTCCGTTTTCTAGTATGTACCGTTATACCTAGGCCTCTTGGCCTCCGCTTACTGGGTCTGTAGGTCAGAATAGCACTCCCGCCTCCTAAAGTGTAAGTCTCCTAAGAAAGTAGTTCGAGGTAAGTATTCATGTTGGAACAAATCAAAAATTTTAAGTAATTTTTATTTTTCCTAACATACTTACCGAGAACTACTTTCGGGTAATGGCCCTCCCTTCCTTCCCCGAGTGCCTCTCTTCCCTTGCAAGTATTGTGCTACATCAATAGAACTTACTGACGATTTCGACCCAAGCGGACATCAACCTAGCGCTAAGCCTACCCTCGGGGCACATTCTTTAATGCCGGGGTAGGCCTCCATAGAAAACGGGATTGAGGGTACCCTACACAAAACTCTGGTCGGTAGAGAGGAGATTACAGGTAACTCCTAAGAAAGTAGTTCTCGGTAAGTATGTTAGGAAAAATAAAAATTACTTAAAATTTTTGATTTTTCCGGCTCAAAAAACAACTTCGCTAACAGCATACACAAACAAATCTCTCTCTCTCTCTCTCTCTCTCTCTCTCTCTCTCTCTCTCTCTCTCTCTCTCTCTCTCTCTCTCTCTCTCGTCGATGTTGTGGTGTCAGAGGACTGGTCTGCTACTCTGCCAGCTGACTCTCCTGCTTTTAATGCCATAGCCGAAGACTGCTCTTCCCCCTTTGGTGAACATCCTTTGGGGGAGGAGCAAAGTCGTGGGCATGTGTCTCCTGCGAGTGTTTCTCCCTCCCAAGGGAGTTCACTTATAGAGACTCCTCTTTGGAGGACTGTTGCTGGTGGTCAGCTTGTAGATCCATCGACCCCCTTGGGATGCTTTCATGGTCGCAGACCCCATTCACCTCTTTGTTTTAGAGGTGTTCCTTTGCCGTCGGTAAAGAGACGTATCTTTAGCTCGTCGGCCGTGTCGCCACACCCCTCCTCGGAGGAGGCTTCTTGTCCGTCTACACTTGGTTCCTGACCTTCGCCTGCCACTGGACCTTCTCCTGCCAACTCTGCTGCTTGTCATCGAACTTCGGTTCATGACTCCCCGCCGGAGGATCGCTCGCGATCTCCTTCTCAGGATGTTAGCCCTTCTAAAGGGTACATCCCGTCGCCTGATCATCGACCTGCTGCTCGTCAACCATCGTCTCGCTGATCGCCTACTCACCGACCTCCTGCTCAGTCTCCTGGTTCCCGTCATCCTACCCCTCGCAGATCGCCTACTCGTTAATCGCCTGCGCGTCAATCACCTGCTTAGCCTTCGCCTGCTCATCCCAAGGTTACTGACCATCGTCCACCTACCGACCATTGCTGATCAATGTGTCGGGTTCCCATGCTTTACTCCTCGAAGCAACACCGCGTGAGAACGGCGTTCGCCCTCCCACATTCCTACAGACCACCACCCATCATCGCGTAAAGTGCCTATGGAGTTTCCTTTAGTAAGAGCTGGTTAGCACTCGCCCAAGCATCAGCATTCGCTATGTCACTGCTCGCACGCAGATCAGCATTCGGTGCTGCACCATTGCTCTCTGAAGTGCCAGCTGTCGCCCACGCATCAGCACTCTCCTATGCGTCGACATTCACCAGCTCGCCAGCATTTGCCGACGCATCATTGTTTTCCCACTCAAACGCTCTCCATTGCTTCAGCTGTCTCCGTCATGGCAACACTCGCCAATGCTTAGATGCTCGCCAACACGTAAACACCCAACGCTTCAACAACCTAAGGTTGCTCAACAGGCAGACCTCAAGGCGAAAGACATCAGCCCCCATTATCCTTCAACTTTCAATAAGTCGCAGCAGGCTTCTAAGACACAGGTAGGTGATCACAGAGGAAAGGAATAGGAGCGGAAAGGTAGGTAGTTGTCCCCCAGAACATCGGTCCTCTCTCCGAGGAAAACCAGAATTTCTCTTCACAGGTCACCATTGCCTCATTCCCCTCCCCGCAAACGCGTATCAGCGCAACCGCTGGGGAAGGAGGAGAGGATCAATCTAGGGGAATTCAGGATCCTCAAGTTACCGGTTCCCAAGACAGACCCTAAGAGTAAATTTTCAGCGCAGGACAGGACTTCTCAAAGGGAACCTTCAGCTTCCTTCCTTTCAGGGGATTTGTCAGACAGCACCAGCATCAGCTAACAGCTTTGATTCTGAGCCGTTGTCAGGGCAGTGATACAGGCTTTTTAACCTACCCTTTCAGCTCATATCTCGGAAGCCCCTGAGAACCCTCCACAGCCTTCGGTTCCAGTAGATGCACAGCGAGGGACGTTAGCTGTCTCCCCCTGAAAAGGAAGAGAGGAGTTCCTGAGGTTTCAATGTCATCAAGAATAAGACTAACACCTGTTAGGTTGACTAGGACAAGATTGAACCTCTCCGGTTCTCTGTCCCCCCGTTCTCTTGGCTCTTCGTCACCGCTGCCAAAAGTATCGCGTGAGGAGGAGTCCGTTCTAAACTCCCCCCTATTATCCTTGGAGGAGGACCTTCCCAGTGACAAGAGCTTCATTGCCTCAGAGTTTTCCAGGACAGCCAAACCATCCAGGTTTTCAATGCTGGAAACCTACGTTCCTCCTCGTAAGGAGTCTAAGGACCCTTAAGACGTTGCCTAAGTTCTCTTCGAGGACCCCCGGACCTGCAGAGGGGTTGTCTGACCCAGAGTTGGCTCCTCAGGAGGGCAAAGACATGGTCTTAGACCATATCTTTGTCACTCAAAAGCCTATCAAGTCTGGTGCAGCCCTGCCTTGGTCTTAAAGGCTGAAGACTGCCCGACGTAAGAACGCCTCTTAGGCTGATCCGCCAAGCTCCTTCCACCTCTTCGTGTCCAGCAGAGGAGGTATTATGAGATCTTGGACAAACCTCGACTAGCTCTTCCTCTTCATCATTCCTTGGTGGAACTGACTAAGGGGGGTCTCTAGATAAGACTATCTGGCTGTCAGGTCACATTCTCGGCGGCGTAGAACCTTAACCGAGAAAGGCCGTGAAGTATGCCATGAAGGCTACTTCCTGGGTGGATCTGTTGTTACGATCCTTGGGAATTCTGGTACGGATGGAGTATTTTTCCAAGGAACGTACCAGAAAGCTGATGGAAACTTTCCTCCTCTCAGGTACCTGGACTGTCGAGTTCCCAGCCCATCAAGTGGTGAACTGGTGGACCAACACCATTCTCAAATGCCAGGACTCAGTATCTGAGAGGTTCCATCACCAAATCCCTGATGCCGAGATCGCAAGGCTCAGGAACTTCACTCTGTAGGGTTCCTCTTTGTTCGAACCAAGGGACATCGAACATGCTGCAGAAAAGAGGAGAAAGTCCCACCAGGACACACTCCTCCATAGGGCCCTAATATCCCGGCCCTACAGACCACCAGCTCCGCAGCCCAACCAGCCTAAAACAGCAGCGAAGAAAGAGGTGTCAAAAAAATCCTTTCTGACCAAAGACAAGAAAGGCAAAAAGTCCTTTCGAGGAGTTAAGCATCCTAGAGGGAGCAGCCGTGGGCGCAAACGCTAGGACAGGCGATTCTCCTGCTCGTCCACCAGTAGGGGGATGCATACAAAGCTGCTTGGACAGGTGAAAGCAGCTTGAAGCCGATCCCTGGACAGTCTCTGTGATTTGTTCTGGGTATCCCATCCCGCTCATCTCTCTCCCTCCCCTGATCAAGGATCCAGTGACAATAGACTCTTTTGTAATGGGATCAGAAAAGGGGCTGGCCCTTCAGGTCGAAGTCCAGTCCATGTTGGAGAAGAGTGCTCTCCAGGAGGTCCTTGATGACTCCCCAGGCTTCTTCAGTCGACTCTTTCTTGTAAAAAAAAAAAAAAAAAAGGCGTCTGGAGGATGGAAACCTGTCATCCACCTCTCGGCTCTAAACAAGTTTGTCAAGCAGACGTTGTTCAGCATGCAGACGGCAGACACTCTGAGACAAGTGTTAAGACCACGGGACTTCATATGCACACTGGACCTAAAAGACGCATACTTCTATATCCTGATCCATTGGTCCTCAAGGAAGTATCTGAGATTTAGCCTAGACAACATGAAATACCAGTTCAGGGAACTGTGCTTTGGTCTTTCTTCAGCTCCATAAGGCTTCACCAGAGTGTTGTCCTAGTTTCATCCTGGGCTCACAGGATCGGCATCTGTCTCCTCCGTTATCTGGACGACTGGGTGATCCTAGCAGACTCGGTGGCAATCCTTCTTCAGCACCAAGACAAGCTTCCGAGGCCATGCCAAGATCTGGGGATCATGGTAAACCTTGAGAAGTCCTTCCTACTTCCCACTCAGAGACTAGTATACCTAGGAATGATGTTAGACACCAATCCCCATAAAGCCTTCCCACCAGATGTAAGGATAACGAGGCTGAGAAATGGCGCAAGACCCCTTTTCAGATAGGAAGAGCTCCCATCCCAGTAGTGGTAATGCCTCCTAGGTCACTTATCATATCTGGCCCGTCTAGTTCCCAACGTCTGTTTCAGGATTCGATCTCTCCAGTGGCGAACGAAGTCCAGTTGGAATCAGGCCTTTGATTCCCCGGACATTCTGATCCTCATGGGACAAGAAGAACAGACGGACCTCAAGTGGTGGGGGTAGACGAGAACCTGCTGAAGGGTGTAGATCTTCTCATCCTCCCCCCGGACTGAAGGGTGGGGCCCCACGTGCTGCACCACACAACCTCAGGCCTCTGGTCAGAGTCTGAAAAGTACCTTCACATAAATCTCATAGAAATAAAGGCCATCTTTTTAGCCCTTCAACAATTCCATCAACTCCTGGTGGGCCACTCAGTTTTGGAGATGAGCGATAACATCACAGTAGTTGCTTACATCAACAAACAAGGAGGTACTTTTTTTGCAGCCCCTATCCCATCTAACAGTAGAGATACTGAGATGGGCTGAAGTCCACTTGATATCATTATCAGCCCGCTTCATTCCAGGCAAAAGGAATGTGCTCGCCAGCAATTTGCGCAGAGCATCTCATATAGCGGATACTGAATGGTCTTTTGATCATCTAGTAGCCAACAGATTCCTGACTCTGTGGGGTTCTCCGATGGTGGATCAGTTTGCAACGGCGCTAAACTTCAGGCTTCCGCTGTGCTGCTCCCCAGTCCCAGACCCCAAGGCTCTCTAGTAAGATACTTTCCAACAACAATGGTGCAACATAGACGTTTATGCCTTTCATCGTTCTGTCAGACGAGAAGGGTTCTCAATAAGGCCAGAACATTGGTCAACATATCAATGACACTCTAGCTCTGCTATGGCATCACGGGGAATGGTTTCCCGACCTTCTTCAGCTCCCGAAGAGCCCCCAAGAGCACTCCCTCCACGACACACAATCTACTCAGACAACCTCACATCAACATCCACCACAAAGCCGTAGCTTCGCTACAACTTCACATCTGGAGACTGTCCAGCATCTCCTCACTCAGAGAGGATTTTCGTAACAGGTTGCGAAGAGGATGTCTGGATACCTGTGGAAGTCCTCAGCAGCAGTCTACCAGGCAAAGTGGGAAAGTCTATTGTGGTTGGTGTCGTAGAAGGGGTATCGCTCTACTCTATGCCACTATTCCAGCAATATCGGAATTCTTCATGTATTTGCGGGAGGAAATGCGCCTTTGTTTCGGCAGTGAAAGGCTGTCGCTCAGCTTTAAGCGACGCCTTCAAACTGAAAGGAATGGGCATCTCGTCGCTACAACTTTCCCTACTCATACAGAGTTACAAACTTACGTGTCCTCAGTCAGAAGTGAGACCACCTCCTTGGAACGTGGTTCAAGTTCTCCGGTCTCTAAAGAGGCCTCCATACGAACTATCACGACAGGCAACAGATCGCCACCTGACTTGGAAGACGGTGTTCCTACTCACATTGGCCTTGGCCAGACGAGTTAGCGAACTTCATGGTCTCTCATACAACATCGCCCATTCAAGGAGATAGGGAGAAGTGAAGTTCAGCTTCGTCCCTGAACTTGTTGCCAAGACTTAGAATCCAAGCAGAGTGGCAGAACCTAGATTTGACTCCTTCAGGATAACGAGTCTCTCCTCTGTGACTGATGATCCAGATCATCTGTTACTGTGCCCAGTTAGAAGTTTGAGGCTCTACTTCAAGAGAATGGCAGCAGCCCGCTCCCGGGTGTCTTCGCTTTTCGTCAGCACTGGGAGAAGCAAGAGGAGGATCATGAAGGACACTATCTCTGCATGGATTTGAAGAGTCATCGACCACCCTCTGAATCCAGATTCTCCACCAACACATCGACCCAGAGCTCACAATGTGAGGGGCATAACCACATCCCTGGCATTCAAAAGGAATTACTCTGTGAAGCTGGTTCTACAAGCAGGAGGTGTGGAAGCACCAGACGACTTTCACTGCCCATTACCTGCAAGACATGACCCACAGGAGACTCGATACAGTCTCTATCTGTCCTGTGGTGGCTGCACAACAGCTAGTTTAGTACCTAAAAATCCTTATTGGGTAAGTAGCAGAAGGTTGAGGGCACTGTTACCTGGTTTTAGTCTGTGTGAATGAAAAGGAATGACTCGGTCTTTTCTTCACCCTCCCCTCTCTTGGAGAAAACAGCATCCTGGGTTCTCTGCACAAGCTGGCCTTAACCACTGCAGGTAAAATAATAGTTCCCTTTTGTACCTATTGTTGTATCAATACTGTTACGTTCCCATACCCTAGCAATGTGGTATTGGGAAAGTTTTGGTCAAACTTGGTTATTTCTTACAAGACTCAGAATAACTTTTACCTTGCCAGTCACACTGCTTATAACTTGACACACAGCTTATGTAAGCCGCAGACTTTGCGTAGCAAGGTTTAGTGAGTTGTTAGGGTCTCCTTATTTGTGGTACTAACCTACTCAAGAAAAGGAGATCCCGGTTAAAGACAAAAGCCAGACTGGCAGGGACATCCACCCTCCTAATGGGTGAGTCACCCCTATAAAAAGCGGAGATTTGTATTACATTTACGGAACTAATAACAAATTTGGAAATAATTTGTATTTTTCCTAACGATACAAACCTTTAGCTATTTATACAAACTTACCCGCCAAAGTCGTATCTCCAAGCAAAGTGAAGCACAGTCACAGGTGTGTGAGTGAGAGAGGTAGCTAGCTACCTCCCTATTCCCTGCTAACGGGGAGGATGGGTAGTTAATCCTTGCTAAATTTTAATGGCTCGTCCTTTCAGCGAATACCCCTATAAATAGCTAAAGGTTTATATCATTAGGAAAAATACAAATTACTTCCAAATTTGTCATTTAGCTCTTGAATTGGTCAGAGTTGTATAGTAGTGTTGATCATGTTGTCCCTTTGAATGAGAATCTATTCAACATAATTGATAGGTGTTTCCCTTCTCGTGTGGTAAGGTACCAAGTGAATGGCAAACCCTGGTTCAATGATGTTTGTAGACGTTCTTATTTGGTGAAGCAGGAGGCCTATCACCTTTGGAAGGTAACAGATAAGATTTGACATGGAATAACTATACTCGGCTTTGAACTTTTGCTCAGAGAGGTTATGCTTCAACTGGAAAGAATACAATTTATCCATAAAAGAAACTTTCTGGTACAACCCATGAACATAAGTGGTGGACTATCCTTAAATCTGCACTCTTTGGTATAGATGCAACAGTTCCTCCTTTACTTAAACTAGATGGCTCTGTCACTCACTGTCCAAAGGAAAAGGCAACCCTTTTGCTGATGTGTTTGACAGTAAGCAGAGTAATAAGAAACTTTTATCTTCCTCATTCCTGTTTTCCTCAAGCTAAACTAAATAGTTTAGCTTTTTGATCTCGTGAAATTAAAGCTCTCTTGATGAACCTGGATGCTTATTGAGGTGTAGACCCAAATGGTATTTTTCCTTTGTATTTTATGAAAACTGCAGATTTATTAGCTCCAAAGTTGTTATTTTGTGCAAGTTAGCAAGAAGAGGAGCTATAAGCACTTGTTGGAGATTGATTTTAGGTTTTCTGGCATCCTGACATCAAAGGTCAGTGATGGAGAATTGGTAATGTTACTCCAATATGTAAATTTGTTTATGGTAGCTCAAGTCCAACTGATTACTGCTCAATTTCCATACCTCCCCTATTATCTAAAGTTTTGGCAAAGAAACTTAGGAGTTTGAGCGGGACTTAAACCGCAGTTTGTCATTCACTAAGTCGGATGTTACCACATCGGCGACCACATTGTGTTGTAACACTCGTGTTTTTTGCCGAAGATATTCATCTGTTCCCTAGTTTACAATTTTGTTTTCGTAAAGACCTTGTAGCATGTGATGCCCTTCTTACAATCTCCAATGCTGTACAGAAATCCCTTGATTGTGGTCAGGAAGTTTGTATGATTGGCCATGATTTTAGTGCTGCCTTTGACCATGTTAATCATGAGGCCCTTGTTTTCAAACTCAAACAGTTGGGAGTTGGTGGGTCGTTTCTTAGCTTTATTATTGAATTTTTAAGCAATTGATCACAAAGAGTTGTTGTTGATGGGCACCATAGTGAATATAGGAATGTGATATCTAGTGTTCCTCAGGGTAGTGTTCTTGGCCTATTTCTTTTCATACTACAGTATATACACATGACATGTGTTTGGCCTATAAAACAAGCTTGTTGCATATGCAGATGATACTATACTCTTTGCATCAATGCCATCTCCTGAATGTAGATCTGGGGTTGCTGAAATTAGTGCATGGTGTAAATTATCGGTCATGAAGTTGAATCCTAACAAAAATCAAAGTATGATTGTAAGTAGGTCAAAGACAGTGGCTCCTCAACATCCGGATCTCAACATTGATAATGTTTCTTTAACTCTGTATGACTCTTTTGAGATTTTTGTTGTGATTCTTGACAGGAAATTTACTTTTGAGAAACACATTAGGTATGAGTGTTCTTCCATTGCACAAAAAATTGCCTTATTTAGAAAATCTTTTGAGATTTTCAGTGATCAATCTATTCTAAAGAAGAGTTTTACTTCTTTCATTCTGCCTTGTTTTGAGTATTGTTCTCCTGTATGGTCTTCAGATGCTGATTTTCATCTTAATGTGTTGGACAGGAACTTGTGGTCTATCAAATTTCTTATTTCTGATCTAGATATTAATCTCTGGCACCATCATTTAATTAGTTCCTTATTCATGTTGCATAAGATTTTTCATAATTCTGATCATCCTTTACATTCACATCTTCCTGAACAATTCCCTCCTGTTCGTAATACTGGGCATACAGTTAATTCTAATTGCCAGGCCTTTTCCATCTTGAGGCTCAATACTACACAGTATTCTAGAAGTTTTATTCCAGCTGTGACCAAGTTGTGGAATGATCTTTGTAATCAGGTAATTGAGTCTATTGAACTTCAAATGTTCAAACTTACAGCGAATGTTTTTATATTGAACAGGCTGATATAAGTCTTATTATACTTTATATGTGAAATATCTCTCTTGATATTACGTTTTTTAAAATATTTTATTCTAATTGTTCATTATCTCTCAGATTGTTTATTCATTTTCTTATTTCCTTTCCTCACTTGGTTATTTTTCCTTGTTGGAGCCCTTGGGCTTATAGTCTTGGTTTTCCAACTAGGGTTGTAGTTTAGCTAAAAATAATAATAATAATAATAATAATAATAATAATAATAATAATAATAATGAGTGTTATTTGCGTGTTTTTGGGACAAATTGGCTAACGACAAATTCACTTTAGACGAATTAACCAACGTTGAATATACCGGGGGACAAATTATCCGACATCGATTTAACCAATGACAAATTGTCCTAGCAACTGTCAAATCCACACTATCGAAACACTTAAAGAATAAGAAAGTTTTCAGTATCATCTTGAAAGCCTTAATATCTTATCTTTCGGATATCTAGTGTGAACTTATTGTATAGTCTCGTGGCTGCATATTTAAAGGCTCTAGAGCGTACAGTTGATATATATCTAGGTTCCAATAACTTGAAACCATCTTTAGCTATTCTTGTGTCAACAAGCCATCAATAACTATTCTGGTCAACACAATTTGTTGGCTGCACAATACTGTATCCTGTATAGCAATTCTCTTACATATTTAGGATGTCCGGTTCTGATAAGTTGATGGGTTATTGTATATATTTTAGCACCCAGTAGCACCTAGATCCTTTATTCCTGCCTGCAGAGGTATCGAGAGAACAGTTTTCTCTTTTCCAGAGCTACTCATAACACGATCAGTTATGTCTCTATGACCCCTCACTTGGAGGGTATTCAACATGACCCTCTTCCGACAGGCTTTTCGCAAGCAATAATGGAAAGGATGGCTGGATACCCTAATATCTCCTCTGACACCTCCTATCAGGGCAAGTGGTCTGTCAACTAAGGTTGAGATCGTGGAAAGAGGCTTTGTGCCGCTCGATATTTCTCCTCCTGGGACAGCGAAGCTTGCTGTACCTCGGGGAGAAGAGACCTGCTTGATTTCAACCCTGACAGGATGTGCTTGGCTTTGAGCTGCTGCTTCCTTTTTGAAGAGGCAACTTACTGGTTATCAAATCAGAAATTAGACCACCTCCCCAGACCATAGTTCTTGTACAATGCTCTTGGAAAGGAGTACAGTGGAACCTCTACATCCGAACGTATCTACATCCGAATTTTCCAACATCCGAAGTAAAATTTGAGCAAATTTTTGACTCTACACCCGAATTTTATTTCGACACACGAAGTAAGCAATTTTCGTCGTACCGGTTGTATCCGAATTTTTCCACACGCAAAGTACAATTCGAACACGTTCCTACTCTTCATCCGAATTTTTTTTTCGACACCCGAAGTAAACAATACTCGTACGCGTAGTCGGTGCTCATAGCGCCTGATGTGTTTTTTATTTCCGCCGATAGAAGGCAGCACTTCGACCTCGGAGGGACCCTCAATTAGCGCGGCTTGGGTCAGTCCTCTGTTCTCGTCGGCTTCTTGTGGTTGTGCCCTGTGCGTTCTGCTATTAACTGTGTTTTAATCGTGATATTTTATGTGCATCCTTTTACGGTAATTTACGTAAAGTATGGGTCCTAAAAGGCTTAGTTTTGCAAGTGGTAGTGGTAGTGGTGAGAAAAGGAAGAAGGAAATGCTTTCTTTAGACATAAAGCAGGAAATTATTGAAAAACATGAGCGTAGCGTCCGCGTGAGTGAACTTGCTAAACAGTATGGCCGTAATATGTCGACGATCTCGACAATCCTTAAGCAGAAGGAAGCTATTTAAGCAGTGAAACCTTCTAAGGGGATCACCATTATTTCAAAACGCCGTAGCCCTATCATAGAAGAGATGGAACGACTTCTGCTAGTCTGGATCAAGGACAGAGAGATTGTTGGCGACACCATCACCGAAACCGTCATCTGCGAGAAGACGCACCCATCTTCACGGACTTGATGGAGGAGAGCTCTGGGGGTGATGCTGGGGAGAGTTCAACCGAACCTTCCTCAGACGATTTCAAGGCATCTCGTGGCTGGTTTGAGAAATTTAAGAAACGGTCCGGGATTCATTCAGTTGTTCGTCACGGAGAGGCTGCTAGTGCGGACACAAAGGCTGCAGCTGACTTTGTGAAGAGCTTTGAAAGGATCGTGCAGGAAGAAGGCTACGTAGAGCAGCAGGTGTTTAATTGTGATGAAACCGGGCTGTTTTGGAAGAAGATACCCAGTCAAACCTACATCACCGCCGAAGAGAAGAAATTGCCTGGGCATAAGCCAATGAAGGATCGATTGACTCTTGCCCTATGTGCCAATGCTAGCGGGGACTTTAAAGTCAAGCCCTTACTGATTTACCATTCGGAGAACCCTAGGGCCTTTAAGGCACACAACGTCGATAAGGACCAGCTTCATGTTTTCTTGCGATCCAACTCGAAGGCCTGGGTCACTAGGCAGTTCTTTGTGCAATGGGTTAACCAAGTTTTCGGCCCTTCTGTGAAGAAGTATCTTCATGAACAGAAATTGCCTTTAAAGTGCCTGCTATGCCTTGACAATGCACCCGCTCACCCCCCCGGACTTGAAGATGATATTTTCGATGAATTTAAGTTCATAAAGGTGCTGTATCTTCCACCGAATACCACCTCTATCCTCTAGCCCATGGACCAGCAAGTCATCTCTAATTTTAAGAAGCTGTACACCAAGCACTTATTTAAGCAGTGCTTTAATGTCACGCAAAGCACCAACTTAACTTTGCGTGAATTTTGGAGGAGCCACTTCAACATCGTGCACTGCTTGAAGATCATAGATCAGGCTTGGGTGGGATTAACTCGACGGACCCTCAATTCTGCCTGGAAGAAGCTGTGGCCTGATGCAGTTTCTCCCCGAGATTTCGAAGGTTTTGACCCCGAACCTGATCCCGTGGTGGGTGCAGCGGAAGACGTAGAGGAAATCGTCTCTCTTGGCAAGTCCATGGGTCTGGAGGGCGACGCAGATGACGTTACGGAACTCTTCCCCGAACATCACGACGAACTTACCACAGAGGAGCTCAAGGAATTCCATGCTATGTCTGAGCACATGAGTGATGACGAGGAAGGGATCGAGGAGGTAGAACATGTGTTAGGTTCGGCGCATATAAAAGAGGTGTTAGGAAAATATCAAGACGTGGTCGACTTCATCGACAAATACCACCCAAAAAAATTGCAGGTTTGTCGTGTAGTTGCGCAGTTCGATGATGTTTGCCTAACTCACTTTCGAAACATTCTGAAAAGCCGTACCAAGCAACTATCTATTGATAATTTCTTTAAAAAACTACGAAGCAAACTCGTGATGAAGAGGATGTAATTGATTCAAAGAAAACGGCAAAGAGTGAAGCGAAAGAAAATGAAACAAAGAAAACAGCAAAGAGTGAAGCAAAAGAAATTCAATCAATTTCAAGCGTAGAGAGTGAAAGTGATTAAAATTAATCATCAAAAAGAAAAAAAAGAAAATATAAAAAAATATAAAATATAAAAAAAAAAAAAAAATAAGCTTAATTATGTTAAAGTTCACTTAGTGTAAGTTAGAATAAGTTACGGTAGTGTACGTTTATTGTAGTTAACCTCTCTACCTCCTCGCCGCCCGTCCGTCTCCTCTCTGCGTAGCAAGACCAACAACACCTGCGCTGGACTTTCTAAGGTAAAGTGACGCTAAAAACCTGTTTCTTATTTATCATTTTTTTCTAATTCTTCTTTTTTACATGTCTATTATCTAATTTAGTGTGCATTATTCTCATGGGAAATTATGTGTAGTAGTTTATTAAGAAGTTATTATAGGTTTTTGGGCTCAACTACGGATTAATCCTATTTCAATGTATTCTTATGGGAAAATTCGTTTCGACATCCGAACATTTTCTACATCCGAAGTTGGTTGTGGAACGGATTAAATTCGTATGTAGAGGTACCACTGTACCTATTTCCCTTAGTTAGTCCTCAGAACATGACTAGACTCTGAAGACAGTTCTATCCTTGCTTTGTCCTCAGCTATGAGCACCAGTGAAGCACATGGTCTCTTCTGCAACATAAACCAACCAGGGAATTGAGGTCTATTAACACTCGACTTCATCCCTGAATCTGTTGCTAAGCCTCAGACTCCAGCTGTATCTATCCAAAGTTCCTGGCCCTTATGTATTAAATGTCTCCCTACCTTATCTTTTGACTCAAAGCATTCATTACTATGTACTATAAGATGGCAGAGGCGTCACTTTATATGGTCTCCTGTAGCTCACCCAGACGTGAACAAGTTTCCGTTAACACGGGCAGGGTCAAGAGGAGAGTCACCGAGAATACAATATCATCTTGGATCCAACAGGATATTTGGTCCCTGAACCCAGACACCCCTCCAAAATTATTTAGATCCAGAACTCATAATGTTAGGGGCATAGTATGTCTCTAGTATTTAAAAAAACTGATCTGTGACACAGACTTTTCAAACTGTTGTGTGGAAGCGTCAAATGACCTTTACAGCCATGACCTGCAAGATGTAACCCCCAGGAACCTGGATACCTAGGTCCTGTGGTGGTAGCACAAATGTTTAAGATACCTCAGCTCCTTTGCAGGACAAGTAGCAGTTGGTCGAGGACAGACGTTCCCCAAGGTTAGTCTTGGATGAGCAATAAAATAACTGGTCTCTCTCCTTTCATCTTCCCCTCTTGGGTCACAGTACCCATTGAACTCTTAGCTGACTTCCTCTGTCTGCAGGTAAAAAACATATCCCTTATGTAGCCTAAAATATGATCCAGTTTGTATTTGTTTCGTCCCCTTCCTCCCAGCGAGGGGGAGTCGGACATGGCTAGGTTAAGTGTGTTCAACTCCAAATAATTCCTCTCCTGGTCAAGTCATATTGCTTAGTTCAAACACAATCACACCAATTGCCCAGGACGTTAGCCCTCTCATACATTCTGAGAGTTCGTGATGGGTCAGGGTTGGTCTATTACACCCTGGGTCAGAAATCAGCCAGTTGGTTTAGGAGTTCCACCCACTGTTACGAACTCCCTCTAGAAGGAAGCCATAACGGGTTCTTTTAACTTATTCACCAATCCAGTGACAAAAACTCAAATCAGTAGGAACGAGGAAAACCAGAAAGACACAAGGGCAAAAATTTCACAATATTTATTACAACAATAAGGTACTAACACTGATGGCCCACAAAAAGTAATAAATTGATTAAGTACAATATGCCATCGATTAACTCAATGAGTCACCTAATGCTAAAACTAAACCCTACTCATAGTGAGGAAATCAAATCTTTAATGTTAAGGTACCCAAAAGCTTTTACCCACCACGCTAACCTATTACTAAACAGAAAGGAAAGAAGTGGAAGAACATACAAAATGAAACAATAATCCTACCTATATCACAATCTAAACCTTAATATTAAAGTACATAATCTTACAACACTCATATTAAACCTTCATCGGCTTTGACAATAGTTACAGGCACAAATATATTGGTCCTATGACACAGACCGGTACTGATATAGACGAGTCCATCTGCTGCTCAAAAATATGGTCACAAGTCGTCACTCTCATCAGCAGAACAGCCCTTCACAACCGTTGGTGGATATACACTTTCAGTCTATGGCTCGACAAAATACAGGGGATGTTCCTCTTACCTGAGAGAAGCCTCCCTACTTGCTCCAACAAGACCACTCTGGTGCTGATACAGTAGATATATCCATCCAAGATGAAAAAGGCTCTCGAGCCCTGCTCTACACAAAACTGCCAATGTCCAGGTTAAGCAGTAGAACACTTGAATCACAGTTGCAAGTCTTGTTCTCGCACGTAGCTTCACAGGTAAACTGCCTTCCACATTAAGAAGCAGCTCAATGATAAATTGTATATATAATCCACAAAAGCAGATCAGCAGCTCCAGAGTCTTCAATGGCCTTGAACTAGACTCTCGAGAATACTTTAGGAGAGTCACAAGTCACCTCTCCTTACAACACTCCCAGTCACCACAAAGAAAAATAAATGAGTTAAAAATTTGCCAAGGAAGTAAAAATACTGAGGAAGGCCGCACTTCAAAATGCACTCAATAGATGGCGCCACAAAACTTAAGCTTTTTCAACCAAAGCAAATTAAACATTACATTTAAACCAAAGCAAATTAAACACTACATTTAACCAAAATATATGTACTAATGTAAAACCAACAGCAAAATACTTAATTTAGCTTTACAAAATTGTAAACAAAATAAAAATGAAAGCCATCAGTGCAAAAAGGCAAAACAACAAAATTTTACTTTAAAATTACGTTACTGCCTGACACCTTCCTCCTTCAACGAAAAAAAAAAAAAAAATTAATTTGACTGAACAGGAAAAATATTTTTTTTTTTTTTTTTTTTTAACCTTAATACGAAAATAAGAAAGTAAACATTACCAACCAAAACACTTACACTAAGACTACTTAACCTAACTGGACACCCCCACCAAAAAAAAAAACCAGGGAACTCCGGGATTGCACAAAAAAAAAAACAACCTTAGAATACATTAATAGCCTATACATCATCTGAAAAGAAAATAAAAAAAAAATCAGGAACGGCACAGCAGCCCACACTTCACATCCTAGAAAGTGCATCGGGGATCTTGTTGTCCACTCCTTTTATATGCTGAAAGACCAGGTTATATTCCTGAAGGAGAAGTGCCCATCGCAGAATTCTTTGATTCGCTCCCTTCATCTTATTTATAAATACCAACGGGTTATGGTCCGTCAACACTTCAACCTGGAGAGAACTAGATAAGTAAATAGAAAAATGGGTTACGCTCTTCACCAGAGCCAAAGCTTCCTTCTCTATGGTGGAATACCTTCTTTCAGCCGGGAGTAACTTTTTACTGAAATAAGATACAGGGTGCATTTCCCCCTCATCATCTCTCTGAAACAGAACTCCTCCAACACCCACGTCACTGGCATCCACCGCCAAAATAAAAGGTTTATTAAAATTGGGAGAGCTAAGAATTGGTTCCGAGACTAATACCGATTTCAAATTAGAAAATGCTTTTTCACATTCTGTACTCCACAAAAACTTAGTGTTCTTTTTCAATAGATTAGTTAAAGGCTGGGCGATGTCAGCAAAATTCTTCAGGAACCTCCTGTAATACCCTAACATGCCAAGGACTTTGCGGACATCACGGACATTACGCGGCTGAGGAAGGTTGGCTATAACCTCAATATTAGCATGTTTAGGAGCAACCTTCCCCAAACCAACCTCATGACCCAGATACGTCACTACAGCCTTACCAAACTCACACTTATCGATGTTTACAACCAAACCAGCCTTTCGTAAAACCTGAAAGAGTTTTCTTAACCTTTCAACATGGGTTTTCCAGTCCTGACTATATACCACCAAGTCGTCAATATATATTTCGGTACCCTCCAGCCCGCATATCACTCTATTCATAAGGCGCTGGAACGTACAGGCTGCATTTTTCAAACCAAAAGGCATCACCTTACACTCATATAACCCATTGGGGGTGACAAATGCCGAAATCTCACGAGCCCTGTGAGACAATGGCACCTGCCAATAACCCTTCAATAAGTCTAATTTCGTTACAAATTTGGCATTACCTATTCGGTCTATTAAATCGTCAATCCGGGGAAGAGGGAAACTGTCACTCTTTGTTACCTGATTAACCCTACGGTAGTCAACACACATTCTATAATTACCATCAGGTTTCTTTACCAGAACAATAGGAGAACTCCAAGGACTTGAACTGGGTTGAATAAGATTGTGGTCCAGCATATACTGTACCTCCTTCTCGACTACTTTGGCTTTTTCTGGGTTCAGGCGGTAAGGAGCCTGCTTTACTGGAAGAGCATCACCAACCTCAACATCATGTTCAAGCCATGAAGTAAGCCCTGGAGCCTCTCTAAACACTTTTGGAAAAGCCGTTATCAAACATAACAAATCTTTCTTCTGGACTTCATCCAGATGTTCCAACAAAACATTTGCCTTATTAAAAATCTCAAACTTAGTTCTTAAATTCTCTACAGGTACATGGTCATCAACGTTATCATAAAATACAGTAGCTAGAGGACATGGCATTTCATAAACAATATTTAATGGACTTAGATTTCTACCTTCATATTTCTTTAACCTATTAATGTGAAAAATTCTACTCTTCCTAGTAGAACCTGGAGAATCTAATTCGTAGTTAAAGTCAGACACCTTTCTTATTACCTTCCATGGACCTTTAAATCTGGGTTTCAGAAAACTATCAGGGTCCATATCTAAAACCAGAACCAGATCTCCAGATTCGAAAGAACGACTAACTGCCTTACGATCATGGAATGCTTTCATACTAGCCTGGGAAGCTTCCAGATTACCTTTGGCAAACTTCCAGGCACCACCCAATTTATTTTTCAAATTAGATAAAAATATATTAAGATTTTGAATTTGTTTTCGTCCCCCAATCAACACTTCAAATAATACTTCTAAAAGACCTCGAACCTCATGACCATACACCAATCTGAAAGGAGAAACACCAGTCGATTCATTTGGGTGAGTTCTTATTGCAAATAATGCATAAGGTAGTTCCTTATCCCAACTACTCTCCCTTTCATAACAGTACTTGCCAATTATACTTTTTAAGGTTTGGTGGAACCTTTCCACAACCCCTTGACTTTCAGGATGGTATGGGACACTGGTGATGTGCTGAATGGCCAGTTCAGCACACCTGTCCTTAAAGTACTTGGAAGTAAAGTTAGTACCACAATCTGATTGAATGGTACAAGGTAACCCATAACGACAAAAATATTCTACTAACTTTTCCCAGACAGCTTTTGACGTTACTTTCCTAAGAGGGAAAGCCTCTGGGAACCGAGAAGCCCTATCCATCACAGTTAATAAGTACATATATCCCGATTGAGTTCTAGGTAAAGGACCAACAACATCAATGACAATCTCAGAAAATGGTTCACCAATTACAGGGATGGGTTTTAATGGAGCTTTTCGCAATACCTGATTAGGTTTACCCATGACCTGGCACGTTACACAAGTTCGCAAGAACTGCTTAATACACCTTTTCATATTAGGCCACCAAAAAAGCTTGGTTAATCTCTTAAAAGTTTTTGTTACCCCAAAGTGTCCCGAGAAAGGATCCTCATGAGCTAACTGCAGCAATTCGTCTCTGAATTGTTTAGGTACCAAAATCTGCTTATGATACTCTGAGGATTCCATAAGAGCAGAACGGCTTAATCTACACAGTAATCCTCTCTCCGATACAAAACATGGCTTAGAAATATCATCCCCCTCAGTTATTTCCACATCAAATTCATCATGCTGAGCTTTTATAAAATCAGCCCTATTCCATGCTCTAACTACCTTACTACTACCACTACTTCCTACTGACTCGAGCCTTCCTACTGCTACATCTACTTGAACAGGGTCTAAATGTAAATCCTCTCCGTCCATCAAGAGGTTACGCCCTTTCCTCTGGGAGCGAGTAGTTACAGCAATGGGTAATTTATTTAAAGTTAAAATGGGAAACAATTCTTGTCCCTCCACATTACACAAGTCATTTCCTAGGATACCATCTATCCCAGGTATAGGTAGTTTATCAACAATGGCCAGATTAATATTCTTTACGACACCCAATATGTCAATCTCTCCTTCAACCACAGGAGCCGACACAACAGTGTCCGGAAAACCACTTAAAATTATATAGTTAGCGATCTTCACGTTAAGAGGTAACCTACTTCTTAACAATAAAGATCGAGCAGCACCTGTATCCCTCAAAAATTTTATATCTATAACTTCCTTCTCAAATCTCAGCTTACCTGGCCAAATATACTTATTAAATGACAGTCACATGGGGGAATCATTCTCTATTACTTTTGTTACCATTTTCTTCATTCTCTACAGATTGTTGAGAAGCCTTAACATTATTCACCACAGCAATAGGAGTAGTAGTCTGCCTCTGTAAATACCTCTGACGAGCAAAACAATTAGCTTGGATATGTCCTGTCTTATTACACCAGTAACAGGTTCTACTTCCCACACCACTTGTTATAGTACGACTAGGATGAGCATTATTAGTTTTTGCAGAATTCCTATCTACAAAATTACCACTAGGATTACTGTTTGGTTGATTTTTGACCTGATAATTGGAATTTGCTTTAGAGTTAGAGTAAGCCTGGAAATTAGAATTATTTTGGTTAACAAACACTTTCTTTTTACTCTCCCAGTTACCCTTGACCACAGGGAAATTACCCCTGACGTTCTCAGTACCAACCTTATGGGTCAATATATATTCATCACTCAACTGAGCAATTCTGGGAAAAGAAGTCACTTTCAAGTCTTCTAAATGAACTCTTAAATCTTTAGCACACGATTTTTTAAAATCTTCAATCAATATCAACTCTTTCAAGGCCGCCAAAGTAGTTACTTGGCGACTCTTGAGCCAATCATCAAAATGCTCCTGCTTTACACGAGCAAACTCCACATAAGTCATGTTCGGGATTTTGTTAAAATTCCTAAACCTCTGCCTGTAGGCCTCGGGAACCAAATCGTAAGCTTTTAATATCAAAACTTTCACTTTCTCATAATCCCGAGATACTTGCTCCTCTATGGCATTATAAACCTTCTGAGCCTTGCCCAGTAAGCGACATTGAATCAACACTGTCCAGACCTCCCTAGGCCAAGACAACCTAGAAGCAACCCTTTCGAAAGCCTTAAAGAATTCAGGCACATTCTCCTCAGTAAAACAAGGTACAAGTTTTAGAGCATCCCCAAAGCTAAACTTTTCCCCAATATCTTCATGGATGCGGGTACTCTCACACTTACCTTGCTGGATCTTGGCCAGCTCTAACTGCATGCTAAGCATCGTTCTCTCATGAGCTCTGATTCTCTCAAACTCCTCGAACTCTAACTTCTTTAGTTCTAACATATTCTGGAAATCCTTAACTAGTGGCTTATTTTCTCCTTTGACCGAACGAGTAGGAACAGCTGGAGACACATTATCAGTACGAGGAACCCCCTCAGTCTGACTTTTACCATCAGGCAGACTGCCATACCCTTCAAAAATCAGTCCACATTGAGACGGATCCTGAAAAAGACTCAATCCCGGAGCCCGTTCTACATCAGACTCACTCATGCTTTCACTAACTAATTCATCAGCAGTTTGTTTAAGTTCACACAGCCTATTCTTTACCATATTATATACGTCCTTTTTCAATTCCCTATTTGTCAAAGAAATGCCTAACGACCTAGCACAAGCTTTCAAATTTTCTTTAGTCAAAGCACCCAAATACCTAACACAATCCTGAGAAGCCAAAAATTCGGCAGGGTTAAACTCTACATCAGACATAATGAAAAGGAAAAGAAGGAAGGTGGTGAAGCACAACAAAAATAAATACTGAAAAATCTCACCCAGAGCACAGTCTGGTAACTCGCACCACCGATTCGAGTTTGTCCTGGATCCTGTCACGGTCGCCAAAATATGTTACGAACTCCCTCTAGAAGGAAGCCATAACGGGTTCTTTTAACTTATTCACCAATCCAGTGACAAAAACTCAAATCAGTAGGAACGAGGAAAACCAGAAAGACACAAGGGCAAAAATTTCACAATATTTATTACAACAATAAGGTACTAACACTGATGGCCCACAAAAAGTAATAAATTGATTAAGTACAATATGCCATCGATTAACTCAATGAGTCACCTAATGCTAAAACTAAACCCTACTCATAGTGAGGAAATCAAATCTTTAATGTTAAGGTACCCAAAAGCCTTTACCCACCACGCTAACCTATTACTAAACAGAAAGGAAAGAAGTGGAAGAACATACAAAATGAAACAATAATCCTACCTATATCACAATCTAAACCTTAATATTAAAGTACATAATCTTACAACACTCATATTAAACCTTCATCGGCTTTGACAATAGTTACAGGCACAAATATATTGGTCCTATGACACAGACCGGTACTGATATAGACGAGTCCATCTGCTGCTCAAAAATATGGTCACAAGTCGTCACTCTCATCAGCAGAACAGCCCTTCACAACCGTTGGTGGATATACACTTTCAGTCTATGGCTCGACAAAATACAGGGGATGTTCCTCTTACCTGAGAGAAGCCTCCCTACTTGCTCCAACAAGACCACTCTGGTGCTGATACAGTAGATATATCCATCCAAGATGAAAAAGGCTCTCGAGCCCTGCTCTACACAAAACTGCCAATGTCCAGGTTAAGCAGTAGAACACTTGAATCACAGTTGCAAGTCTTGTTCTCGCACGTAGCTTCACAGGTAAACTGCCTTCCACATTAAGAAGCAGCTCAATGATAAATTGTATATATAATCCACAAAAGCAGATCAGCAGCTCCAGAGTCTTCAATGGCCTTGAACTAGACTCTCGAGAATACTTTAGGAGAGTCACAAGTCACCTCTCCTTACAACACTCCCAGTCACCACAAAGAAAAATAAATGAGTTAAAAATTTGCCAAGGAAGTAAAAATACTGAGGAAGGCCGCACTTCAAAATGCACTCAATAGATGGCGCCACAAAACTTAAGCTTTTTCAACCAAAGCAAATTAAACATTACATTTAAACCAAAGCAAATTAAACACTACATTTAACCAAAATATATGTACTAATGTAAAACCAACAGCAAAATACTTAATTTAGCTTTACAAAATTGTAAACAAAATAAAAATGAAAGCCATCAGTGCAAAAAGGCAAAACAACAAAATTTTACTTTAAAATTACGTTACTGCCTGACACCCACCTAAGAGTGTCTCCATTGTAAAGAGCAAAAGGGTTTGTATTTGTGTCAGAACAAACTACAAATTGGAAATTTGAATTTTTCCTAACTATACAAACCTTGATCTTTTTATACATACCTGTCCTGCCATCACCTAACCCCTTAGAAAGCCCTGTTTGCAATTAAAAAGTAAAATTTCATCGGTATGTGTGTATGTGTGACGAGTTGGTTGGTCTACCCCCAGCTAACTGGCAGTGGGTAGTTATACCTCACTAAAAAGTCTTCAAAATAATATCCATTGTAAAGAGCTCAAGGTCTGTATAGTTAGGAAAAATATTAATTATTTCAAAATTGTTATATTTAACTTTCTTTTGTGTATTATAGATAATCACTGGTCCAGTTATGGTTGCGGGTGACCATAAGTTTCATCCAGAATGCTTTATCTGTGCTTCATGTTGTGCATTTATTGGAGATGGCGAGTCGTATGCTCTTGTTGAAAGGTCTAAACTATATTGGTAAGTATGAGTTGATATTGTGCCTTAATTGAGCAATTGGATTTCATAATAGGTCTGTTTGATGTGAAAAATATGAGATGAAGGTAAATCATGTACTATTGATGATGTAAATAAGGTAATCAGGAGATTGATAAAAGATATACTGTATGTAAAAGTGGTCAAGATGTTGGTAATTTGAAAGGCATTGAAATTCAATGGGATTAAAGTGAAATACTGCAGTGTGGTCGGAAAAATGAAGTTGAGGGGCTGACTAGTCATGTCTGGATTTAAGAAATTTTTTAAATTATACATTTTTTTATAAGTGCTAAGGTAATTAAAATGGGATGTAGGATCTACAGTATATATGCATGGCTTTACCTATACCACAGAAGTTCTATGTTATGATTTGAATTGAGTTAGTAAGGCTGATATCAGAAGGATAAATAGAGGAAGAACAGTTTCTGTTCAAACAATATAGTGGCTGGGTGTCTCAAGTGTTTATGCAAGAGCTATCAAAGAATTCTGCAAAAATATGTAAAAAGTTGTTTGTATCACCCTGACCGAAAATAAACTTTAGTGGAGAGTAACTTTAGTGGGGAGTTGTGGGTGTATCATAAAGATGAATAAATTATTAGGATTGATAAGTTATTTTTCGAAAATTTGAAACTATGTGAGAGGTTGGAGAAGAGAGTCTTAATTATTTGGTGTTAGAATGATCTCTGTGAAGGATATGCTATTTCTCTTTGGATTTCCTTTTTAATAATTTTATGGATAGAGGGATGAAAAAGATGAGAGAACAGTAAGTATAGGCGTAGGTGCAGAGGAAGTTTTACTGCACATGGCTTTCATCCACAATTCAATGTTGAAGTATAAATGTAGCAGTGACTGTTGAGTATTTTGAGCCTCTGCCATAGTAGAGGAAACTTTATTCTTGAAACATACATACATACAAGCTAACATGCATTATGCTTTGCTGATAATTAGTACAGTAATTTTATTATATCTTTTTCAGTGGACAATGCTATAAAAGACAGATGCAGCCATTGAATAAATCTTCATCTTTTACTAAGAAACCTCACAGTATACAACTGATTGGTATGTGGATATAATTTTTATTTACACCCAATTCATTCAAGTTTATAATTATACTTCATCTACATATACATCCTTCTGTATAGATTTTCATTGTTTTTTATTTTATGAACTGAGTAGTTTAGTTGCTTTGTTATTTTCATGAATATAGGTAATGGAATATATCCAAATCAGTTACAAACCATCCCAGGCAGGTAGATTCTCCCATGACATGTCTCAAACATTTCTCTTTACTTGTTTTGGTTTTCTTTGAGTCAAATTTTATGAATTAATATTCTGACTACATATAATGTTTACTCTCATTTTATATCTATTGATTTCAAGTTGGTATATTCATTACCGCTATTACGTTGATAGTTACTGATAGGAAAATGTGCTCATGTAGATTCTGTTTTTGACTGCCTTAAGAATAAACTTGTGGTATATATTTTCCTTTACTTAACCTGGCAACCTGGAAAACAGTTGCCCTCATTCACCGGCTTTTCAGTTGTGAGGTACTTGTTTTCCTTTTTATTCTCCCTATCGAGGCACTGAAGCTTCCATTCAACAAAATGATAATATCCAGGCGACTTGATTTTTATTTGGGTTGCACTAATTTTTCCCTAGCATGATTTAGTTCACTAACATCCTATTGTTCCTGAAGAATCTATAGTACTTAGAAGAGAATTTCAAATGCTGTCCAAGCTCCTGTGACTGCCTTATTTCAGTTTGTTCTTACTCAGTACAAACCGTCATCCTTTACTGCAGAGAGGAACATTGAAAGCTGGAACACAGTTGTTAAAACTTTTAATGAAGTGTAACAACCTGCCATGTATTTACATACCTGTAGTTTGGAGGCAACTGCCCCCTGCTGGCTCACTGACAACCCACTTCGAAATTAGCCGTCAGTGTAGACAGATGTTCTAGCTGGTTGGAATCTGCCATTTTTTATTTTAATTTTTTCTTTTCCCTTGTGTTTATGTTTACTGTATGTGAATTACATCATGAAATGAACTTCACCTCTTGTGATCTTCCCGCAGAGGAATTGACAACAGTTAAGGATGTTTTGATGACATGTGTGGCAATCTCTAGGACTGGGATTCGTAACCCTATTGCTGTTGGTCATCCTTCAAGGGAAGCAGTCCTGGAGAAGACAGGATTTTTTCTTCTCAGGGGTATTATTGGAGATCACTTAAGACCTCATCCTCTTTCCCTTTCCTTCCCTCTCCCATTTCTCTTCAGTGTCTGGAAGCTGGTCGTGAGAGAGGATTTCCTTTAACCATTTACAAACCTTATGGTTAAAGGTTATTATCATTTATCCTTGGGATATAAGAGAGGATTCCTCTCCAGCTGCCTCAGATGTCGTCAGTGTCCTGTTTAGTCTCCAGAGGATTTCCTTTAACCATTTACAAACCTCATGGTTAAAGGTTATTATCGTTTATCCTTGGGATACAAGAGAGGATTCCTCTCCAGCTGCCTCAGATGTCTGCAGTGTCCTGTTTAGTCTCCAGCTGCCTCAGATGTCTTCAGTGTCCTGTTTAGTCACCAGTCACCTTCAGATGGAGTTTATCGCAGGTGCCCTTCTCGAGGGAGGCGCCCCTCAGTTCCTGTTCTTCAGCAAAGGATCTTTTCTTCAGAGTGGTGCTTTTGGATGCTTGCACATATGATGCTCTTTATTCTTGCCTCATCTTGTCTCTATGGAGGAGGATAGCAGGTGCGTCTCATGGGGAAGTCTTTCGTCAGACCGTTTATCTTGCAGCAGTTTAGTCTCTCCTAACAGATGCGCAACTGGGAGATGTGAGTTGCCCTCCTCCATACTGCTATCAAGTCTCACTAGATGCCTCTCGCCAGCAGCAACAAGTAGTTTTCTAGACATGACTCCAGATGCAATACTTCTAGAAATGCTTCTCTTCTTGCGTAAGGGCGCATCTTCAGACATGCCTATTTGGGTGCTTCTCTTCTAGACACTCCTCGCAAAATACACAGAAACTAGGCTTGTTACCTGTTCCTTTCCTCCTTTTTATGAGAGTGAACACTGAAGAAAATGTGAGGAACACAGTTCCCTGGGACATTCTCATCCAATGGTTTTGAACTTCACCTTAATTTAATTTTTCTCCTCCAAGGGTCCCAGGACCATTGGTTGAGCCCTCCTCGGATTAGAAGAAGTATAACGGAAGCACTTCAGCTTTTGGCTGATCCAAAGGAGTTTTCATTTCTCAAATCTGAATCCTCTAGTTTTTGAGGGAAGTTTTCAAATTTTCTCGTTACACTCGTAGAGCTTTTCTCTCAGAAATATTAATTTTTTTCCAGCATGAGTATGGTGCCCGCCCTGTTGCTTCATCTCTTGCTCTTGATTTACCTGCTACCCAGAATAAGAAGAAAGATCCCAAAGTACAGGATGACCAATCATGGAGAGTTCTATTAGAAATTCTCTAGGTTCCTCTGCCTGGTTTTATGGGAGTAGCATTACACTATATCCTCCCTTTAGGGGAAGCATAGAGGTGAGAAGCTCAAGGGTCAAGTCCTTTGCCTCATGTAGTTATCCCCCACAAGGGAATGGTTGCAGGCACTACTGGTCAAGAAAAAGAGCTGTGCTCTAGTTGCTCTCTTCCTCAGGGATGCTCCCTTGACCCTTTAGAATCTCATCGATCCTGATTCCTTTAAAGGACGTCATCACTTATTATTATTATTATTATTATTATTATTATTATTATTATTATTAGCTAAGCTACAACCTTAGTTGGAAAAGCATGATGCTATAGGCCCAAGGGCTCCAGTAAGGAAAAATAGCCCAGTGAGGAAAGGAAATAAGGAAATTAATATTGTATTTCCCGTGTTGTAAGATGCTACAAATGGTAAGATGCACCCTTAAATTAGCAAAGCATTTTTTTGGGGGGGGGGGGGGTAAAATGAGGAATTTACAAACTATCCTAGCAGCAATTTCTAGTCAGTGTGAATTTTGTTTGGCACTGTAAATTTTCATATTTTGGTTGTTTCATGAAAGGACTAGGTTAATATAAATTAGTTGCATGCCAGTTATCGCAATTTTATTACATTTTCATATGCGAAACTTCTAAACCTGTCGTAGTTGCCACCACAATTACCTGTTTAGTGTTTGGTGTTTCAAGTGTTGTTTACATGAACTCAGTGTTGCCAAATGTTCTTAATCAACTTTTGGTAAAGAAGTAAAATTCAAGTAATATTTCCCAAATTCCTCATATAGCCTATACATTTTCACACAAAATTAATTATTGATCAAAGAAGTCTATAGAATTTCTATAGACTTCTTTGATCTAGGTGGAATACTTTTGCTAATATATAGGATTCTAGTTCTAGTTACTTTTCTTCTAACTTGGTAACATCACTCAACGAACAGTGAGATGTTTTTACCAAAATCGTATTCAACAACTGTCTGTTTTTATTATTTTGGAACTCAGGCAACAAAATCGTTATCAAAATATTGCTCTATTACAAAATGTTAACAGAATATGGGAAAATAGATAAATACTGCATAAGCAACTATTATGTCACAGCATCGTCTGCAAGGAGACCATTAGTTGGCATAATTGCTAGTAGAAGGGTGATGGCAAGTCATCAGCTGATCACCAAAACAAACAAATAACTTGCTTGCTGCAGAACTTCATTAAACACAGAGCAATATAAAACTAAATTTATTTATTACATATGAATGATAATTGTAGGTTTGTATTGTATGTCTGGTGAGTGTGATGTCATTAATTGGGTGTTTGATGGTTGTCAAACATCCCTACACAATTTTTTCTTACTGTTAAGATGCAGGGTGATTTTTCGGGGTATTTTTCGGGAAAAAAGGGGCATCTTAGGACATGGGAAATATGGTAAATGATATGAGAAAAAATTAACAAAATAATATGAAATCAGTAACAACATCAAAACATATGTCATATATAAACTATAAAAAGACTTATGTCAACCTGTTCAACATAAAAACATTTTCTGCAACTTTGAACTTTTGAAGCTCTACAAACTCAACTACCTGATTAGGAAGATCATTCCACAACTTGGTCACAGCTGGAATAAAACTTCTAGAATACTGTGTAGTATTGAGCCTCGTGATGGAAAAGGCCTGACTATTAGAATTAACTGCATGCCTAGTATTATGAACAGAAGGGAACTGTCTGGGAAGATCTGAAGGTAAAGGATGATCAGAATTATGAAAAATCCTATGCAACATGCATAACTAACTAATTGAACGACAGTGCCATTAATATCTAGATCAGGAATAAGAAATTTAATGGACCGCAAGGTCCTGTCCAACAAATTAAGATGAGAATCAGCAGCTGAAGACCAGACAGGAGAACAATACTCGAAACAAGGTAGGATATTTATTTTAATCTTCACCTAGTTCACGCTCTCCTCTTCAAGGAGTAGTGTGAAAGTTATCTCAACTTCCTCCCTCGACACAGTAAAGATCAACCCTGGGAGGAATTGTGCTGGTTACACGAACAATGATTTGGTCTCTTCTAAGATCTTTTCCTCTCCACCCAGAAGAGCTGACACCCAAAGTAGGATAATCATCACTGTGATCAACAAGGGCCAATCTCTCATCCCATTACTTTATGCAGACGGCATTAGCAGAGGGTCATGATAAGCCTATGCCATTTTGAATATATGGCTTTTCGTCCTGTCAGCGAGTATAAATGATGTTAGATCTGGTCAGAACTTGGATGGGTGACTATCCAGGAATGCCAGATCTGGTCTTCATCAATATTAATCAACCTTCATAACCAATGGGCAGATCCCTTGAATCCCACCAGATTACATCTTGGAAACTGTCGCCTTCTCAGTTCAAGTTAAGCAGAGCCTCGGCTCCGGCAAATTCTCAATGGCAAGTCGAACACGAAGGCTATCGGAAGCTAGGGGAGATTTGCGATAACCCCTGTCAATGCCATATATCTCTGTCTAGCCTTTGCCTGTCACTGTTAGCAAACTGCTCCTCCTTTTGAGGTAGGCTTCCGAGCCTCACAAAATAACCACCTTTTCCTCTCACGGGCTTTTCTATGTAAAAGTGCTTAACCTTCGGGAACCTCCTTGGTTTTCACAATTTTGTAGCTCTTTGGAGGCTAATGACCTGTGAAAAAGGGGGGAGGCAGTCCTCCTGTGGCATCGCAGGTAAGAGGGCATCAATATCTCAGACGAAAGAGATAGCAAAGCTGAACAAAGTAGCTGTGGTCTCTTTACTTTGTCGTCCCCTTTTCATCTCCCAGATTCAGGGGGCCCAGTGTCAGTGGATATCAACTTTGGTGATCCTTCGGGGAATCCAGACTAGAGTAGAGAAGATTTTGCTTCAAGCTTCTCATTCAAGATTGAGTCTCGGTAATATGGGTTCCAGTTAGACTGAACTTGCTGGACTGAGCTTCCTCTTTGGATGTTTTCAAAGACACATCCATAAAGGACAGGCATTCAGTTCTTTGGAGGACAAAGGACCTTTGTAGGTGAATTACAAGTTCTGTAGCATCACACCTTCAGGAAATCTCCTATTCATCAATACAAACAAGATACTGGTCCTGGGCCCTGTCGCGTCTGCCACTCAACTCCGAACCATATTCCAATCTCTGTTTGTAGAGGCCTTGTTAGCAGAGTTTCGGGTGTAGACATTCAGTCTTTTGTCTAAATCTAACAAAGCAAGAGATACCTTGCTCTTGGTCATTGTAACAAACTTCTCTCACCAGATAGAATTTTGACTTAGGGACGAATCAACAAGGTCAGTTCTTCCCCCAAAGTAGCTCTCAGATACACAAACCTGGATGTGGATAGCATCCTGTCCCGGGATCCCCTTCCATGCCCTAGGGGGAGGGCTCTTCACTTCTCTCCTTCAAGGACTATCTCGTTCGAATGACTGCCTCCAGACTTTTTCAAGTACTACCTTAAGCTTCTCTGGCATTAAGGCAGCTTCCCCAATGGACAGACTGTCCCGGTAAGACTCAAGTCCCTAAGAGACGGTGAACAAAGCTCAAGGTAGTAGGTTGGCCTGGGCACCAGCCACCCGTTAAGATACTACCGCTAGAGAGTTATGAGGTCTTTTGACTGGCCAGACAGTACTACACTGGATCCTTCTCTCTGGTTACGGTTCATTTTCCCCTTGGCTACACACACACTGAATAGTCTGGCCTATTTATTACAGATTCTCCTCTGTCCTCATACACCTGACAACATTGAGATTAGCAAACAATTCTTCTAAATCCGAGGGGTTAACTACTGCACTGTAATTGTTCAGCGGCCACTTTCCTTTTGGTAGGGTAGAAGAGACTTTAGCTATGGTAAACAGCTCTTCTAGAAGAAGGACACACTAAAATCAAACCATTGTTCTCTAGTCTTGGATAGTGCCATAGCCTCTGTACCATGGTCTTCCACTGTCATGGGTTAGAGTTCTCTTGTGCTTGAGGGTACACTCGGGCACACTATATCTCTTCCTCTTGTTTTATTCAAGTTTTTATAGTTTATATAGGAGATATTTATTTTAATGTTACTCCTCTTAAAATATTTCATTTTTCCTCAAGTTTCCTTTCCTCACTGGGTCATTTTCCCTGTTGGAGCCTCTGGGCTTATAGCATCCTGCTTTTCCAATTAGGGTTTTAGCCTAGCAAGTAATAATGATAATAATAATAATAATAATAATAATAATAATAATAATAATAATAATAATAATATCGCAAGCGCGTCTCCACTGGCATAACTTCAGAAACTTTTGTTCCTGATGGATTGAGCAAAGGGCTACTCTCACCTCCTTGGCACTTGCCCACCTGTGACGCCCCAACCCTCTGGAAGTCCAAGCATTGACTTTTCGAGACAATGTATGTCTTCAAGTGATATGCTCAACTTTGGAGTATTCTTCAATTTAATAGTGTTCAAAGTCTCTGGTCACCAGCTACTTCTTAAGGGGACTGTCTGCCATGCCATGAATTTTTTTTCTCATTTTTCAAAATAAATAATTTCTATATATGTTTTAGAAATATACAGTATGATACCTTCATCATATAAAAATTTCAAGTCATTTGATCAAAAACTTTTTGACATTAGCAAAAACCACGATTCCAAAAAAAATTTAGGTACATTTTTCTAAATTAATATGACACCAATTGTTTTGAAAATCATACCATGAAGACTTCTTTATAAATCAAATAATTCTGTGTGACAGATTTTTTATTTTACTTTTTCTTTTTTTTAATTAATTTTTTCTTAATGTTATTCGTCTAGATATAAAATATTCATGAAAAAAATAGAAAAAGGAAAATAAAAATTCTGGTACAGAAAATTGTGGAATTTTTATTCCTCTTTTCAATGATATCTTTCTCTCTAGAATCGAACAGTAAATAAGTGAGAAAAATGTACCTAAGTGTGAATAAGTATATTTTTGAGTTATGGACTCCCTAAGATTTGCAACAATTTTTTGTTTTTTTTTTTTCTTAAAAAAAATCAAGATAACATTATTATGATAACCTTACTTTGTACTTTTATGGTTTATTCCTATAAAAACGCACCCTAAATGAGGTATTTAAATCCTAGGTTTACTAATACACTTGGCGTAAGAGTTGCCAGCGGCCTCTCATTGTTGCCGGAGTTTTCAGTTAGCATGTTTTAGCTTTCTTATTCATATTTCCTTCTCTTCTTGGTTCCTTTTTCTTGCTCTCTGCTTACTTTTTGTTCTTTTTATGACCTTAAGTAACTTAGGCCTTGCTATAAAGTTCCCAAGGACATTGTAAAAACACAATGTACATACAAACTGTAAGTAAACAAACACATGCATTATAATTCTATACGTCTTTGGAAACTCTGGCTGCTGTTCTCATAGCTCGTAGTTTTTGTTCACCTACCCTCTACCAATGCCTTCCATTTCTGCCAGACATTCGAGATTTCGAAACATAAGTGAAAAAATCGCCATATATATGCAAAAATAAACACAATGATGATTCTGTCAAACTCAGTCATGCAGACGACGCAGTAAGGATGACATCATTATTTAGAGACCGCTATATTTCCATTATTTGTAAAAATAATTGGTTGAAGCTTCTGAAGAGCATGTACGATATGTTTCATCTTACATAAACAATAAAACGATTTTCGATTCCTGAAAGTTATGTCAAAACAGTCCCCTTAATCTTGTTTATGAGGTAGTCCGTTCGGCGTTCAAGAGCTCTGTCTGACAACTTTGAAACACTCACGTCATATTCTGTTTGTCAACATGCTGCTGCAATGATGAACTCTCAACAAAAGCTCAAGTCCCTTTTTAGGCCTCGGAGGAATGCTTAAGACTTCGAGATAGTAATCGTGCCGGTTGTACCGAAGTCAGAACTCTTTTCCTGGAGAAAAGGAACCATTGCCCAAGAATACATCAAAGACCTCCATTCCTGTTAGAAGTCCATGGGAATGTTGTTTGTTTATCTATGGATAAGAGTTACAACCTCGTAGCAGCCCTCTGTTTAGCACTGGTAGTAGCTGAGGAGTCCTATGAACAACTTCCCTGCTTAACTATCCAATTTTTGGAGATCAGGGTGAAGTCTTTGCCTCTTGCATACCCGATATCACGGGTTAGAATCTAGGATAAATATGCAGACAGATCTTGGTTCTCTTCTGTCTGATTTACTACTCTTGTACTTAGTGAGCTGAGCTGTGATACTTTCCTAGAAAGGAACTCGGGTTGAGAGTCCCGAAACTCAGTTGAGTAGGCACTTGTTACCCTTCTTTAGGAACTCTGTGTGGCAGGTTTGTTTGGGTAAGGTAATATTAAATGTCATTAGTTGTCCTCTTCCTGTGGGATGTGACCCATAGGATCTTTTTCTTTTGTAGCCATACAGCAAGTGGAATAGCTATCTTGGTTCCTTTCACATGACCGTTTACATCGGATCAAGGCATGGGTGACGTATAAGTGTTGAACAAAAGGAAAGCCTGACTGGCCCTTTCTTTTTCTTTCGATCTTCTCCTCTCTTAGGGTACAGCTTTGAAACTATGCAAGCTGGATTTGATCCCTATGCAGGCATGCCCTTTTCAGCTTGCAGCTATTCCATATTGAAGCATGGTGGAGTATTTTTCCCACACTCCTTATAAGGGGTGGGTGATTCAGGAGTTACATCATTCCTTATGCCAGGTCTACGAAACAGATTTTCAGCTAAAATACAAACTCTGAAGTCAGTGCCGTGAACTTGCTGGTACACTATCACAGGTACACTATCACAGGTACACGAGGTGTAAGGAATTCTTACTCTGCTAGCATCACAGATGCACAAATTTTTAGTTCCCGGGTTAAGTTTCCAGTCAGTTGGAATAGGGACTTCTCTCCACCTAAGGATGAGTCTCTTATACTGTAGAAAAGGGCAAGGTTTGTATTGTGTGTAGGAACAAATGACAAATTTTTAAAGTAATTTGTATTTTTCCTAAGTATACAAGCCTGAGGCATTTACTCAAACTTGCCTGCCAGCATCAACCTCCATTAAAGTCTCGGCTACTTTCTAAGGGAGTTGTCAGTGAGGAAGCAGGGTTGTGGTTGCCTCCCCGCTACCAGCAGGTATATACGGCTGGCTGTTACACTTCATTAAAAATTTTAACTAACATATTCCAGATTCCACTATTTCTATTTCCTATAGTAAAGGACTCGGGTTTGTATAATTAGGAAAAATTCAAATTACTTGAAAACCTTGTAATTTTTCATGGTAATCCAGAAGCACTGACTTTTCATCCATGAAGTTTTCTAGTGATCTTTGTGACAAAGGCTTTTTGCTGGCAATTGGAGGAAGGCTTTTTAGACCCTAGTGTTGAACCACTGGTAATGTATGCTATGCTAAATTGGTTTTCTTCCAGTAAAGGAACCTTTCTCCATTCTGTGCCTCTATAGTATTTTCATTTTAAGGGATCTTATGTAGTTTTTATAAATGATGGGACCTCATGAATTACTCTATCCTAATGGTTTGTTATGGATATACAAGGAAATATTTCACCGGGTGATTAGTTTCTTGGAGCCATGCAAGAGAACCATATAAACCCTGTAGTAATCCTTTCTCAAGATTATTATCTTGTCTGTTTTTGTTATCATTCTCATCATAAAGAGAATCAGAGAAGCAGCATTGGTCCTTTTTCTCAGGTATCTTTTTATGGAGGTTGTTAGTTTGGTAAGAAACTTTGTCTCTGGTCGTTAGAATACAAAACTACCTTTAGATATTCTTGTTTTGGTTGAATATAGTGGGGGGGGGGAGCATCAGGGCTTTTCTTTTCATGTTTAGGGTAGGCTGAATTTACCTGAAAAGAGTAATATCGTGCATTTCCAACTAGTCCAGGCATTATCTATAGAATTGTTATGAAAATAGAAAATTTCTTTTGATTGAAGGAAGGGATTTCCAGTTATAATTGATTTTATGTACATAGACATTCTCAATTGAGCTGATATTTGCTGGTAGGCAGCAAATTGGCTTTCCTTCAACATCGTTGTCTTCTCTTATCTCCGGAGTACAATAACACACTATCTGGTTCCTGGAGACTTAACAAAACTAAATATTTTACACAAGTTGGAAGTCCCTTCTATAAAGTTACTTTATATTCCGTATAATGACAATAAGCAGCCAATTACTTAATCCTGCTTGTAGTCAATCTCTCTAGGGTCAGTCTTTGTCCTTTTGTGATCGATTACTGTGAGATCAGTCACAACATCATCAATATTCTCCTGGTGACTCCGAGTCCACCAGTGACGTTCCCGTGTGCTTGCACGTACTCAGTGCCCTAACAAGCACAGAGAACGCTTCAGTACTATTTGAAGAATCATTGGTTAGGTTCTAAGGATCTGCCATCTCTTCCAGTGCTAGTGGAATGGGAGGCTAGGGTCGATCTGACCTGTTGACTGAAGAAGGAAACCCACACAGGGAGTCCCATTCAACTCTCTGCCTCCAGATATACAACGTTGCTCAGATGCATAGAAAGAGGGGCAGGGTGCACAACTAAATGACTTAGTCGTGTCAGGGGTGTAGTAAAAAGAAACAGCATCTGCTAATAGACATCCTGGGAGGCTAGCATTTGAAGAATATTGAGGAGGCTTTTGGTGGTGGTGTTGTGACAACACCTCCAGTGGCTTACATCTAGTAAAGGGGCACAAGTGGTCTCTACATCCCTGCATAATGGGGAGGCTTCTGGTTCATGGGGTTCTCTGGGATCAACCTGTTTGCCGCAGGGCTAAACAGGAAGTTCCTCATAGTTTGCTCCTCCACTTGAAACCTGTGGGCTATGTTCAAAATAGTCTTGAAACATCCATGAGATCACATGGATGGTTATGTGTGGGAATTGCCCTGGACTCAGGTTGACCTTGCTGACTCCCAGATGGCCTCATAACCTGTCAAAATCCTGAGAGAACTCCCTATGGACCTCACTTTCTTAGGAAAAGTAGGCCTTCCTCTCTGATTGATATTGTAGAGAGGTTTTATCCTGGCTGTATAATCACTAGAGTAGATCCAGGATTCTTTTATCTAACTAAGCTGAAAGAAGCTCCTCTCAGGTGCTGCTGAAAAGACTACTGCTTAGTCTTGAGCATGATCTTCTGATGAAAGGGGATAGACCTTACCTCCTCATATGAGTTGTTTATACTGTACTCGTGTGGAGCTTTAAACAGTCTTAATGATGAGGTCCTGGAGGGGTAAATGCCTTTTGTTCTCAAGGCTTTCACTCGTACCTGTTTGAGCCTTCGAAGGCCGTCTGTGAAGGTTGTGACTTTCAAGACTGTCTCTTCTGCCTTAGTGTTAGTGAAGAGTTGTGGCGAGTTACACGGTCTCTCTGCCTTAGTCTCCCTCATTGAGAGATGGAAGAAGCTCCATATAGTTTGGTGGCAGGTCACATGGCCAAAACTCTGAACCTGCTGGGCTCAAACCCAGGTTTGAGCCCTTGTCCATCCCCTCACTACATGAAGTGTTGGGTGGTATGGAGAGGAGATGCTTTTGTCTACCGTGAGGGGTCTGCAGTGACATCTGAAAGAAGATCTGATACCTCAGACCTGAGTGCCAGTGAATCTTCCTTAGCACTGGCAGTACCAAGAAATCACTGTCTAGGAACACTTTTTTTTTTTTTTTTTTACTTGGTGAGATGATCCATAATGCATATACCTAGACTGCTGAAAGGTCCGAGGTACCAGCTAGATCCAGACTCACGAAGTCAAGCGTTAAGCCTCACCCTTGCCTTCAGAAGGAATCTTACAGTTGGCGAGATGTTGAAGGAAGGGTTATGTAATCACCAGACCACCTACACAGCTTTTCTTCTATAGGGGTGCCCACAAGTCCTTTGATGTATTGTATTTATTATTATTGCTCGCTAAGCTACAACCTTAGTTCGAAAATCAGGAAGCTTATTATAAACCCAAGGGCTCCAATAGGAAAAATAGCCCAGTGAGGAAGGGAAAGAAGGAAATTAATAAAATACAATAGAAGTAATGAACAATTAAAATAAGATACTTCAAGAACAGTAACATCATTAAAATAAATCTTTTATATATAAACTGTAGAACTTGAAAAAAAAGACAAGAAAAGAAATAAGGTAGAAGTTTGCCGAGTGCGTGCTCAAGAAAGTGAACTCTACACCAAGGCAGTGGAAGACCCATTACAGGACGATTAATCCCCCCAATGACAATTACCCACTAGGACAACTACCCCCTTGAATTCAAAAGTTATAATGTTAACCACACTTATAATAGTTATTGTTTATAACATTAAAAATCATATTCTTTGTTTAATACTCTTGATTTCTTATAACAATGTCAACTTGGTTAAAAGAAGTTTGCTGTCAAAAAATTAAAATATTTTACAGAAGTTACATCTCAAGAGAAATATGGAATTTATGAAAAGTGAAAGAAGAGATGAAAAGCTATTGAATGAAGGATATCTGTATGTTAATCAAAAGGATTTAGCCAACAGTGTTTTATCCTATGAGTGTGAGGAGCATAGAAATAAAAGACCCAACAAAGCATAGGAGCTTTTTAGCAAATGCTGGTGGCTGTTGCTCTTACATTTGGAAATTTCTTATGTTTATTAAACATGCACAAGCTTTACAACCAATAAAGCTGGCTCAATTCGCAACCAGTTTTGATAAAGAGCCTTCCAGAACAACATATTTGAATTTTTCAAAGCGAGTTATATCAATTGTTAGCGATTATGAAAATCCAGAAGATTTAAAATACTACTTAAAATTCCTTGCAATTTACATTGTTATATAAAATGTCAAGCCTTTTTTATTATATTTTTTATATTGAATAATTTTACCTAGAAATCTAAAATTGTTTGAATATTTTCTTTCAACTAATAGTTTTATTCTAGAATGGGGCAAACAAGCAGCTTAATGCTGTGATAATGTTTGTACAATGTCTGTACTCTGATTTATTACCTTAAAATTTTTTGATTTATTAGTAGAAACCTATTTTTGTCTTGAACAACTTTTAATGTCTATTGTTGAATTTTAAGTAGTAGGTTGGTCAGGGCACCAGCCACCTGTTGAGATACTACTGCTAGAGAGTTATGGGGGTCTTTTGACTGGCCAGACAGTACTTCATTGAATCCTTCTCTCTGGTTACGGTTCACTTTTCTTTTGCCTACTCATACACTGAATAGTCTGGCTTATTCATTACAGATTCTCCTCTATCCTCATACACCTGACAACACTGAGATTACCAAACAATTCTTCTTCCCCCAAGGGGTTAACTACTGTGCTGTAATTGTTCAGTGGCTGCTTTCCTCTTGGTAAGGGTAGAAGAGACTCTCTAGCTATGGTAAGCAGCTCTTCTAGGAGAAGGACACTCCAAAATCATACAATTGTTCTCTAGTCTTGGGTAGTGCCATAGCCTTGTACCATGGTCTTCCACTGTCTTGGGTTAGAGTTCTCTTGCTTGAGGGTACACTCGGGCACACTATTCTATCTAATTACTCTTCTGCTTGTTTTGTTAAAGTTTTTGTAGTTTATATAGAAAATATTTATTTTAATGTTGTTTCTGTTCTTAAAATATTCTATTTTTTCGTGTTTCTTTTCCTCACTGGGCTATTTTCCCTGTTGGGGCCCCTGGCCTTATAGAATTTTGCTTTTCCAACTAGGGTTGTAGCTTAGCAAGTAATAATAATAATAATAATAATAATAATAATAATAATAATAATAATAATAATAATAACTAGACTGCAACTGGCTAAAGCCAGTGGCGGAGGATTCCCCTGCAAAATAGGTGTGGAAATGCTTTTGTCAATCAGTAAAGGATATTGTGTAATGGTTTATTGGCTTAATGACCCCTTGACTAAATTTGGAGTTATGTTAACAAACTATTCTAAAGCAATTTATCTGTATAATAGCAGGTATATGAAGGTAAAACATAGGCAAAAATTACAAATATAGAGGAATTGAACTTTGAACTTAAAGACAATGAGCACTTACAAGGTCATATGAAGGTCACGGGTTAAATATGACCCCATATTCTGAAAGAGCATGTGTGAAGGGGGGGGGGGGGTTTACAACAAAACATCACCTTTAGCCTACGTTAATATTCCCCCATGAAATAGCCAAATGACCTTGAAAATGAGGGTCAAGGTCAAATTTAACATTTGATTTGTAGGTTTTATGCATATGTTTTTGGTAGTTTACTACAGCATGTTTATGACCAAAAACCAGTATTTCATGGAGAAATTGCCAAAGTCACGATTTCTGCAATGTCAAAAATAGTTAAAAATCTATATTAAGAAAAGTAATTAAGTAGTCGCTACAAAAGTTAAGCTAACCTTAGATAAATATATAGGGCATCATATGCCACAAAGATCAGGGCTCTGGGCCTTCCGGTTTTTGAGATCTCGGAAACAAACCTGTTTTGAGCCGGTTTGGCCATTAGCGACCTTGACCTTGACCTACTTGCAATAAAGTAGGGCAATATCGGGGGATTTACCTCTGTATCATTGTTCATAAGGCCCTTAGCCATACGACTTATACTTTAGGCCTAATTTCAAATTTTACAAATTTTGCCTTTAAAAGCCCATGTGACCTTGAAAAGTAGGTCAAGGTCACTTAAACTGGGTCTATGGCATATTATTACCATAGGCTACCTATGATAATTATTTCAGATTTTATGCGAAAAAAAAACGTGCGGAAAGAATAATAATAATACTACCAAAAACAATAGTATTCCCCTATGGGGAATCGTAATAATAATAATAATAATAATAATAATAATAATAATGATAATAATAATGATAATTATAATAATAATAGTTGTCGTAGGAGGTAATTATCGTATTAGGTAGTTGTCATAAGGGGTAGTTATCCTATGAGGTACTGTAGTTGTCATAGGGGGTAGTTATCCTATGCGTTAGTTTTCATAAGGGGTAGTTATCCTATGCGGTATTTGTCATAATGTGTAGTTATCCTATGGGGTAATTATCCTATGGGGTAGTTATCCTATGGAGTAATTGTCCTTGTGGGTTTAATTGTCATAGACTCGGAAGTCCATGGTAAAGAGGCTATGGTACTACCCAAGAATAGAGAACAGTGGTTTGAATTTAGAGTACAGTAACGTTCTAGAAAAGCTGCTTACCATAGCTAAAGTCTCTTCTTCCCTTACCAAGAGAAAAGTAGCCACTGAACAATAACAGTTCAGTAGATAACCCCTTTAGCAAAGAAGAATTGTTTGGTAATCTCATTGTCAGGTGTATGAGGAAAGAGATAAATGGGAAAAGAATAGGCCAGACTACTTGGTGTATCTGTAGGCAAAGGAAAAATTACCCGTAACCAGAGAGAGGGATGCAGTGTAGTACTGTCTGGCCAGTCAAGGGATCCAATAACTCTCTATCAGTAGTATTTCAAGCGGGGGCTTGTGCCTTGGTCAACCTACTACGCACTTGTAGTGGCTGCTCAATTAGTTGTGTAGCAATTCCAGGTTCCATACGGGAGGGTAAGCATCTTGTTCATACTGTAGTAACATATAGATGCATGGAATGACGCCAGAATAACTGGCTCTTCTTCTCCTCTCTTTGTGCCCCATTCTTGGGATGAATCTGTCGAAAAGAAGTCAATGTGTCGCGTATTCTCAAAGAAGATGGAACATTACAAGGAATATAAATTGATAGGCTTGTCATTTGGAGCTGATTTTTATGCAAAGATGCAAACCTGCCTAAACCTAGGCTGCTAAGACCAAGCTACTGCACCTTTTGCCTTTCCAGCTCTTTGTCAGTAAAAAATAGGAAGAGGAAATTATTTTATCTTAATAGAGGATTTTTCCGAATAGAACTTACCTGGCAGTTATATATATATAGCTATAGTCTCTGTCGTCCGGCAGATTTTTCAAAGTGGTGGTTGTCCGGTTACGTGGTTAACAACCCTTACAGAGTGGTACTTGGAATCATTCCCGTTTTCTGTTCCTCAGATCATCTCTGCCGGTTGGACTGACAACATCGTTGCTGGTCCGCCATCGGGTTTTTCGCTCGCTTTCCCTGTGTCGCTGTATTGGACTAATTATTGGTGACATATACTGACCTGTGGATTGGCAATCGCTTTTGGGATTTTTTTCTTTTGATTGTTCTTTGAATACGATGTTTGATAAGCATTTTCGAGTGTGTGTGAATGAGGAATGCAAGGTGAGGTTAATGAAAGCTTTGGTGGACCCTCACACTGTTTATTTGGGATGCAGGGGCTTTGAGTGTGTCCTGGATAAAAGGTGTAAAGAATGTGAGGTTTTGGATGAAAAGAAATGGTTGGAAATGAAACGCTATGTGCGTAAATTCGAATTGGATAAAGTCAGGAGGGCTTCTAAATCTAAATCTAAGTCTGTTAGTGATGTTAGCCTAGACATTCCTTTTGACCCCTCAATTCCTAGATCTTCTGTAGAAGTTGAACCTTCTCCTGAGGTAGTAGCCCCTGCTCCTTCTACAGGAACGGTGACTTCTGTGGATGACCCTCAGTACGCCAGGATGGCGGCTGAGATGAAGGATCTTAAGGACCAGCTTGCAGCCTTGAAGGAAGGTAAGAGTGCAAGTGAAATTAGTGCTTGTGAAAGTGCAGTGGAGGTGGCGACTGATTGAACCTGTCACGCCCCTAGGTCTAGACCTCTACCAAGCTCCCAGAACCAAAGGAGAAGGTACGTTGATGGCTGCAAGGGAATGAGAGGTACATATCCTGGGTCAGCCGTCGCCTCAAGCAGTCCTGTTGCTATTTCCCAGGCTGCTCATGACCGGCACGGAAAAGGCGTGTCAGAAGTGGTAGTGTCTTCTCTGAGCCCCTCTCTTAGACGCAGATGGCAGTATGAGGCGTCGAGGCCGACCAAAAGAAGGTGGATACAGCAAGCTGACCAGACCTGTTCTCGCTTTCCCCTTTCGAGTAGATTGAGTAGCCCGGAACCTTTTCCTTCCGACGATGAATGGAACGCCTCTCCAGCGAAAAGGTCTAAACCTATATCAGACGATTCTCCGCAGGACGATGGGAGGAAGGAGAGATCTCCTCTTCCTTCAGGTTACGAAGGACTCTCGAGAGAACCTTCTCCTGCTACCAGCGTGACTCGGCAGCCTTCTCCTTCGGAATCGCGAGACCCAGCAGCAGTTGCGAAATCCTTCATGACTGTCATGCAAGAACAACTGGTGTCACTAGTTCAAGCTTTTAGCCGCCCTCCCCCCCAGTCAGGCAGACGTAAGGACGCCAAATCACCAGTGAAGAAATCAAGCAAAAAAACACCCGCAAAGTTTTCTTCAGCTAGTAAGAGGGAACGGAGCTCCTCTCCCTTTCGGGACTACAGACAGCACCGTTCTTGCGGTGAGGGGAGGATACGTCACTCCTCGCCCAGGGAAACGTGCCACGATTCATCAAGCGCTCGACGCCGCGTTTTTCCTTCCTCTAGACGACGACAGGACGCATACGACTCTCGTCAGGACGCTTCCGACTCTCGCTCGCGACGTCAGGACACATCCAGCCTGCCTCTCCAGGACGCTTCCATCTCACGACGTCAGGACGCATTCAGCTCTCGATGCAAGGACGCATTCAGCTCTAATCGCAAGGACGCATTCAGCTCTCTACGTCCGGATGCTTCCTCTTCTCGAGGCAAGGATGCTTCAAGTGCTCGATGCCAAGACGTAACCAGCGCTCGGCGCCAGGACGCACGCGTTTCCCGATGTCAGGACGCATCCAGTCCTCGCCGACAGGATGCATCCAGTCCTCGCCGACAGGACGCATCTGGCGATCTGCTTTACTCCTCTGATGCAGGTGAACAGCTAGAAGGAAGTGATCCTTATGCACGCCGGACTGAAAGTAATTTGGATGTTAAAGAAACCTCCGACTTAGTTCCTTCAGCTGAAAGGGAAACAGAGTTGGAAGGAATACAGGACTCTTAGAGGATATTTCGGAGGATGAAGATAAACCTGCTAATGCGGCTGCTGACTATAAGGTTCTTTCACGCTTCCTCCTTGAGCTTTATGGAGAGGAGTTTAAACCTGCTGCCCTATGGAGAGGAGTTTAAACCTGCTGCCCCTCGTTCTCCTCAGTCGCAGTTCATCAGGAAGAAGTTGAAGAAGCAGTCAGCTTTCATCAAGATGAAACTGTCGATTTCGGCAAAGAAGCCTCTGGCCAGGATCAATGACTGTCTGAAAGAGCGTAGACAAGCAGTAAATACCACCTTCTCGTTTCCACCAGCTCGACTTGCCTCTAAGGCGGGCATGTGGTATGAGACTGGAGAAGCTCTTGGCCTGGGAGTACCTGCCTCCTCCCTGGGGAACTTCTCCGGCATTGTAGATTCATCTAGGGGACATGCCCTTAATTCTGCTAAGGTGATGTGGTCTATGTTGGAGCTAAACCACCTCGTCAAAGGAATCTTCCGATCCTTCGAAGTGTTCAGCTTCTTAGACTGGGCACTTGGAACACTGGCTGGGAAAGCAGAACACATACAAGCCACAGAGACAGAAGACCTAACCAGTATTATGGCCTGTATGGATAAGGCTCTAAGAGATGGGGCAAATGAGTTGGCTTCCCTGTTTTCTGCGGGAGTTCTGAAGAAGAGGGCTCTATTATGCTCCTTCACGACCAAAGCGTTTACGGTCGCACAGAAGGCGGAGCTCCTATACGCCCCTCTCTCGGAACATCTTTTTCCTGAGTTCCTAGTCAGGGACATTACCCTTTCGCTGGCACAAAAGGCTACGTAAGACCTCCTGACGCGCTCCGCAGGGAAGGCTTCACCGGGGACTCCGTCATCTTTGAAGGAGGAGGAGACGGGCAGTAGAGCGAACAGAGGGACGTTCAGGGCCCACGCTAGGAAATGAGGCACAAGTTCTCCAGACAGCAGTAGGAGCAAGGCTGTCACACTTTTGGCACGCCTGGTTGGAAAGAGGGGCAGACGCCTGGTCCCTCTCGGTCATCAGAGAGGGGTACAAGATCCCCCTCTTGAAGAAGCCTCTGCTTTCAAGAACACCACTAGCCTTAGTGACGCAATACTCGAACGCTGTGAAGCAAGGGACGCTACTGGAGCTGGTAAACCAGATGCTGGAAAAGGGAGCGATAGAACCAGTCCTGGAGCTAGCTTCCCCAGGGTTCTACAATCGCCTGTTTCTGGTGCCCAAGAGCTCGGGTGGATGGAGACCCGTTCTAGATGTTAGCGCACTGAACGTCTTTGTAGAAAAGACAAAGTTTACCATAGAGACGACTCAGTCGGTGCTGACAGTGGTCCGTCCAGGGGACTGGATGGTGTCTCTGGACTTACAAGACGCTTACTTTCATATCCCCATCCACCCGACTTCAAAGGAAGTTCAAGGCCCTTTGTTTCGGCCTCAACACGGCCTCTCAAGTTTTCACCAGAGTAATGGCAAACGTGGTGGGATGGCTTCATCAAGAAGGGATAAGAGTATCCCTTTACCTGGACGACTGGCTGATAAGGTCCCGGTCGAAGAACAGGTGTCTGGAGGACTTACACAAGACATTTATGATGACCCAGGAACTGGGTCTCATCATCAACAAGGAGAAGTCCCAGACTGAACTGAGTCAGACGATTCTTTTTTTAGGGGTAGTTCTGGACTCGGCTCGTTTTCGGGCTTCTCCCTCCCAAGAAAGGCAAACCAGGTGCCTCGAGAAGGTGCAGGAATTACTGGGGAGACAGAAGTATTAGGCGAGGGATTGGATGAGTTTGCTGGGCACCCTCTCCTCGCTCGAGCAGTTTGTTGCCCTAGGAAGGTTGCATCTCAGACCTCTACAACACTTCCTTTCGAGAGTATGGGACAGGAAGAATCAGGAGGACTCCTTTTCCTTCCCCATTCCAGCAGAGATCAAGAGACATCTGAGTTGGTGGTTGGATCCGTTGATTTTAGGGGAAGGAATCTCCTTGTTCAGGAAGAACCCAGACCTAGTGTTGTTCTCAGACGCTTCGGAGTCAGGATGGGGAGCAACACTGGGGAGCAGGGAGATCTCAGGCTCTTGGGAAGTGGAACAGAGCGGATGGCACATCAACAGGGAAGAGTTGTTGGCCATTCTGTTAGGATTGAAAGCCTTCAAAGACTCTGTCTCAGGGAGGATAGTAGAAGTCAATTCAGACAACACCACGGCCCGGGCTTACATCAAGAAGCAAGGAGGAACTCACTCTCTGTCTCTGTACGAAACAGCAAGAGAGCTCCTTCTGTGGGCGAAGGAGAATGGCGTTGAGCTTTTAACGGAGTTCAGAGGAAGAAGGCAGGAGACGGGCAGTAGAGCGAACAGAGGGACGTTCAGGGCCCGCGCTAGGAAATGAGGCACAAGTTCTCCAGACAGCAGTAGGAGCAAGGCTGTCACACTTTTGGCACGCCTGGTTGGAAAGAGGGGCAGACGCCTGGTCCCTCTCGGTCATCAGAGAGGGGTACAAGATCCCCCTCTTGAAGAAGCCTCTGCTTTCAAGAACACCACTAGCCTTAGTGACACAATACTCGAACGCTGTGAAGCAAGGGACGCTACTGGAGCTGGTAAACCAGATGCTGGAAAAGGGAGCGATAGAACCAGTCCTGGAGCTAGCTTCCCCAGGGTTCTACAATCGCCTGTTTCTGGTGCCCAAGAGCTCGGGTGGATGGAGACCCGTTCTAGATGTTAGCGCACTGAACGTCTTTGTAGAAAAGACAAAGTTTACCATAGAGACGACTCAGTCGGTGCTGACAGTGGTCCGTCCAGGGGACTGGATGGTGTCTCTGGACTTACAAGACGCTTACTTTCATATCCCCATCCACCCGACTTCAAAGGAAGTTCAAGGCCCTTTGTTTCGGCCTCAACACGGCCTCTCAAGTTTTCACCAGAGTAATGGCAAACGTGGTGGGATGGCTTCATCAAGAAGGGATAAGAGTATCCCTTTACCTGGACGACTGGCTGATAAGGTCCCGGTCGAAGAACAGGTGTCTGGAGGACTTACACAAGACATTTATGATGACCCAGGAACTGGGTCTCATCATCAACAAGGAGAAGTCCCAGACTGAACTGAGTCAGACGATTCTTTTTTTAGGGGTAGTTCTGGACTCGGCTCGTTTTCGGGCTTCTCCCTCCCAAGAAAGGCAAACCAGGTGCCTCGAGAAGGTGCAGGAATTACTGGGGAGACAGAAGTATTAGGCGAGGGATTGGATGAGTTTGCTGGGCACCCTCTCCTCGCTCGAGCAGTTTGTTGCCCTAGGAAGGTTGCATCTCAGACCTCTACAACACTTCCTTTCGAAAGTATGGGACAGGAAGAATCAGGAGGACTCCTTTTCCTTCCCCATTCCAGCAGAGATCAAGAGACATCTGAGTTGGTGGTTGGATCCGTTGATTTTAGGGGAAGGAATCTCCTTGTTCAGGAAGAACCCAGACCTAGTGTTGTTCTCAGACGCTTCGGAGTCAGGATGGGGAGCAACACTGGGGAGCAGGGAGATCTCAGGCTCTTGGGAAGTGGAACAGAGCGGATGGCACATCAACAGGGAAGAGTTGTTGGCCATTCTGTTAGGATTGAAAGCCTTCAAAGACTCTGTCTCAGGGAGGATAGTAGAAGTCAATTCAGACAACACCACGGCCCTGGCTTACATCAAGAAGAAAGGAGGAACTCACTCTCTGTCTCTGTACGAAACAGCAAGAGAGCTCTTTCTGTGGGCGAAGGAGAATGGCGTTGAGCTTTTAACGGAGTTCAGAGGAAGAAGGCAGGAGACGGGCAGTAGAGCGAACAGAGGGACGTTCAGGGCCCGCGCTAGGAAATGAGGCACAAGTTCTCCAGACAGCAGTAGGAGCAAGGCTGTCACACTTTTGGCACGCCTGGTTGGAAAGAGGGGCAGACGCCTGGTCCCTCTCGGTCATCAGAGAGGGGTACAAGATCCCCCTCTTGAAGAAGCCTCTGCTTTCAAGAACACCACTAGCCTTAGTGACGCAATACTCGAACGCTGTGAAGCAAGGGACGCTACTGGAGCTGGTAAACCAGATGCTGGAAAAGGGAGCGATAGAACCAGTCCTGGAGCTAGCTTCCCCAGGGTTCTACAATCGCCTGTTTCTGGTGCCCAAGAGCTCGGGTGGATGGAGACCCGTTCTAGATGTTAGCGCACTGAACGTCTTTGTAGAAAAGACAAAGTTTACCATAGAGACGACTCAGTCGGTGCTGACAGTGGTCCGTCCAGGGGACTGGATGGTGTCTCTGGACTTACAAGACGCTTACTTTCGTATCCCCATCCACCCGACTTCAAAGGAAGTTCAAGACCCTTTGTTTCGGCCTCAACACGGCCTCTCAAGTTTTCACCAGAGTAATGGCAAACGTGGTGGGATGGCTTCATCAAGAAGGGATAAGAGTATCCCTTTACCTGGACGACTGGCTGATAAGGTCCCGGTCGAAGAACATGTGTCTGGAGGACTTACACAAGACATTTATGATGACCCAGGAACTGGGTCTCATCATCAACAAGGAGAAGTCCCAGACTGAACTGAGTCAGACGATTCTTTATTTAGGGGTAGTTCTGGACTCGGCTCGTTTTCGGGCTTCTCCCTCCCAAGAAAGGCAAACCAGGTGCCTCGAGAAGGTGCAGGAATTACTGGGGAGACAGAAGTATTAGGCGAGGGATTGGATGAGTTTGCTGGGCACCCTCTCCTCGCTCGAGCAGTTTGTTGCCCTAGGAAGGTTGCATCTCAGACCTCTACAACACTTCCTTTCGAGAGTATGGGACAGGAAGAATCAGGAGGACTCCTTTTCCTTCCCCATTCCAGCAGAGATCAAGAGACATCTGAGTTGGTGGTTGGATCCGTTGATTTTAGGGGAAGGAATCTCCTTGTTCAGGAAGAACCCAGACCTAGTGTTGTTCTCAGACGCTTCGGAGTCAGGATGGGGAGCAACACTGGGGAGCAGGGAGATCTCAGGCTCTTGGGAAGTGGAACAGAGCGGATGGCACATCAACAGGGAAGAGTTGATGGCCATTCTGTTAGGATTGAAAGCCTTCAAAGACTCTGTCTCAGGGAGGATAGTAGAAGTCAATTCAGACAACACCACGGCCCTGGCTTACATCAAGAAGCAAGGAGGAACTCACTCTCTGTCTCTGTACGAAACAGCAAGAGAGCTCCTTCTGTGGGCGAAGGAGAATGGCGTTGAGCTTTTAACGAGATTCGTGCAGGGACAGAAGAATGTAAGAGCAGACATGCTCAGCAGGAAAGGGCAAGTTCTGCCCATAGAATGGACCCTCAACCATTAGGTTTGCCAGAGGCTGTGGAAGTTATGGGGGAGGCCTTCAATAGACCTTTTTGCCTCCAACCAGAACAAGAGAATCCTCAACTACTGCTCCCTAGTCCCGGACAAGGAAGCAATAGCAGTAGACGCCTTCTTGATAGACTGGACAGGGATAGACACTTATGGGTTCCCCCCATTCAAGATTATCAACCTAGTCATCAAGAAATTCGCTCTCCTTGAGGCAGGGAGAATGATCTTGATAGCTCCATTCTGGTCAGCAAGAGAATGGTTCACAGAGGTGGTGGAGATGTTAGTGGACTTTCCAAGAAGCCTTCCTCCAAGTCCAAAGCTTCTCAAACAGCCCCACTTCCAGAGGTATCATCAAAACCCCCTCGCTCTACAACTGACTGCCTTCAGACTATCGAGAAGCTTGTCAGAGTGAGAGGCTTTTCTAAACAAGCTGCAAGAGCAATCGCCGGAGCGAGGAGGGTCTCTTCACAGAGAGTCTACCAATCGAAGTGGGAGACCTTTAGATCGTGGTGTAAACAGCACAAAGTGTCTTCAACCACTACCTCTGTGAGCCAGATAGCTGATTTTCTGTTGTTCCTCAGGCAAGACTCTAAGCTGGCCGTATCCATCATAAAAGGATACAGGAGTATGCTTTCGGCTGTCTTTAGGCACAGAGGAATAGATTTGACACAAGATAGAGACTTGAAGGATCTCTTAAAGTCATTTGAAACGACTAAACAGATTCAATTGAGACCCCCGGCTTGGAATTTGGATGTGGTTTTGAAGTTCTTATGCAGCAGGAAGTTTGAGCCCATCTCGCAAACGACTCTTAGAGACATAACTAAGAAAACTGTTCCTGATGGCTCTTGCCACAGCAAAAAGGGTCAGCGAGATTCATGCTATAGAGAAGCAGGTGGGCTTCAACCAGGATGGAGCAGTATGTGCGTTAAGGCGCGACTTCCTCGCTAAGAATGAGAACCCGTCCAAACCCTGGCCGGGGACATTTGAGGTTCCTAATCTCACAAATTTAGTGGGCCAAGAGGAGGAGAGACTCCTCTGCCCAGTTAGAGCCCTCAGGGCATATTTATCACGGTCAAAGAATTTAAGAGGTGTATCCAGTTCTTTGTGGTGAAGGATCCACAAAAGCGCCTCTCGAAGAATGTGTTGTTATTCTTCTTGAGGGAGACGATAAGAAAGCTCACCTCTTGTGTGAGGAGGAGAACTTCTGTCTGTTAAAAGTAAAGGCTCACGAGGTGAGAGCCATTGCAACTTCACAGACATTTCGGAAGAATGTCAGTTAAGCAAATAATGGACGCAACGTTTTGGAGAAGCAACTCTGTGTTCGCTTTTCATTACCTCAGAGAGGTAAGAGTGGACTATGAAAAGTGTCACACTTTGGGCCCATACTTAGGTACTGCTTCTGTATTGGGTAAAGGAGTTACTACCTCCCCTCAACCTTAACTATTGTACGGTATGCCTGTAATTCGGTTTGTGTTTTTATGGTTGTCTGAGGGTACTGACTTGTGGGAACAGCGCCCTTAGTCTAGCTAGATGAGTAAGATATCTAGTCTGCAAGGTTAGGTGGTTAGGTTGAGTAAGGTTGCAGATAAAATGGGGTATAGGTAGTGCAGAAGTCTAGTCACATTGTTGGTCTCGCCCCGTTTGACAGACTCGATTGAGTTGTTTCAGCGTAACAGGTCTCCACCTGGCTGGCACTCCTAAGGGAAAGCGACTCAAGAGGCAGGAACCTTCAAAGTCAGCTACCTTAGCAGGTAAGGAATCGAGGTGTTTACCTACGACTTATAGTTGTTTCCCAACGATGTTGGCTGTCTTTCACCCACCTCCAAATGTGTGAATCAGCTATATATATATAACTGCCAGGTAAGTTCTATTCGTAAAAATGAAGTTTTTATGATAAAACAAAGTTTTATGAATACTTACCTGGCAGTTATATATATATTTAAAGTCCCACCCCACCTCCCCTCAGGAGACAGGTCGGGCAAGAGATGATCTGAGGAACAGAAAACGGGAATGATTCCAAGTACCACCTGTAAGGGTTGTTAACCACCTAACCGGAAAACCACCACTCGGCAGTTGCCGTGAGTTTTGAAAAATCTGCCAGATGACAGAGACTATAGCTATATATACAGTATATAACTGCCAGGTAAGTATTCATAAAACTTTGTTTTATCATGAAAACTTCATTTTTATTTTTTGGATTTTCTGGTAATTTTAACCATACAGTCAGTCCTCGCTGTAGTAGTTTCTGGACTGTGGCCAGATGTAGTACACAGGCTGCCTAGTGTCAGAAGGCCGACCACACACTGACTTCTCACTGCACAAAAAAATATAGTGAAATACCCAGAGATCTGGGCAAAAGGTAAACAGCCAAGAAGAAATGGGTACTGGACACCACCCCTTGATCTTATACTGGGCTAGGGGACCCAATAAGAACCTTTTGATTCCCCTCTCACCTTTTTCTCCATTTTCCTGAGTGTGCCGTCTATCTTCCATTGGTACTCTGTACTGAGTTCTAGATGAATGGAGCAGTATGCTTTCCAGGTAAGATTTTTTTACTTGAGCATTAGGAGACAAAAAAAAAAAAAGAAATAAAAAAAACTACAGGCTGGTGGATAAGGCACAGTATGGGTTGAAATACATAGAAAAATATATATATATATATATATATATATATATTTTTTTTATTTCAAAATGAAAAATGAAGGTACAATGATGAGAAAGTAAAATCTTACAATATTGAATGAGACTTGACCAGCAATAACTAGTCAGAAAAAAAATTTGAAAAAAATAAACTTCTTGTTGGACACTCCCTTATCAAAGTCATCAGGAAAAGGTTATTCAGTAAGCCCCACATTAAGATCAGATATATATATATGAAATAGAAAAATCTTTTTTCCAAAATAGTGTCCTAACTTGTTTATGATACAAACTTTTCTAACCTTTTACATCAAATCAGAGCCTTTTCAGTCAAGGTACATAAGAAAGCTTTAAGCTTAGGAGAACCCTGCAACATTATGGTTCACTATCTACACAGTAAGTCAGTGGTCATTTGTTTCTCGGGACTAGTACATGCAGCACTCCCCATGGAAAATCACTGTCAAAAGATAAAAGAGGCAATTATATTGTGAAGGGTAATTATATTGTGAAGGGAACACGACTTTTGGTGATAAGACTGATCACACAATAGAAGTAACACATGATAAATGTTATCCAACCTCTTTCCTGTTTTCATTGAGATGTTCACTGCTATCTGTAAAGTATACTGGGTCAACAAACACATGTTTTTATTTTGCATTGAATTCCTGGCAAGAATTAAAAACTGTACAACAATAAACACCAAGGAATATGGATACTGTAATGTCTTTTTTGGGCTCGGCCATGTTGTCTTGATGGAATGTTCCTTTAGGTAGCTTTCTAAAGGATATTTGCTACAGTGATACTCCCAGAGAATTAACCATAGGTCTCCAGAATTCTAACTCCTGGCACGAGTATCCTTAATATATCTTTAAGGATATCGCATAATATCAGGTGACGTATTTTTTGATACGACACTTAGCAATCTTCACCCCGAATAGATTTAACTCTTTGAGGGGGAAGAGTGGCGACGAAAGGGGAGCCATTATCAAGGTACCCGGTGGACCTTCTCTCCGTACTACTATGGCCCATCAATCCTATAATCTGTAGCATTTAAGCTAAGTGCACTCCCACACTTCTTTCGGTGTTTGTTACTGATTTTGGTATATTATCATGCAATCTCCAGCATCTTCAGCCTCAGGAAAGTTGAGTATGTAATCTTTCCTGTGTATAATTTTAAGGCTCCCTTCTCACAGTTAAATTCATATAATTTAAGTGTGTTTGGTTGAGCGTAGCTGACACCGGAAGCGGCCATTTTGAGACCGCTGTCGCACGTCATAAATGCATTTTATTTAGTCTAGTGCGACACTCCCTGTATTTAGCTATGAAAGAAAACTTTTTAGCTAGTTAGGCAAATTATACTAGTGAAGATTTTGCATATATTATAATTATTCCTCTTCCGATATGTAACGTTACTTTCGTATACGACGGGGACCCCGGTGGTACTAACCTTGGCCGCGGTCCCCACCAGAGTCAGGCTAGCCTAACTCGTTATGTATACGTTAGTAAAGTAATTCCCATTGTTTAACCTCATCGTATCGTTCCTTATTAATTCGGATGGGGATATGTATCCCCTAGAATTTATGGATATGGTTCGATATTTTTCTCTTTTAGAGATAAGAGGCTAAACCCTTCCTCCCTCCCCGAGCCGCCGCCATTACAAGCGGCAACCCCTATCTTTCGTCATCGCCATCGAGTAGTAAACTCCGTCTTGACTTAGATAGTCTTACACTGTCTACCTTCTTTGCCGCCGAGTATCCCGGCTTTGAAGTAAGACGGTAGCTCAGGGTGTACTGTCTTGCAGCCGACAATGTCGCCGACGGGAATCTTTGTTCCTATGCTGCCCACGACGTCATTGGCACAGGAAGCCATGCTTTCTTAGTTTACAGCAGAAAGTAGGCGGCATACCTGCCGCCGCCTTTCTCCCCTGTAAACTATAATACCCTTTTCCCTCCCCCTCTGTCCATTAGTGTCGGCCTAGCCGTCACAACATTCTTTCGCCGGTATTCTGACAGTCATCCCCGCTTGCCGGGTTGACTACGTTGCCGGCTGGGACCCTACCAGCGGCGGTTAGGTTGCCGCCTCGGCCACTTCCTCCTTATGTCCTTCCTTCACCGGAGGTGAATGCCCCTAGGGAAAGACTGAGCTGGCCCTGACGGCTGCCGGTGTGAAACCCATTATACTGTTGAGAATTCTTCAGTCCTCTCTTGGCCTGCCATCCACAAACCTTGCAACCAGCAGCAAAAGCTGTGCCTGGATGGAAACTATAATTAGATGCATTCCTCCCCTTCCATTAGAACTCTCTTCTGGCAAGGAGACAGTAGGCGGCAGTAGCCCTCCTACACTTCCAATTATTGTGCTAAACCATAATAATAGGAAATCCTCCTTTCCATTCTTTTTGTCTCTCTTATCAGTTAGTGCCGCCAAGCACTAGCCTAATCCCAGTAGTATACTGGTAAAACTACAGTATACAACAATACAGTAGTTGGTAAAACTACAATATACATCAATACAGTAGTTGGTAGAACTACAATATACAACAACACAGTAGTACAAGTATTTCTAACATACTCTGTGTATCCTATCACAATCTATTGTTGGGACCGCATAACATGTTGAGGTTAAAGTATTCCCTCAACACCCTGATGAAGCCTTTGATTATTGGGACACTTATGAAACACCGTTCAGTATTAATATTCTACAGGTGGAGAAGTTAGTATAAATATTCACTAACTCCGGCTCTACGTACGGGAGTCGTTTCACCCTGTATTTTCCCTTATAAGGAATTTAAATATTAATATTGACAGAGGTCTCAGCGATTGCCTGGGAGAGGAAACACAGAAATGTGTCTTTCCTATTTCCTTTCTAGCTTACTATCCTAAGCTATTAAATATAATAGTAAGTATTACTATTAAAAGTATGCATTTATATCAACAATATAAAATATTGTATACTCATTTCACCCTTTTTCCTTTACAGAAGGAGCCAATGGTGATCTGTGCAGTTGTGTTCTGCAACCACAAGAGTAAGGAATTTTGTGGGCATACGATGTGCAGATCTCATGCCCCCTGCTGCATCGTATCTAGATCCCTGAGGTACTGGGACCCGAAGGGTTGCTCCAACTGCTCGACCTTGCTGACCAACGGCTTTGGAGACGATATCCCTGACACCACGGAGTCAAGGGATACAGCAAGGGAAACCCTTCGAAGGTGGGTAAGAGGGTTCCAGAAGAACTCTCCGGGACCTTACCTACCTAACGAATCTATTAGGTGCCTTCTCTTCCCTAAGGCTCAACCCAGTGCGGTAGTGCCCCAGGAACAGGTCCAGCCTCCCTTCATTCAACTGAAAATGGATGTGGACATCAACAAGGCACTGGAAGGCATGGACATCCACCAAGAACGGATGTCGAAGGTGTCCACTGGCACCGAACAGGACCTACTGCAAGAAGGCCCTGAAGAAGAAGTGGTTCAACCACCCATGGAGGAAGAAGGATCCGTTTCGACGGTGACTGAGGACCCCCAGTTCACTGTGACGGCATATCAACCTATGCCGTCAACCTCTTCAGCCCCAACTCCCCAACCGACTACACAGGTCGACAGGAGTGAAGCGCTCCATGAGTCGATCCAGCAGATGTTGGCAGTGTTCTGGAAGGAATAAGAGTAGGTAAAGCAAGATCTCAAAGAGACGAAGAGAGAGGTAAAGGAAGGGAAACGGCCTGGCACTTTCAGGGGCTCTGCTAAGCCCCTTAGAGTGTTTGACCTCCCTCACTGCTCCGAAACCAACCCCTGGAGGTATACAGAGCACATGCCCATGATGAATGGGAAGCTTTACATCTCCGAGAAGTTGGGGGCCAAACCCCTTGAAGATCTTCAATTCTGGCCCAGCTTTTCAGCATACCCAGATTGCTACGTGAGACTGCGAGATGAACCTGCATCCCACGAGGAGACGGTACCCAAGGAAGTCATTGTCTTCGAACATGACAAGGCACAAGCCATCCGAACCAAGACCCTAAATGGAGCCGAATATACTAACTCCAAAGTCTCGGCATTGAGCAAGAGGCACCCAGCTTTCATTGCTCCTTCCTCCAGAGCTTTCCCCTTTTCGGTGGAAGCCCTTGACTGTGTCATGAAAGCAGTCGAAGAGGGCAAACCATGCCCAGTTCTAGAGGAATGCAAACCATTATCTCTAGCCATGCTCACCTGCGAGAAGTGGAAAGAGGTACATCTAACCTTTTCCGTCTGAAAGTTGGATCCGAAGATAACAGGCCAGCAGTTTAATGAGAATCTTCCAAAGTTGCCAGACCATCTTTTGAGAAGGGAACAGGAGACTAAAGAAAGACTTGCCGCTTTCTTGTCTCATCAGAACTGCCTGGAAATTTGTGCAGGTCTAACCAATGCCCCAGACATGTACATGGTCTTAGCCAAGTCCCACATAGGTACCCTTGTGAAGGACTTATATGCCTTCGTCAGGTCAAGGAGGACCTGTAGAGAGCATGTGTTTGCCGCACCAACGGTAAATCATGAACCCAGGAAGCTGACTTCATCATGCATCTGGGGCATAGACCTTTTCCCACAAGATATGGTTCAGGAAGTCATTGCCAAAGCTGCCATGGAGAATAGGAACCTCCTCCAAAAGTGGGGCATGTCTTCAAAAAGAAAATCATCCTCAGACAGTGGTCCCTAGCCTAAGAACAGAAAGGCAAAGAAACCACGTAGACCTGCACAACTTCCGGCCGTGACCATGGCCACGGTGCCTCAAATGGTAACCCAGCCGCAAACCACCTTCCAGATGGTCCCTCAGCAGCTGGTGGCCCAGTCACCTGTCTTTAACCCCGGTTTTCAGAGGCACACGACCACCTTTCGGCCCTACAAAGGTAAATGCCCATTAAGAGGCTCCTCAAGAAACCACTCAAGGAGTAGAGGAGGACGCGGTCATGGAAGCAAGTTCTCAGCAACCTCTAAGCAATGAGAGGTTCCAGGTAGGAGGCAGACTTTTTCACTTTCGGGATCGTTGGACCTTCGATCCCTGGGCCCACAGCCTAATCACAAATGGACTCGGTTGGAAATGGAACAAAATTCCACCCCCTTTTCCAGAATTCTTCTAACACTCCACCCCCTTTTTGGAAGGATATACCTCAAAACTCTTGAACAAGAATGTAATAAGGAAAGTGAAGTCCATCAGATTCCAGGATAGGCTGTTCTGTGTTCCCAAGAAAGACTCGGAGGTAGTACCATACCTGGACGATTGGCTGGTGTGGGCAGCATCCAAAACTACTTATCTGAAACCTGCCGGAAAGGCGATCCAGTTCCTGGAGCACCTAGGCTTCAAGATCAACCGCAAGAAGTCTCGCCTTTCTCCAGCTCAGAAGTTTCAATGGTTAGGAATCCATTGGAACTTACAGTCACACCATCTCTCCATTCCACTAAAGAAGAGGAGAGAGATAGCAGGATCTGTCAAGAAACTAATCCAACACTAGGATTTCAAGACACAAAGAGGAAAGAGTATTGGGCTCTCTCCAGTTGGCAGCTGTGACAGACTTGGTGCTAAAAGCACAGTTAAAGGATGCGTCAGGAGTCTGGAGAAGATACTCATCAAATGCTCGAAGAGATCAACGAATGTTGAGAACCATCAGTGGTGATACACACAGACTCCTCCCTGGAAGGATGGGGAGGCCATTCGCAAGAAATGAAAGTGCAGGGGAATTGGTCGCACCAATTCGAAACTTTTCACATCAACATCTTGGAGGCTATGGCAGTCTTCCTAACGTTGAAGAAACTATCCCCTCGCAGAGCAGTCCACATCAGACTGGCCCAGGACAACGAGGTGATAGTAAAATGTCTAAATCGACAAGGCTCGAAATCACCTCACATTAATCACGTGATGTTAGCCATCTTCCGCCTGGCAAGGAAGAAAAGATGGCACTTATCCGCAGTTCACCTTCAAGGGTTCCGCAATGTGATGGCGGACGCTCTATCCAGGTGAAAGCCGATAAAGACAGAATGGTTTCCAGATGCAGACTCATTCTCCTTCATCTCGGAAAAAGTCCCGGAACTGCAGATCGACCTCTACGCAACGAGCGACGACAAGAAACTACCTCGTTATGTAGCCCCTTACGAGGACCCTCAAGCAGAATCGATAGACGCCATGTCTCTCGACTGGAACAGATGGAATCGGATCTACCTGTTCCCACCAACCAATCTTCTGCTAAAAGTCCTCGACAAGCTTAGATCCTTCAGAGGAACAGCTGCAGTAGTGGCCCCCAAATGGCCCGGAAGCAATTGGTTCCCTCTAGTTCTAGAATTGAAACTGAAGCTGATTCCTTTGCTGAACCCAGTTTTATCCCAACTGGTTCAGAAGTCGACTGTTTAAGCTTCATCCTTGAGAACCAACAACCTACATCTCATGATTTTCTCGGCCTAGCAGCGAAGAAAAAGTTTGGGATCTCAAAGGACAAAATCGACTTCATCGAAGAATACAAGTCAAGTTCAACTAGGAGGCAATATAAATCATCATGGAAGAAGTGGGTTTCCTTTGTGAAAGCAAGAAAACTAACAGAAATATCAATAGACTTCTGTCTTTCTTTCTTCAGCCACCTACACGAACAAGGCCTTGCTTCCACCACAATAAATGCGTGTAAGTCAGCTTTGACTAGACCTCTTCTGTACGCCTTTCAGGTGGATCTCACAGGTGAAATCTTCAATAAGATACCAAAAGCATGCGCTAGACTCAAGCCGGCAACCCCTCCAAAGCCCATAACATGGTCGTTGGACAAAGTCTTGCACTATGCTTTGAATCAGAACAATGAGGATTTCACCCTAAAGGATCTAACACAGAAAGTTATATTTCTGTTTGCTATAGCCTCAGGGGCTAGAGTTAGTGAAATAGTGTCCTTATCCCGAAATGAAGGCCATATTCAGTTCCTGGAAACGGGAGAACTGAATCTCTTCCCTGATCCTGCCTTTCTCGCCAAAAATGAGCTGCCCACCAAAAGGTGGGATCCTTGGAGAATCTGCCCTCTGAAGGAAGATGTCTCTCTATGCCCAGTAGTGTCTCAAGGTCTATCTTTGAAGAACTTCAGACTTCAAGGAAGGACAGCTCTTCTGATGTGAAACCTCAGGATCAAACTTAACCCTAAGACAACTGAGAGCGAAACTCACCTACTTTATTTGCAAAGCAGATCCTGACAGCACACCCGCAGGTCACGATCCAAGGAAAGTTGCTTCTTCGCTGAATTTCTTTCAACACATGGACTTTGAGAAGCTCCACTCATATACTGGGTGGAAATCATCCAGTGTCTTCTATAAACATTATGCGAAGCAAGTGCACGAGATAAAACACTTTGAGGTGGCGGCAGGTAGTGTCATAAAACCTGTCATCTAGTGCTGCGATGAACAGTGGACTGTTTTGGGACTCAACAGTGCATCGGGTGCATAGGTGTTAATACCTTAGAGTGAAAATCACTATGGTGATTAATAAACTGTTCTATACAGGTGCAGAATCTAACCAATAACACCAGTGCTGTGTGAACATTTGAACACAGTGTTGAAGCATATCCAACATCTGAGTGAAACTAGACAGGTTTAGCTTCACATTCATTTGAGTGGCATTTTTACAATAAATTCATATATGTATATTCTTCCCTTACGGGTCAGAAATATATATAACCATGATGTTTATATATGCAAGGTTAGATTTGTACTTATGATGTATACATTGACAATTTATTTTGCTTATGAAAATAAAGAGAAAAATGTATCTGCGTCTTCTTTTATCCCTCAGTAAATCGAATAAAAGAGTCCAGAGTTTTATTTTATTTCTTTAAATTGAAATCTTGATGGTACCGATGTCCAAAGTATGAAAAGGTAATCTCTAGAAAGTTTCCCTGGCGTCCTTATGAAGATACAAACTTTGAATCCTTATAGTCGAAGTCGACACTTTCCCTGCAGGGTGCAGGAAGCTCTAACCTAGTTCCAAGCTTGGTGGATATGACAAATAACGGTAATGTCATATATACGGGTCTGGTAGACCATATAAGGAACTCATTCAAAGTAAAGGCACTTATACAAACCCACAGATATAGTACTTTCAAGTTAATTCTCTGGTAAGCTTCCATCAGGACGACATGGCCGAGCCCAAAAAGCGGATTTTGAGCACAGCAAAAATTCAATTTTTGGGTGAGATAGCCATGTCGTCCTAATGGACCCACCCTTCTTTCTTAAATGACCCCCACCCGAAACTACTCTATCTGCGGCTGTTCCAGCTTAAGTGCAAGTTAGAATGATGGGCCGTAGTAGTACGCAGAGGAGGTCCAACGGGTACCGTGATAACGGCTCCCCTTTCGTTCGCCACTCTTCCCCCTCAAAGAGTTAAATCTATTCGGGGTGAAGATTTCTATATGTCGTATCAAAAAATACATCCCCTGATATTATGGGATATCCTTAAAGATATATTAAGGATACTCGCACCAGGAGTTAGAATTCTGGAGACCTATGGTTAATTCTCTGGTAGTATCACTGTAGCAAATATCCCTTAGAAAGCTTCCTAAAGGAACCTTCCATCAGGATGTCATGGCTATCTCACCCAAAAATAGATTTTTCGCTTTGCTCAAAATCCGTTATTTCCCAAGCAGAGCAAACTGTGTTGTGCTTGCTTTCGTTGCAGTTCTCTACTGGGTGCAGGGCGCCGTTACTCTTCAAAACAAAGAAGTTTTGAGACAATGTAGATTGACAAGAACACAAGTTAACAGAAATAAAAAAGAAAATGTAAAAAGTCACAGTCAATAAATTTTCTTATACTGGAATGGTCTAATTTTTTTTTTTTCACATTCCCCCCACTAGCTCTTCAGTCCATCTCAAAATTGTCTCATGACTAGCAACAATGCCCTATACCAAATCTACACAATTCCTATTATTAGATATGTCATTTCATGACAAAAAAAAAAAAAAAAAGATTTTAGTAGAAAGATAGGATGATCAATTAAAGGAAATTCAATTTATCCATCCCCTCCAATTATCCAATATCATGCATTTATAATACATTACATCAATATTAATACAGCCTTTAGTACTAGCTTACAGAAATATAATTCAGTGAGAGGATAGGATGACAAATTACATGGTGATGAATTTATACATAATTTATCAAAGTGGATATTAATTTATCATCACAACCGTCAAATCTTACAAATAAGGTTTACAGGCACACTCGGTCATAAAACTATTTAGGAAAAAAAAGAGACATTATATTCACTGTAGTACAAAATAAATTTTTTTTGAGTACAAAACTTATTGATTTTGGACTATTAGAGGACAGTCAAAATTTACTAAAGACAATTTAATCATCCAACTATCTTTATGGTCTCTTGGCATTACCTCTAAATCCCAGATCTTTTCCAATAGTGTGTCACCCATGCTTTGCCTAGATTTCCTAATAACTTAATTATTTCTGTTGTTACCTCTGATTTTCCTGTAGCTTTATTTAATCTTCCTTTATAGCATTCTCGAATTTACTTTTTCTGGTGTTTGCTATTGGTCCTTCTACTGGAGGAACATTTTTCCAGTTCTTCATACTCATTCTCAGTATTAGATAGTTGTGAAAAATGCTATCTATTGTCTTTTGACTTTTTCTTTTTCAATTAAGATATTTCCATTTTTATTTTTAATTCCTAGTTTTCCAACATTCTGCCTGTCTTTTCTTCTCATTTCTGCAGATTAGCTTTTCTCCCTCCAGTGTTCCCATCATCTCATAACACTGTCCTGGCTTAGCCCTTTTTAAATCGCTACCAATCTCTTTTCATTCACAGCTCTTTGAATCTCTCAACCCAACTATTGTGTTTCTTTTTCAATTTGCTTCTTACCACTTGTCCTCTCACACACCTCTGCTGTGGCTGGTATCAGAATCTCTCTCATAACATCCCATATCTCTTCAAGCAATTATGATATTCCATTTACATATCTCCTCTCTGGTCTTATCGCTTTACTACTGAACACTCTCGCCTTCATCCCTTTCTGCTTCCAACTTTTGATCCTCCTATTCTGGACTGGGTTATTTCTTTTGTATATTGCTATCAGCAATAAGTCTGCCACTACTTCTTCATATTGAGCTACAATGGATCCATTTGGAATATGTAGTCTTATAAGCCATAATGATTTTCCTGTCTTTCTTAGCCAGCACATGCCAATATGTCTCAGTTTGTTCACTTTTTATAAATTACCAGATAATTTCTCCATTTCTCAAACTTTGAATCACCTGAAATGAAGAGACAAAATATTTAGCTATACAGTATAGGACTAAAGGCAATATAGCATTCTCAGTTACTATATAAAGTAATAATAAATTGCTATATATGTATGAGGGAATTTTCAAGCCATTATGTAATACAGTAATTACATATAACTGTGAATCCTGAAAATACCCCAAATTATTATTTTATGGAATTCCTGTGCCTTCCTGCAAATAATAAAATTCACGCATGTCAAACCTGTGAATGCTAAGGGCTGACTGTATCTGCAAGTGAAAAACTTAGAAGGATTTTAGAGAGGAAGAGTGTATTAAAAGCTGGAAGTTTAATTAGGCAACTAAATACCAGAATGTTAGATGCACTGAAGAAACTATTAAATATTTGATAATAGCCATACACAAGTAAGACAAAAGAGATAACTGGAAATCTCATCTTTTAAACTTTGGGTATCTCCGATCATATAGGTAGTAATATTTTTTAAATGGATTTACTAATGCTGAGAATAGCCAAAGACTTTTATGTTTTACTTTCTCATTCACTGAGGAATAGTAATCATCACTGAGTAATCTGATACTTTTCATTTAAGTTGAGATAGCTGTATGATGTCTGCCAAGGTCTTCCTCTTATTTTAAGCTAAAAGTAGTATATGGTAGTTTATAGGTTAGATTTAAATTTGTGATACTGTACTGTATATTATTATGTTGAATTTTGTGATGTTTCAGAATTACCTGCTAAGTCAGCTAACCAACGTAGGATCAAGTTAAGTGTCGACTCTAGGAAGGGCTTCCCGTTGGCTGGCTTAAGTAATTACAGAGGCTTACGTATTGCAGAGTAAGTTTTGTTTTGCATAACAGCTATTTTCTTTAACTTAATTCTCTTACATGTTAAGTGGAAAAAGAACTTGGTATTTTTGTTATATGTTTGTAATAGATTTTCTTCTCTCACCCTCTTTTTAAAAAAAAAAAAGTTCCACACTTCCCTGAAAAAAGATAAGAGGATGAAAGAAATGTGTTCTGACCATATGATTTTTCGACAGAAGTAGAATATGGCGATATTATTGGCAACTGTTTGAATTCTTTTAAAATCACTTGTTGAAATATAGGATGGCAGAGTAAACTGTCTTGTTACTAATATGTGGAATTTTCTATGTTGATTTCCAAGAAACAATTAATTTCATATCTAAAGTATTCTGAAGTTGTATGAAAAGTAGCTGCCTTCAGAAGTGATTTTGTTTTGACTGATCCAAACACGTTTGTTAATCATGTAGAAATAATCCCTCATGTTAGTATAATGCAGTAGTTTTTTCATATGCCATACACTATTGCTTATTTTACTTGTAGTTAGTAATGTGATTTTTTTCTTTGTAATCTATTGATGTTTTAGCCAGGTATACCTGATTTTAATTTGGAGGTGAAAGGTAAGAACTTTGTGAAATACATGTAGTCTTAGTTGTATTTGTTCATTAAAATTGCTTGCAAGGATTATGATGTAGAAATGGCAGCAAACTATAATCCTTATGATTATTGAAGTTATTTCCCATTCAGAAATATATTTTACTGGTGACTTTGAAGAAAATAGGAAGAATTTGACATCCATTGTGGAATGTTATATTTTATCATTATTTTTAATACTTTTTCATCGTTTTATAAGAACATTAGCTCATTAAACAAAAAATAGATAAGTTATCAAGCCATGATGATATAACAGTTAAGTTGTGCTTAGCAATTCTAGTGTGCCAGTCAATAAGGTTTCTGTTAATACACAGCACATTATAGAGGGGCCCAGGGATCGAAGGGCCAACGATCCCGAAATGAGTATAGTCTTCCTCCTACCGGAAGCATCTCATTTCTGCTGTTGACCGGAGGACTTGCCTCCTTGACCGCGTCCTCCCCTATTTCCTCTTCCTCTTGAGGGGCGTCTAGAGGAACCTCTAAATGTTCCTCTACCTTTCGGCCGAAAGGTAGTGGACTGTCTCTCAAAGGCTGGAGTAAAGGCTGGTGACTGTGTTACCATCTGCGGGGGTACCAACTGGTAAGTGGGTTGAGGTTGTGCCACCACCTGGGGCACCGCGGTTATGGGAAGTTGTTGTTGCTTTTGCTGTTGTTATCTGGCGCGGCGAGAGGACAACCTTGGCCTCTTTGTCTTCCTTTTTGATTGGGGACCCTCATCCGGGGAAGACTTCCTTTTTGTGACAAGCCCCACTTTTGGAGAAGGTTCCTATTCTCCGTGGCGGCCTTGTCGACTACTTCCTTGACCACTTCACTCGGGAAGAGGTCCTTTCCCCAGATATTGGAAGATATTAGTTTCCTGGGTTCGTGTCTCACTGCAGCCGAGGCGAACACGAACTCCCTACAAGGCATTCTCGCTTTAACGAAGCCCTATAGGGCCTTCGTTACAGTAGCCAAATGTGTTTTGGCCACAACCATAAACATATCCGGGTTCTTAGGGTCCCTTACTATTGTCTCCAAGGTAGTCTGGAGGGACATAGAAGCGGCAAGCCTTTCTTTAGTCTCTTGCTCCCTGCGCAAGAGAAACACCGACAACTTAGGGAGGTTCTCGCCGAATTGGCGTCCGGCAATATCTGCCTCCAACTTCCCGACTGAGAAGATAAGATGTACTTCCTTTCAGTACTTCTGGTCCATAGGCAAAGCTAGGGATAAGGGTCTACACCCTCGAGCGTAGGGCAACGTTTCCCTGCTGCTATTGCCTTTAATATGGCCTTGTACCCTTTTCCCATGAAGGGGAAGGCCCGAGTGGTTGAATCAAGAAAGGAAGGGTGTTTCTTACTCAGGGCTAGCACCTTGGAATTAGTGAAGCCCCTCTCCTTCAAGGTACTAGCCAACAAAGCCTGAGCTTTGGAATGGTAAAAAATTATGACCTATTTTGGCTCTGTCTCTTCCTTCGACGCTGGTTCCGCCTTCAGATGGACGAAGCAGTCTGGATAAGACTCGAAGCTGGGCCAAAACTACACCTCCTCGATGGGGACTGATCCCAGCTTTTCAGATATAGATTTTCCCGTTTGTCAGGGGCATGTACTCCGCATGCCTCCACGGGTTCACATCAGAACTTGAAGGAAGTTCCTTCACGTTGAGTCTCTTGTGAGACCCACGGGATGCTGCAAGTTGGCGTATTCCTAACCTCATTGCAGCTTCCTTTTCTTCATTCTGCTTCTGCATCTTCTCCATCATTGACATGATGGAAGACAGAGTCTTCCCTATGTCATCAGGTGGAGGAGCAGTAGATGTCGAGGGTACTGGTTCTGGGGCAAGAACCGACGAAACAGAAGCCAACTCTACTTCCTCCTCCTCGGTATCAGGAGCCAAAAGTAGACTCCTCTTCTTGACCTCCTGCAAGAAGGTCCTTCTCAGTGTCTTCTGACACCTCTGACATCCTGTCGTCTAGCTGGATGTCCTTCATCGTGTCCGAGACATCCGACTCCATGGATAACTGGACGCAAGGGATCTCTGGGCCAGGCTGTGGTATGACAGCATCCTTAGATGCTTTAGGGAAAAGATAGGCCCACATTCTTTCGTTCGGAAGGTAAGGCCCCGTGCGTTCTTTTGGAAGCCACGGACCCATCTACGCAGCTTTTCTCTTACTGCATCCCTTGACTCCGCTGACTTGGGGTCATCAAAAGCCTCAGTAACCAAGGCTTTGCAAACATTACAAATCTGGGGGTCCCAATACTTCAGAGGTCCCTTGATGATGGAACAGCGTGCGTGCGCCCTGCACACCTCATGGCCGCAGAAGCTCTTGCTCTTCAACGTTGCAGAAGATGGTGCGGCACTTAGGGTGTTCCTCCTGTAAAGAGAGGAAAATAAAATGAGTATACGGTTGTTCGTCTCACTGAACAAACTATACTGATATCATAATTAATATTTTTTGTTTTGCATATAGCTTAGGATAGATAGGCTAGAAATGAAATAGGAAAGACACATACGTGTGTTTCCTGCCCAGCCAATTGCTGTGACCTCCCTCAAAATTAAAACCAAGGGACATTCTATTTTAGAAAGCCCATTGGAAGTGTAACTTAATTCTGGTTCCCAGAAGGTTTAAGATTGAGGATCATTATCACTGATCATTTATCAGTCTATAGAAAGAACTTCCTTTCTTCATATTGTATGGTCTCAACAATAGGCTGCGCATGGCTACACAGAGTATGTTGGAAAATTTAGGCTACTGTATGATATACACTGTAGTTTTCTGTTTGCAGTATGATCTATATTGCAAATATACTGGCTACTGTATAGTCATATACTGTAGTTCTAGGCGGCATGTTGCCGGTAAGGCTAGCACCAGGGCACAGTTCAGTCGGCGTATTGCCGGCCGCCGGCGGATCGCCGGCTGTCCGCCCACTAGGCCAGCCGGCGATCTGGTTATATAGACGGCGGTCGGCAGACGCCCAGCCGCCTGCAGCCCGCCTGCAGCCCGCCGGCTGTCGGCCTACTAGGCCAGCCGGCGACTTGCCAGTCAGTGTATGTGATTTGAATTTGGCCGGCTCTTTGCCTGCCAATACAGTTGTGCCGGCGACTCTTGGGCTGCCGGCGCACAAGTCTAACCAGCACATTGCTGGCTAGGATAGTGGCCGGCAGCTGCCGTTAGGGTAGAACCCGGCGGCACTAGCCAATGAGAGAGAGAAAGCATGGAGTGAAGGATAGTGTAAGAGCTCTGCCTTACTAACTTCTTCCAGAATGAGGGTTCAAATGGAAGGGGAGAATGTATATTCAGGCTTCCACCCATCCACAACTATTGCCGGTCTCTGCCGGCCACAGGTTTGCGAATGGCAGTCCAAGAGAAGACTGAGAACACTCTACAGCAAAAGGGATCTTCTGCCAGCAGCCGGCCCAGCTGGCCCAGCTATCCTGGAGCATTGCATCAATAAGGAAGAGCTGAGTGGCTATGCCACTACCGACAGAAGCCCGAGCCAACCCCACAACCTGCCGGCATTCGGCGCGATTGTAGGACGGTGGCCAAAGGTTTTTGATGGCTAGGCCATCACTAAAGGACAGAGTGGGGCGGGGCGAGGGTCTTATGGGTTATGGAAGGAGCCGGCAGGGTTGCTGGCCCTACCACACCATAGAGAAACTTTGTTCCAGTATTGAAGCCATCCCAGGCAGCAGGAGAATTCTATTCTCCAGCATAGGGTCGGCTAATACAGTAAAGGGGCCGGCAGCGCTCTCGACGCTACCCCTAAACAAGAGAGGAACAGAGTTCCAGTGCCAGTGTCACTTAGGCAGCAGAAGAATGTCTATTCCAAAGCCTAGGGTCCGCCAGCGCAGGACTAGTCAGCTAGACCACAGGGAGAAGGTATCAATATCATATAAAGCCTTCAGGTGCGGTCTAGGGAGGTCTAGCCTCCTATGCCGACAGCTTAGTCCAGCAGGGGAATGCTTTTCACCCTGCCAGCCAGCTACCGGCACCAGACTAATTACTCTGATGTTCTGACCAAAACCCAAAAACCTGCATTTGCGGTAACAGGGAAGGGACAGAAAACCCTAGCCTAGTCCTGCCTGAATTACAACTCGAGGCACGACTGACTAGGGTTATAGCCTAGGCTAAACTCAGAGGGAGGAGGGATTACCATTAAATCTCCACAGGAGACAAGTACCGCCATATAGTAATTCCAGGAGATATCTATCTCCGCCTGAATCAATAAAACGATACACGAGGGTAAGCGGGGAACATGTATGAAAGTATACTAAAGCCACTAGGCTACTAGCCTAGTAGCATTGAGAATCGATTACCTAAATCACCGAAACTCTCTCGTATACTATCTTGGAAGGGGAAGATATTCGCACCAGGAGTTAGAATTCTGGAGGCCTTAAGGTAAATTCTCTGGGAATATTACTGTAGTCAAATATACCCTAGGAAGCTACTTAAAGGAACCTTCCATCAGGACGACATGGCCTGAGCCCAAAAAACAGATTTTTAAGCAAAGCGAAAAATCTATTTTTGGGTGAGATGGCCATGTCGTCCTGATGAAAGCTTCCTATAGACAGTTTTCTAAGGGATATTTGGCTACAGTGATACTCCCAGATAGATAATTGACCATAGGTCTCCAGAATTCTAACTCCTGGCGCGAGTATCCTTAAAAGGATATCGCATAATATCAGGGGACGTATAACTTGATACGACACATGGCAATCTTCACCCCGAATAGCGTTTTCGCTCTGAGGGGGAAGAGTGGCGAAATTGAAGGGGAGCTGTTATCAAGGTTACCCTTCCTCCTGTACTATTACAGGGCTACAAGATGGCGCTCATTCCGTGTAGCATTGAGCATGGTGCTACAGATATAGTAGTTTCGGGAGGGATTATTACCTAAGCCTTTTCTTAGAAAAGGAGGGTGGGTCCATCAGGACGACATGGCCATCTCACCCAAAAATAGATTTTTCGCTTTGCTTCAAAATCTGTTTTTTGGGCTCAAGCTATGTCGTCCTGATGGAAGTTTACCAGAGAATTACTTGAAAGTACTGTTACTGTGGGTTTGTATAAGTGCCTCAACCTTGGGTCAGCTTCTATATGGTCATCCAGACCACTGAAATATTTGGTGATACCGTTATACATCATTACCATTAATCATGGAACAATGTTAGGGCTTCCTGCCCCCTGCAGGGAAGTGCCTTACTAGATGATAGAAGCTCAAAGTTTGTATTCGTGTAGGAACAAATATAAGTCTCAACCAGATCTTTTTGTTCATATAATTCAGTACTTTAAGTATGAGTTTTACTTAGGAAAATAAGTAAAAGGACTCCGGCTAAGTTTTATTTTAGCTACTTGTGGGGCGAAATAAGACGTAATTACACCTTAATCATTTATTAGGTCAATAATTAAATGGGACAACAGGTGTAATATAATATGTAAAGGAATTATACATTCAACATACTGTATACATACAAATTTTTTCTATCTGAAAGGGAAGAAAAGGATTAAATGCCTCTCACAACAGATTGAAAAATTATTAAGATAATTTTGCTGTAAATGTTAGATACTATCAACACTGTGTACATTTGTACACATGGCACTAGTGTCATTGGTATAATATGCAACTTCGAGACTTTTCCCGAGTCTAGTTTGACTCTTCCCTGTAGGGGGCAGGAAGCACAAACATAGTACATGATTAGCAGAAAAGACATATAGCGGTAATGTCATAGGTCTCTTAGGTCTTAAAGACCAGGAAAGATTGTCTTGAAGTCGAAAGGCGCAACTGTGAAATCCACGATATATTATTGCTCTGGTAAACTTCCATCAAGACAACATGGCCTGAGCCCAAAAATCTATTTTTGGGTGAGATAGCCATGTCGTCCTGATGGACCCGCCCTCCTGTCTAGGAAAGGTCTTGGCAGACTCCCTCCCAATCTTACTGTATCTTAGAGTACCGGCTTAATGCTACAAAGAATGAAGATGGTGGGCGGATACGATGTCATCCAAGATGGCGGACGAATATAACGTCATCTGAGTATTCAAACAGTAACGGAGGAGGAGAATTTTGTAACGGCTCCTCTTTTATCTTGCCACTTTTCCCCCTCGAAGCGTAAACGCTATGCGGGGTGCAGATTGCTATGTGACATGTCAAGAATACGTCCCCTGATATGCGATATCCTAAATGGAAACTTTAAGGATATTTGCGCCAGAAGTTAGAATTCTGGAGACCTTTAATCTAATTCTCTGGGAATATCACTGTAATCAAATATACCCTAGGAAGCTACTGAAGGAACCTTCCATCAGGACGACATGGCCTGAGCCCAAAAAGAAAGTTATTTGATCCAAGAATTGAGGTTGACGAGGGACTAGGCAGGGTTGATCAGCTGATTTGAATGTAAACAATGCATAATTAACCTGACTTTCCAGTATTTTAACTTTACTTCATGGCACTGTACCAGGGTTTCCCCCACTTGTGCCTGGGCAGTAAGTGGCCTTTCCAGCCCCATCATCTGTCCTTATAGCCCAAATTCCATAAATTAAACCGTGCCAGTGAGTGAATGATTTGAAGTTCTCTGGCATCCTGACTTCGAAGGTCATTAATGCCAACCAATGAAGTGAGGTTTCCATATTTTGTGTTGGGGGACTTGTCATTTAACAATCACTACTTCTGATTGTACGGCATGAGAATGTGGTAGCTTTATATACATGAAATAGTTTTTCCATTACAGGTATGTTCTGCTTTTGTAAATACATTGTGCCTTTATTTTCACTACTTCATTAAATATTTCTGTTTTAAGTATAGTATATGGAAATGTTACACTTTAATCTCCACTGGCCAAGCAAAAATTAGAACAGCAGGCCATTTTATAAAAAGCTATAACTATCTAATACACTGCCCTGAAAACATTAAAAACCTTTACAGTAATAGTCAACTTCAAAGGTATATTTATTAAGTTGACTGTTACTGAAAAGGTTTTTAATGTTTTCAGGGCAGTGTATTAGATTGTTATAGCTTTTAATAAAATGGTCTGCTGTTCTAATTTTTGCTTGGCCAGTGGAGATTAACGTGTAACATTTCCATATACTGGAAATGTTACAGACAAAGAAGAAGAAGAAAAAGACACATTAATGAGACTTAATAAATATACCTTTGAAGTTGACTGTTACTGTTAAAGTTTTTAATGTTTTCAGGGCAGTGTATTAGATAGTTATAGCTTTTAATAAAATGGCTTGCTGTTCTAATTTTTGCTTGTGTTTATAGTAAAACTTATTAACTTTACTTTTTAAGAATTAAGTCAGGATTCCAGTTATACATACTGTACTGTAATTGTAATATAGTAACATCATTGCTGGTTGTGATGAAATTTTTTGACCACTACTGCATTATATTGGTTAATAGAGTAGGAGAAGAGATGTTTTTGCTTACGATAACCAAAATTTAAGGTCTGCTTGGGTAACTAATCTAAAGTATAAGAAAATTAAATTGAATGCCAAAGGATTGGAAATATTTTTAACATACACTTACATTGGGGATTCCAAGGTATTTTCTATTTTCACCAGATTTTGGTAGCAAACTGTAGTGTATTGCTTTTTATTGTAATTTCATACTAGATTCATTACTGTATTGTTACCAGATTTCTATTTTTGATTAATATAACCATTTTATTGAAATGAGATAGTGATTTTTTGTAAAGTTATATTTTTGTTGTTGATAATAGATTCTACCTTGAGAGTTATTAGGAAAACGGCTGATATTTAAATAACTAACGGGGACTACTAACTATTGCTCTATATTTCAGCGTTCCATCTCTCAAGGAAAGATTACAGCAGTAAGTAATACAAGTTAATAGTGGTTTTCTTGTAGCTGCATGGCATGGTCCCAGAGTAGAAGTGTTATATTGAGACAATAAGTTTAAGCAGTACTACTGATATTTTGCATTGTCAGATAAAATCTTCACTGTTTGCACCCGTATTTACCTTATCTGGCTTTTGTTATTTGGTCAGCATACATGATTTAGTGTTTTACCTTCTAGTCTCGGTATATTGTACATACAGTATTTGTCTTTACTGACAAACTTATGTGATTTATGTTATTCCTTGGTGTATTCTCAAGGTTGTCAATAAGACATAATGGATAAAAGATAGTCATCTAGGTATATTTTTTACCATACACATGGGGAAAGAGGACTAAGGAATTTTGAATATACTGTCAGTGTCTTAAGGTCTGTTAGTTTGACTGTAATAGTATGAGAGTTAGGGGTTTACTTTCTTTATATTTGAACTAATATTTGTTCCTACAGTAATACTAACCCTCGTCATTTATATGGTTACACTTTGTTACTGTTTTGCTACAACCAGAATTAAGGAAATCCTGTGGGACTGGCAACATAGTATGGTTGCCCAATGATCCCATTTGCCTGGGCAGTCTCTTAGGAGCCTGCAGCTCGATCTCCACTCCACTCTTGCTCGTTGTACTGAATGGGCATCAGCTCAACTGCTGTTCACGCTGTGCTTTAGTTCTTTTCCTTTTCAGTCCTTGTATCACAAGTGCTTCTCAAGTATGTTTGAGAATCTTCCCTGACTTTGAAGGTTGTCCTTATGGTACCTTCATGAGTCGTGTGGTGGTAAATCCCCTTTATGTATGTCTTACATATCAAGGTAAGACTTGTTTCATTCTTCCCCTTGTGAGATATGTAAGGAATGGTCATCTTCCCAATGGTAGAAATTCAGTAGCTGTCATAAGAAGAAAGCTAAAAGGGATCGTTCCTTCTCTGCTTCTTCCTCCAAAGAGGGCAAGAAAAAGAAACTTCTGACGAGCCCTGATTTTTCACCGTTTGACCCTTCGTTATTGGAATTTCCAGAGGCGCCTATAATAAAGGATGGCGCCCATTTGATAAAGCAGGAATTCATAGATGAGTTTCTTCCTGGAACCACAAAATGCTTGCCATAAGTTTGATGTCCCATTTTCTAAGCAGGCAGAAGACATTTTGGAGTTGATTAACAAACAAATCTCAGGTGCAGAGAGCTCCCTGCAATCTAGTCGGTTGACCTATCTTTCTCTGTGGGCTTTATCAAAACAGAAAATTTTATGTGCATATTGGAGCACATCCTAGTCTGCTTCCCATTGACCTGAACATTGCAAATTTGATACCAGTCATGCCCTGTAGGAACTTGAATAATTTTCCTGCCTCCCATTCTGCTACAGAGCTTCAGAATTTAGAGGCAGCACCAGTGTCTACTTTTCAAACTTAATCCTGGCTAGACTATTGGTCAGAAGCAGTTTTATACTTCTCAGTTTCAGATAAATCTCTCACTTGTCAGATTGGGGGCAAAAGCATTAGAGTTTGTCCTCCATCAGACAGACTTTATTTGGGGAAACTGCATAATAAACAAAAAGAGATGTAGTGAGAAGTTTTCAAAGCATAGGGCTCAGAGATTCCTTCCAGAGAAGAGCTGCAGCATCTCAATTTTCAGCTCCTCAACAAATGCCTATCCCTTCCTCTTTCAAGCAAGCTCTTCCTTGCCATCAGTTATTCGAACCAGATAGTAACCAGCACTATAAAAGGTAGTTGGAGCACTTGACTTCCTATTGCTGCATGGGACATCCCTCTGGTCGCAAGATTCAAGGACGTTAACGTGCCTGTTAGGAACGGCAGGGCCCACCACTTACCACCTGTAAGGAGATGCCTGCAACGTTGCTGGTCAGCGTCGCAGTTTTTTGGAACAGATACCTTGACTGTAGTTCTTCACTCAGGGTATTACATTCTGTTCACAACTATCGCCCTCCATTAACTTGGACGCTGACGATCCCATCGTTGTATTTGATGGGGTCCCAAAAAGATCTGCTCTTGGAGAAAAAATTTCTTTGATCTAGAGAAAGAAGCAATAGAGGAAGTCTTCAGCGGGTTCCTGGGTTTCTTCAGCAACCTTTTCTGAGTGGAGAAATTGTCTGGAGACCTGTCATAGACCTTTTCTGCTTGAACCAGTTTGTGTTCCAAACTCGGTTCAAGATGGAGACCCCTAGCAAAGTGATACAGGCAGTCAGAAAGAATGACTTCCTGCTAACCATAGATCTACAGGATGCATTCTTTCAAATCTCAGTCTATCCAAGATCGAGGAAGTACCTGCGTTTCATTTTCAGAGAGAGAACTTACAAGTTCAAGGTGTTGTTCCTTGGCCTGTCAACAGCCCCACAGGTATTCCCTCTCCTGTTCACTCTAATCTCCTCATGGTTACATGCCATGGGAATATCACTTGCTATACTCTAAGTATACATGGGTAAGAGTGGCAAATGGAAGAGTAGTAGAAAGAGCATTAATGGATTATGTGTTGATAACTAAAAGAATGTTTGGAAGATTGAAAGACGTGCACGTGTTTAGGGGTATGGCTAACGGTATGTCTGATCATTTTTTGGTGGAAGGAAAATTAGTTGTAGCAAAAGAGTGGGGGAATAGAGTAGGTGGATATAAAAGGGAGCTAGTGAGGGTTGAAGAGCTAATAAAACCGGGGGTAAAAAGTAAATATCAGGAAAGGTTGAAAATGGCATATGACGAGGTGAGAGTAAGAGAAACTGGTAATTTAGAGGAGGAGTGGAAGTTAGCAAAAGAAAATTTTGTTGGGATTGCAAGTGATGTATGTGGCAAGAAGGTTGTTGGAGGCAGCATGAGGAAGGGCAGTGAATGGTGGAATGAAGGAGTGAAGGTAAAAGTGGAAGAGAAAAAGAGGGCTTTTGAAGAATGGCTGCAGAATAATAGTATAGAGAAGTATGAAAAATATAGAGAGAAAAATGTGGAAGTAAAGCGCAAGGTACGTGAGGCAAAGAGAGCAGCTGACCTGAGGTGGGGTCAGGGACTGGGTCAGTCATATGAAGAGAATAAGAAGAAGTTTTGGAAAGAAGTGAAGAGAGTAAGGAAGGCTGGCGCAAGAATTGAAGAGACAGTGAAAGATGGAAATGGAAGGTTGTTAAAAGGAGAGGAGGCAAGGAAAAGGTGGGCGGAATATTTTGAAGGTTTGCTGAATGTTGAGGATAATAGGGAGGCAGATATAATTGCTGTTGCAGGTGTTGAGGTGCCAGTGATGGGAGATGAGAATGAGAGAGAGATTACAATAGAGGAAGTGAGGAGAGCACTAGATGAAACGAGAGTAGGAAAAGCATCTGGTATGGATGGTGTGAAAGCTGAGATGTTGAAGGAAGGGGGTGTGACTGTACAGTGGAACCTCTACATCCGAACGTATCTATATCCGAATTTTCCAACATCCGAAGTAAAATTCGAGCAAATTTTTGACTCTACACCCGAATTTTATTTCGACACACGAAGTAAACATTACGCCATTGAGCGTTGAGTGCTCAGTTCTCTGTTCTTGTGTGTATCGTGTGGTTGTCCTCTGTTTGGTCTGTTATTAACAGTGCTTATTTTCTTCCTTTTCTCACATTTCCTTTTTGATTTTACCTATAATCATGGTGCCTAAGAAGCTAAGTTTCAGTACAGGAAGAAGGCAATTCTTTCATTAGAATTGAAGCAAGAAATTATAGAATAACATGAGAGCAGTGTGCATGTGAGTGATACTGTATGTCTAAACAATATGGCCGGAATAGGCCTATGATCTCGAGGATCATCAAGCTGAAGGCAGCCATTAAAGCAAATAACCATCGAAGGGGATCACCATTATTACAAGACATCGTAGCAATACCCTGGAAAAGAGAGAACGCCATTTGTTGATAGGGATAAAGGACAAAGAGATTGTTGGCAACGATCATTTGTGAGAAGGGCCAGCGTGATGAACAGAAAGAAAGAAAAAAGTGAAGCAAAGAAAACCAAGATAGCATTAACAAGCTCTTTTAAATAAGAATTCTCTCTTTTTCTGTATCTCTCTAAACATAGCATTAACATGTTCTTTAAATAAAATCTCTCTCTCTCTCTCTCTCTCT
>NC_090742.1:86812545-86814176 GCF_036898095.1 Palaemon carinicauda | reverse complement strand
TATATATAATATATATATATATATATATATATATATATATATATATATATATATATATATATATATGTATATATATATATATATATATATATGTATATTTATTAATTTATATATATATATATATTTATATATATATATATATATATATATATATATATATATATATATATATAGTACTAGTACTATACATATACATGTCCTGTATCTACATCCAGTGAGACAACAACAAAGAGATGGAGCTGGGGGGAGAGTGACTGCTACCCGCACTCTAGTTTTGGGGTGTTTGAATGTGCGTGGATGTAATACGATAGAGAGTAAAAGATGTGAAATTGGAAGTATGTTTAGGAATAGAAGGATGGATGTATTGGCCTTGTTTGAGACGAAGATAAAAGGAAAGGGTGAAGTGATGTTTGGTGAAATGTCTGGTAGTGTGTCTGGGATTGAAAGGGGAAGAGCGAGAGAGGGTGTGGCTTTATTGCTGAGTGAATGGATGACAGGTAACGTAGTGGAATGGAAGGAGATATCATCTAGGTTAATGTGGGTAAGAGTTAGGTTGGGTAGGGAATTTTCGGCGTTTGTCAGTGCGTATGGGCCAGGTAGTGAGAAAAGTGAAGAAGAGCGGAATGAGTTCTGGAATGAATTAACTAGGTGTGTATAATTGCTGTTGCAGGTGTTGAGGTGCCAGTGATGGGAGATGAGAATGAGAGAGATTACAATAGATGAAGTGAGGAGAGCACTAGATGAAACGAGAGTAGGAAAAGCATCTGGTATGGATGGTGTGAAAGCTGAGATGTTGAAGGAAAGGGGTGTGACTGTACTTGAATGGTTGGTGAGATTGTTTAATATGTGTTTTGTGTTGTCAATGGTACCAGTAGATTGGTTTTGTGCATGTATTGTACCACTATATAAGGGTAAAGGAGATGTGCATGAGTGTTGTAATTCAAGAGGTATTAGTTTGTTAAGCGTAGTTGGAAAAGTGTATGGTAGAGTAATGATTAATAGGATCAAGGATAAAACAGAGAATGCAATCTTAGAAATACAGTGTGGTTTTAGAAGAGGTAGGGGTTGTATGAATCAGATTTTTACAGTAATGCAGATATGCGAGAAATATTTAGCAAAAGGTAAGGAGGTGTATGTTGCGTTTATGGATCTGGAAAAAGCGTATGATAGAGTTGATAGGGAAGCAATGTGGAATGTGATGAGGTTAATGGAGTTGGTGGAAAGTTGTTGCAAGCAGTGAAAAGTTTCTACAAAGGTAGTAAAGCATGTGTTAGGATAGGAAATAAACTGAGTGATTTGTTTCCGGTGAGAGTGGGGCTGAGACAGGGATGTGTGATGTCACCGTGGTTGTTTAACTTGTATGTTGATGGAGTGGTGAGAGAGGTGAATGCTCGAGTGCTTGGACGAGGATTAAAACTGGTAGACGAGAATGACCATGAATGGGAGGTAAATCAGTTGTTGTTTGCGGATGATACTGTACTGGTTGCAGACACAGAAGAGAAGCTTGGGCGATTAGTGACTGAATTTGGAAGTGTGTGTGAGAGAAGGAAGTTGAGAGTTAATGTGGGTAAGAGTAAGGTTATGAGATGTACGAGAAGGGAAGGTGGTGCAAGGTTGAATGTCATGTTGAA
>NC_090742.1:86800045-86805045 GCF_036898095.1 Palaemon carinicauda | reverse complement strand
CGAGAACCACTTTCTATAGGAGACTTACACCTTAGGAGGCGGGAGAGCCATTCTGCCACTTGGTCTGGCACATAGTGCCTGGAGGGCTACGGAATGCGGGGGTGCAGAGAGCGGATAGGGGGTAACTGCGGAAACCTTACGCTTATATTTTAAGGCTTACCTCTTAACATCTTCTCTACTGAGTCTTCTCCTGAAGAAGTAGGGACGAGTCTATTCACTGTTGGGGACGTCTTCTAGCCTGCCGCTACACAGCTTGGAGGGCGGCGATGACTGTCCCAATGGAGAATCCATCCAAAGACTTTCTTGAATAGTCTTTGAGATAGTGGGCCGTGAAGGTCGACTGGTGTGACCAAGTGCCGGCCTGTAGGATCTGCCCCACTACCATGTTTCTCTCAAAGGCCAAGGAAGTGCTCAGGCCTCTGATGTCATTGGGGCGGGGAGTGCCCGGTACTGCCACCTTGTCCTCTTCATAAGTCCTAGTGATGACTTGTCTCAGCCAGAAGGAAATAGTGTTCTTGGAGACTTGCTTCTTATTAACACCTGAAGAGACGAAGAGGTTCTTGGCACCTGGGCGGAGATGAGCCGTCCTTTCCAGGTACTTCCTGAGCGTCCTGACTGGGCATAACTTCAGGTCTTCCGTATTGCCTGTCTTGGGGATGGCCGGAATTGAGAAACCTTCAAACCTCAGGTCCCAGACTGCTGGGTTCTGAGTCTTTGCTACAAAGGAGGGTACGAACTTGAAGGATACCTCCCTCCACCCTTTGGAGTATGCCACGTCGTAGGAGAGACCGTGGATCTCACCTACTCTCTTAGCTGAAGCCAAGGCTAGCAAGAAGACTGTCTTGAGGGTGAGATCTTTGTCCCCGATATCTTTGAGGGGTTCAAAGGGAGGACGACACAGCATTTTCGGAACCTTGGCCAGGTCCCATCTGGGCACTCTCCTGGCTTGAGGAGGACTGGACTGCTCGAAACTTCTAATCAGCATCGCTATGTGTCTCGAGGTCCCCAGGTCGATGCCTTTCAGGAGAAAGACTTGGCCTAAGGCTGCTCGTACTCCTTTAATAGCTGGGATTGACATCCCTATTTTATCCCTAAGGTACACGAGAAAGTCAGCTATGTCAGGGACCGAGGCTTTAAGAGGTCTTATGTGTTTTGCCGCGCACCACTTCGTAAAGGCGGCCCACTTCGCCTGGTAGACCACGGTAGAGGATTTTCTTAGGTATAGGGACATCCTCTTAGCTGTGGCGGAGGAGTACCCCTCCTTCTTCAGGAGCCGCTCGATAGTCTCCAGGCGTGAAGGCGAAGAGAGAGAGGGTTGTCGTGGAACTTGAGGAAATGAGGTTGACTCAGCAGATCTGACCTGGGGGGCAGAGGCCACGGCGGATGGCTTGCCAGGTCTTTTAGATCCGCGAACCACTCTCTCTCCGGCCACCAGGGCGCTACCAAAGTCATCCTTAGGTTTTGGGAGGTTCTTACTCTGTTGAGCACCTGCCTTAACAGCGTGAAGGGGGGAAAGGCATATACGTCCAGGTTGTCCCACTTGTGCTGGAAGGCGTCCTCTAGGGCTGCTCCTTCGTCTGGTACCGGGGAGCAATAGACCGGTAGCTTGGCGTTGAGCTTTGTTGCGAAGAGGTCCATCACCGGGGAGCCCCAGCGTTGAAGGATGAGTCTGGCCACTTCTGGGTGTAGGGACCACTCCGTCCCTACTATCTGACCCATTCTGCTGAGGCCGTCGGCTAGCACGTTTCTTTTCCCGGGGATGAACCTTGCTAGAAGTATCACCTGGTGCTCGTCCGCCCAATGCAGGATGTTTATGGTGAGGTCGCACAGTTCCTTCGACTTCATGCCACCTTGCTTCTTTATGTAGGCTACCACCGTGGCGTTGTCGCACATTAGGGCCACGGTGTTTCCCTTCAACCGACTTGCAAAGTGCAGACATGCCTTCTGTACTGCTTTTAGCTCCAGGACGTTGATGTGGAGCTGCTTTTCGGTCTCCGACCAGGTACCGCTTGCTGTTTCCTCCCGCAGGTGGGCTCCCCACCCTAGGCTGGAGGCGTCCGTGAACAGGAGAAACTCGGGGGGACAGGACCCGAGGGGCATCCCCTTGAGGGAGTTCGACTGGCATCGCCACCATTTTAAGGCTGCTCTCGTGTCCGGAAGGACCGGAATCAACGTTTTCTGAGAGCCTGTCTGGGACCATAGGGCCTTGAGGTTCCATTGTACGGGTCTGAGCCGTATCTTCCCTTGGGGAACCAGTTTCTCTAATGAGACCAGGTGACCTATCAGCCTCTGCCAGTCTTTCGCCTTCCTGGGAAGCTCCGACAGGAACGGCTGAATGATATTGATGAGGTTCTGTATCCTGTCTTCCGAGGGGAAGGCCTTCCCCTGCACGGTGTCCAACGTCATACCCAAGTACCCCATTCTGTTGGATGGAGTTAGGTTCGATTTTCCTAGGTTGATAATGATTCCCAGACTCCTGCAGAATTGGAGGAGGTCCTTCCCTTGCTCTTCCAAGAGGGCCTTTGAGCTGGAAAGGAGCAACCAGTCGTCCAGGTATCTGATGAGGCGGATACCTCGTTCGTGAGCCCATACTGAGACCGTCGCGAAGACCCTCGTGAACACTTGAGGGGCCGTCGACAGGCCGAAGCAGAGGGTCCTGAACTGCAGGATCTGGGAGCCCCATTTTACCCGGAGGAACTTCCGACTCGACGGGTGGACCGGAATCTGGAAGTACGCGTCCTTGAGGTCGACCGTCATCATAAAATCCTTCTCCCTCAAGGACATCAGGACGGATTTTGGGGTGTCCATCTTGAAGTTCGTCTTCTTGACGAACTTGTTGAGGGCCGACAGGTCTATCACCGGTCTCCACCCCCCCGTTGCTTTCTCCACCAGGAACAGGCGGCTGTAGAAGCCTGGCCCTGGGAGAAGGACTTCTTCCATGGCTCCCTTCTCCAACATGGAGGAAACTTCTTTTTGCAGGGTGGCCCTTTTCAACGGGTCCCTGGGAGCCAACCATTCTGTCTGGGTGGCTGGAATAAGAGGGGGTGGATCCGCTATGAAGGGGATCCTGTAGCCTTCTTTCAGGACGGACACCGTCCAGGCATCCGCCCCATGCGTTTTCCATGCTTGCCAATATGGTCTGAGGCATCCCCCAACCCGAGGCTTGGGCGGGAGTAGGGGGCCTCTCCCTCTACCTTCTCCTAGAGGGGCGGCCTGATCTGCCTCTCTTCGAGGCGGAGTAACCTGACCTGAAGGAGCTGGCAGAAGCATGTGCTCCCCTGCGGGAGGGCTGTGGAGTTGTTGTCCAGGAGGAGGAGGGGGCGTCCCTCTACGAAGAGCTGGGGGTGGCCTGAGGAGTCACGGCACTATCCAAGACTGATCTCCTGTAAGGAGGCCTCCTGGAGGATGTTTGTTTGGGGACGTTGGTCTCTCTCCTCTTGGACACCTTCTCCATTAGCACTTCTAGCTCCTTCAACGGAAACAGCGACTCACCTCCTAGGGGTAGGCTACGAACCACTCGGGCCTCTCTGTCCGGGATTTTCCTTGCCAACTTAGAAAGCACTGTGTCCCGCTTTCGAAGGACCCAGTTGGCCGTCAAGGAGAGTGCTTGATAAGCCATAAACTTGAGGGCTTTCCCCCCGGAGGTGAGAAGGTCCGTCAGGAGACCTTGTTGCTCAGGATCGTCGGGGTCTGTGGAGGCTCGTACGTTAACCAACGTGGAGGCCCACCAGTCCAGCCATGAGGAGACGTTCACCATATCTCTTGACATCTCCTCCATCATGCCGGCTTCAGAGGGTGAGAAGGACACAGGGGCTGAAGAGGCCCTTTCGTCCGAGCCGCCTTGTCCCAGGATGTCCAAGGCTGGGTCCACCCTACAGGGACCTGGGCGCCGTCCTTCCGTGATATAAACCTTGCCCTGTGGTTTGAGACCTTGGAGGAGTTTGGAGGCACTCTGGGACTTGGGGGCCTCCGCACTGCTGGCCACCAAGTTGTCAATGTATTCTTGTCCCAGTACTAGGTCTGGGGCGAGAGGAAGGGCCAGGGAGGACTTCAGCAGGGCGTCACGGTGAGTGTATCTCAGGAGGCTCGACCTCCAGGCATTCACCTTAGGCGCCGAGGGTTCTGGAATTCCATGGAGCCTTCTGATGAGACCTACCACCCTTCTGTAGGCGGAGTCCTCTGACGGGGAAGCCTCGCCTCCGTCGGCCGAGGCCTCGGCTTGGCGTAGGGGCGCCGTGCTTGGACGGTAGACAGGGCGTTCTCCTCTCGGTTCCAGGGAGGACGGCCCGTAACCGTAGGGCGCCTCGTACGCGGGTGGGTCTCGCCGTAGGGCGGGGTCACCGACTCCGGGAGGACTTTCGACTGCCCCAAGGCTCTGGAAGAGGAGGACACGGTCCCGGTGGGATGACCCGACCCCGGGAACCGGTCCTTCCTGCTCGACGACCGCCCCAGCTGGGCTGGTTCGGTCGGGCTGCCTTCTCGGAAGCGCGTTTCCCCCCGCTGGGCGGGGTGAACCGGAGGCCTCGAGGACTTGTGCCTAAGAGCGAGGTCCTTCCTGCGTGGCAGGTCGAGCGGTTCTAGGCTGTGCGTAGGCAGCGACAACCTAGAGGCTCGTTTACTGGACCGAGAGTCTGGAGAGCGGTGCCTTCTGGACTCTCCTGAAGGGACGTAGACCCATTCGCCGCCGGGAGAGACATCCCTCTTGTAGGCTACTTACGGGAGTGAGAGCGTGGGCGCTTCCTGTTGTGCCGCGACCTCGACCTGGAGCGGGAACGATCACTATCGGTCCGCTCTCTCTTCCGGTGCCGTTTCTCCCTGCGTTCTCCTCCGGAAGATGAATCTGCTTCCGAAGAGTCTGAGGGTGCCACGTTCCTCGCGTAACGACTGCTCGAGTGATGCGCGGGGGAGGCTCTTCGCCGTCGATCGTCCGAGACAGGATGTTGGAGGAAGTCCTCGGGAACTGCTGTAGAGATCGAGGGCACTGTGTCTACTCTATCCCT
>NC_090742.1:86482545-86485045 GCF_036898095.1 Palaemon carinicauda | reverse complement strand
CATCTAACACATACACACGCACACACACACACACACACGTATATATATATATATATATATATATATATATATATATATATATATATATATATATATATAGTATGCTTATTCTAAAGCGACTAGAGAGAAAGATTAATGAAAAGCTCAGAGATGAACAAGCAGGATTTAGAAAAGGTAGAAGTTCCAATGGCCAAGTTTTCCTTTTAAAGCAAGTTGTAGAGTAATGAGTAGAATAAAGAAATCCAGTTTTGATGGCCTTTGTGGAGTATGAAAAAGCCTTTAATAGTGTGCATCGGCCAATTTTGTGGAGAGTCCTACGTTACTATGAAATTCCTCTTAAATATGTGTATTTGATTAATTCTGTTCATGAGCATAGCAAGTACAAAGTTAATGTTAGTGGAGTCCTATCAAATGAATTCCAGTGAACAGAGGAGTACTCCAAGGGAATGTGTTGTCTCCTATGTTGTTTATCCTCCTCACGGATTTTGTAAAGCATAAAACAGTTGGAGATGGAGGAGAAGGGTTGGACTGGATTGGTAATAGGAAATTAGCAGACCTAGATTATTCTAATGATGCTGTCCTTATTACCAGAACACCACAGGATTTACAATGCTTGTTTACCAGAATGCATGAACTATCACATGAGGTTGGGCTCAAAACAAATAGAGAAAAACAGAGATGATGAGAACAGAGTATGCAACTGAATTTGAAATATCATTAGAAGGAGAAAGGATTAATGAAGTAGGATCATTTAAGTATTTGGGAACTATGACCTCTAATACAGGGTCTTTAGAATTAGAGTTTAGTGGAAGATTAAAAAAAAAAAAAGGCAAATCAGACATTAACTAGATTAAGCCAAATTTTGAATATAAATCAACTGAAATTACATTTAAAAATTTGGTTGTATATCAGTTTAGTAAGATCGGTGTTACTATATGGATTTGAGTGGTAGTATTACAATGAAACAATCTCCAATAGATTTAGTAGATTTGAGAACAAATCCCTCATAAGGATATTGGGAGTTAAATGGCAGGTCAGGATTAGAAATGAAACTATAAGAGAGTTTACTCGAGTGCCACATGGGGATGAGATCATGGTGAGGGGTAAATGGAGATTAATTTACCAAACGTTTAACTGGGCTCCACAAGGCACTACAGGAATTGGAAGACCCAGGCCTACATGGCTGAGGACTATGAAACGTGAAGTAGGAATTAATACTTGTTAAACTACAACCCTAGTTGGAAAAAAACAGAATGCTATAAGCCCTGGGCCCCAACAAGGAAAATAGCTCAGTGAGGAAAGGAAACAAGGAAAAATTAAATATTTTAAGAACAGTAACATTAGAATAAATATCTCCTATATGAACTATAAAAACTTTATCAAAACAAGAGGAAGAGATATTAGATAGAAAAGTTTGACGGAGTGTACCCTCAAGCTAGGGAACTCTAACCCAAGGCAGTGGAAGACCATGGTACAGAGGCTATGGCACTACTCAAGACTAGAGAACAATGGTTTGATTTTGGAGTGTCCTTCTCCCAGAAGAGCTGCTTACCATTGCTAAAGAGTCTTTTCTACCTTTGCCAAGAGGGAAGTAGCCACTGAAAAATTGTAGTGCAATAGTTAACCCCTTGGGTGAAAAGAATTGTTTGGTAACCTAAGTGTTGTAAGGTGTATGCAGGCAAAGGGAAAGTGAACCGTAACTAGGGAGAAGGATCCAATGTAGAACTGTCTGGCCAGTCAAAGGACCCCATAACTCTCTAGCGGTAATATCTCAACAGATGGCTGGTACTCTGGCTAAACTACTATTGTTTATATATATATATATATATAAATATATATATATATATATATATATATATATATATATATATTTTGTGTGTGTGTGTGTGTGTTTAGTGTCACTCTATATATTATGTGCCACTCTATAAAATATAGGGCATACTATTATATACATTTATTTACCTATGAATTTGTACATGAAAATACGAACAATGTTTCCCAGACGTTTTCATTTAGGCCGGGGACGAACGCGCACGCGTACTGTCAAATGAATATCTATAAATAACCAGTTACTCTGTCGTGAAAATCCCTGGAGAAATGAGGCTTTTGATATCCCCAGGAAATAGAATTCTCGTTGGGAACTAAATTCTTTTGGGATCCGAACGGGCAATGAAATCCTTATCCACTTCTTTTTAATTCCTTGAATATTAGAGAGAGAGAGAGAGAGAGGAGAGAGAGAGAGAGAGAGAGAGAGAGAGAGAGAGAGAGATTAACTTTTTAGATCTTCGCAAGTCTATTGGCATAAGGCTGTAAGCCACACACCCCTCTCCAATATTCCAGAATACCTTTCCTACTATCATGGAAGACTTAGCTTAAACATAATCTATCATTAATCAGTTAGGAAGTACTTGAATATATGAAAATCAGAATTAGGGAAATATAAAAATCATATATCATAAACCAAAGGCCGAAGAATATACAAACCTATCATTCATGGGGA
>NC_090742.1:86415045-86477545 GCF_036898095.1 Palaemon carinicauda | reverse complement strand
TTACGGCTCATTTCACCTTTGCCGACACATGCACATAATAGTCTGGTATATTCTTTACACATTCTCCTCTTTCCTCGTACACTTGACAACACTGAAATTATCAAACAATTCTTCTCTCAAAAGGTTATGTACCGCACTGTAATTGTTCAGTGGCTACTTTCCTCTTAGGAAGGGCAGAAGAGACTCTTTAGCCATGGCAAGCAGCTCTTCTAGGAAAAGGACACTCTAAAATCAAAGTATTGTTCTTTAGTCTTTGGTAGGGCCATAACCTCTAGACCATAGTCTTCCACTGTCTTGGGTTAGAGATCTCTTATTTGAGGGTACACTAGGGCACACTATTCTATCTTGTTTCTCTTCCTCTTGTTATTTTGAAGTTTTTATCCTCTTTTATATTCAATATTTCATAGTTTATATATGAAAGACTTATTTCAATGTTGTTATTGTTTTTAAATTTCCCTTGTAGTTTTTCGTTATTTACTTTCCTCACTGGGTTATTTTCCTTGTTGGGGCCATTGGGCTTATAGCATCTTGCTTTCCCAACTATGGTTGTAGCATAGCAAGTCATAATATAATAATAATTTACAGAAACATTTATCATTGTTCATTTGCCATCATTTACATAAACACTCACCATTCTTTACGCATGTACCTGCCTTTCCTCATAGGTTTGTCTTCTTAGGTTTCTTATGTGTGAAAAAAGTAAATGAGTAATCGAAATTTAACATATGCCTTGTATATTTTCATATCTTATTCTAGAGTTTATGGATGATAATTACATAATAAAACCTACTCTGTTCTTCGGAATGTTCTCTCTCTCTCTCTCTCTCTCTCTCCTCTCTCTCTCTCTCTCTCTCTCTCTCTCTCTCTCTCTCTCTCCCCAATTAAGCATGAAGATTTTAGTTCCATTAGGAACACACAATTCTATACCTATCCTTCCAATACAAGGTATCGCCCTTCCGAATCCCAGCTTGTAATTTGCTATGTGATTTCTACCCTCCCGTCGACCGCAACCCTTCATAGCACCAAAGGAAAAGATTGTGTTGAGCACCTGGTAATTAAAAAAAAGCAATAATTACAGAATAGATGAGGGACCGAATTCTTTACATGGCAACTAGGTAAGTATATTTATTAATACGCTCTTTTCTTAAAATATACGTTATTAGCTATTCAGGTAGTAGCTGCGTAACTGTCCAAAGTCTAGGTGAATTAATCGTTAACCCGTGAAACTAAACAGGAAGGCAAAACCACACAGGGAAAATTTACCGATTTATCCATTTAACAAGTAATTGCGTGACCAGAATATTACCGTTCTCCTAATCTGTTGAAAGCGGAGTTATCGTGCGCCCGATGGATTTCTCAGAGCGAAGTTTCGTGCAGCCACAAACAAAATCGTTGTACTAATGTCGTTGAGTATTCGTGTTGGCAACCACCTGTTGTTGCTGCCCTCTACTTGCACCTTAAGCAATCAATATACCACCGCGTAAGTAGGGCTTGTAATGGAGTGCCATCAATGACATAGCTATTTATTGGTTGTGAGTCGTATGCAAAATGGCCCATGAATGGCGGAAGCATTAGTTCGGGGACGTTTGTCATGTATATGTTTGCTAATGCGTAGTAAAAATGTTAAAACTAGACCAATCCTTCATTTGCATATTGAAATCACAACCAGTTTTTCAAGAAGATTTATGACTTGCGTAACCGAAATAAGTCGGCATTTCTTTCTTATTTTTTACTGCCACAAAAAAATGGTAAAATGAAAACTTTGAGTGAAGATACAGAAAACTAAAACTAAAAATCTAAGTGAGGGTTCATTGAGCTAAATAAAAAAAATAAAAGATACAAACAAAATAAAAAGAGGGATATACAAACAAATTGATAAATAGAGAGAGAAACCGCAGTGGTTGATAAAGTTTATTTTTCAGGACGAGACTCTTAACTTTTCAAGCACAGCATAACTTGAGTACACTAGACTGAACTCCAGTATTCTTACTGACCCCAGAGAAGCGGCTTGTCTATTGTCATTCCTCAATGGCTTCCAAGTCGCCTCATGGGGGCAACGAATTGAGTCTTATCGGGAAGAATAGAAGCTTGTGTGTAATGCCCTAGATTCACCTTACCAGAGAGAATTACTGACTGATATTACGTAGCAAATCACAAAGCCTCCAGTTGATTGCTGGCGTTGACACTTGTTGATTGTGCATTTCCTTTGTAAAATTGGCATTCCTTACTGTTGCTTTCCTTTGATTAAGAAATTTCAATATTTCAATATCACTGTTCTCGTTCTTCTCAAAGTTCATAGCGGCCAATGAATTAACAAATCTGAAAGAAAAGAAACTTCTTAAATACATTAAGTCATTATTCATCCTCAGAAAATATCAGGGAGGGTGATTATAAAGAGCGAAATCGATGCAAAGGAAATTTTATGAGAAATAATTCATCCTCTCAAAACTAATCTCCATATTTCAGGACAAATAGGTATTTAACGAACGAACACGGAAGAGTAATGTCAATGTAGACAAAATTTAATACAATTACGCATGCAACAATGTATGATTTTTTTTTTTTTGGTAATATTGAGAAGTCTGACGTACAGAGAGCCGTTCTCTGTTAGAAAAAAATTCATGTTACCCATGGTCAACTAATCTGTAACAACGAAAGAGTCGTTTGAATGGTTATGTGAAAAAATGCAATAATACGTATCTGAGAAAAATATTGAGATATCTTAAATTTGCATGCGTAGATGGTTACTATCTGTTGTATTGATGTTATTGTTATCTATTTTATGTCTGATTTTTTGGGGTATATCCTCACCTAATAGACTAACATACCCTTTTTTGTACTTTTCAACCCTCATTAAAGAAATACCCATTTTGCCAGACCTTGCATGAGCAAAGAAATGTCACCTTGTAGTCTTGATGAAAACTAGGGCAATAGTAATACTATATTATAAATAATTAACCCTATTGTATAACCAATGTTTTTGTAACGCCGTTTCATATCCTCTGAAAAACTACAATAGAATTGTCGAGAGAATAAAGAAACCGATATAAAGTTAATAGACTTAAATATTTACCATTATATATTGGCATCACAACAGTAGTGATCACCATGGATAAATGATAATCCCATCTCTGGTATAAAAAGAGAAGAATTTCTTTGTAAAACCTCGTTCATAAAATGTAAAAGAGGTAAGGGTCACACGTGTGGGCGAGGGGAAGGTGTAAGCGAATATAGTAGGGCCTCAGGTGTGTGCCTACACAACCGAGAAATTAAGTTTGGAATGAAAAATGAGAGTGAGGTACTCCGAGTATTTACTCTTGCCTTCAGGTTGATCAGTGTTTGGTCAAATTTAGGGGCACGTTGGGATTTCCCCTAACGCTTCGAATTTGCTCTTTGAATTTTCTTATATATATATATATATATATATATATATATATATATATATATATATATATATATATATATTCTCGTGCTTGGAAATCCATTTTTAGACCCTATGATAATTGTTTTTTTTTTCATACCCTTTTTTCCATTATGATTTGAAAACTTTTGTTTTGATTTGATATTCTACCGACTATATATACATATATATATATATATATATATATATATATATATATATACATGTATATATATATACATATATATACATATACATATATATATATATATATATATATATATATATGTATATATATATATATATATATATATATATTGTGTGTGTGTGTTAGTAATGTAAAGTTAGAGAAAAAGAGGAAGAAGACGAAGAAGAAAATAAAAGAAGTGAGTCACGGAGTGATTGTAACAGAGAATGATGCAAGGTGTATGCAACATGTTAGGAAGAAATGTTTCTTATGAAGTCAAAGTTCGAGTATATTCAAAGAATCATTGAATAGCTGTTTTGTTAAAAAAAGATTGTGGACGTTGAATGTGCATGAAAGAGATACAAGTGCTGATATTTTTTAGATTAATTATTTGAGTAATATGGATGATCTACAGTATATATGAAGGATAGTTCACGCATAATTTGTTTAAAGGTTAGCGTAAATGAATTGACAGATTGGGATGTTTGGCGAGGTTTTAGTCATATGTAAAGAGTGGAAGAAGATAACTAGGAAGGAAATTTGCATACCTGGGCGTGGTAAGGATTCGAGAGAGTGAGTAGAAGACTTCGAAAGTGTTGAATCGATAGTATCTAGGAAATATTGGCCCTATTATGCAGAAAACGAGAGAATGACTAAGATGGAAATAGAGTATACAACCTATAGGTTGATAAACATATTATATTTCTGTAGAGCAGGTGCGTCCAGCAATGTCTTAATGTAGCTGTGACTATTTTATTTTGAGCAGCCTCCTGTTACAGGTTGAGCAAAATATTGATATTCTGAAAAGATAGGACCTGGTTGGTACTGGTTGCTATCGGTCTCATCTCTCACCAGCGAAGTCTTACGTTAGAACATGTTGTGATGGTATTATTTTTTTTTCTATATTTTGCATATCCCTTGTGTGTTTTTACTAGCCTTAGCTAAATATTGGAGGTCTTGGCTCAAATTTGATAGGTCCTAGAGATGTTACCTTACATGGGTATCAGCGTCTCGTGTCATCAAGATATATGGCGAGGGGAGATTAAACATTTACCCAAAAGATATTTGTTGGAAACCGAAAAGCTGTACTATATTGGCAGCACTACCTTCCAAGACAGAAATGCACATATCCACACTTACACAAACTTTCAGTGTGTAGCAGATATCTATAATAAAATACTGACATCATGATTACTACTGGTATTATGTCTTTTTCTTGTGAGAATTTGGAGAAGGAAAGCAGATATATTTACCTACTGTGTAATGACTTTTCTTTTTCATACGTAAATTGCCTTAAGAATAATTTTACAATTACGACTCAGTTCCCAAAACTTAGTTGAATGTTGAGAGAATTTTTTCATTTCAATTTTTCTTCGCTACTCGAAACAATTTGGATAAAAGTCTAATGAAACAGCATTTTACAATTGCATAGTTTGCATCAAATAGTATTTACAAAGGTTATATAACGAAATGGTTACTACATCATTTGTCCGAAAGGATAAAATGGAGCAACAAACGAAAAAAAAGGAATGAAAGGTTTGAATGTCCCTCAGATATTATCCAAACGAATCTGAATTCAGCTAGAAGGCTTCAACCAAAAATGTGAATGGGTCCCTCGCATACCTTTGTGGGGCCGCGAACTCAGACCCAACTCTATTACTCTAGGCAGCTTAATTCTTCCTTTCCTAGAGAGAGAGAGAGAGAGAGAGAGAGAGAGAGAGAGAGAGAGAGAGAGAGAGAGAGAGAGAGAGAGAGAATTTCGAGCTATTGAAAATATGCTCTAACTCACACAAGGAGAGGTTTAATTTAATCAAAGTCTATGTATAGTGTCCTGTGGCTGATATTTTATGGTTTTGTATATCTATCTCTTATGTATTTTGTTCATTTCCTGTAGTATTTAAACTGTGACCGAAAGAGAACGGAATATTGTTAAATATATCTCTAAAATTTTCTAAAGACGTCATTGGATCTTAGCTCGAGACCTAATCTTAAAGGCAGCTCATTACTTTGAGTGGCTTGTGTTTATACAATCAGGTTCTAATGAAATATACCTTCAGCATTAACTAGGTACATTGGTTACCTCTGTATCTATTGATATCTTTTAAAACGTTGAGTGACAGTATGACAATCAGGTTATCTTTTGAATGAATTTTCAAAGGTTTTCGTATTTTCCATAAGTTTGTGGAAAATAATTATTTCTTCATAAAGCCTTTATACGGTCTATTTTCATATTCCTTAGCTTTCGAGCATTATTGTATCGCATTTCTACTCGTATCAAGAATCTCCATGTCCTTATTTTACGCTATTTCTATCCAACCATATGGATTTTCAATGAAGAGCGTATTAACTGCCGATTAGGTGGTGGTTTTCCATCGTCTCTTTGGTTAAACTATTGGCAGGTTTCACAGAAAATAACCCTTAAAACTCACCAACATATATAACAAAGCCAACTTAAGATAACTCGCAATATCTTAAAATATCTTAGAAGGCCTAAGTTCAGATTACATGCTATTGAGTAAAGTACAATCTATTTTTGAAATAATTTACATTTTGTCTTTCCTTCTTGAGATTTAAAGCATATAAAAATGTTACGATGATAATAATTTCAGCGACAGTGATAAAAATTACTTCGCTACCAATCATAACTTCAATACCGACAAAGAATATTAATTTGTTGAATGTATAGGTAATGCAATAATACCCATCTGATATCTGTGTCTGTACTGGCTGGAGAGGAGGGGAAGCAATAATAACAAGCCCGTCCAGTCTATAACTGTGCCTATATGGAGGTGTTTGGCAATAAGAACGGCTTGAGTATGCCATTTAGGGGAAACCTTGCCAGTCTATGTCATCAAGATGTGTCCAACAGCCTCTCAACATCTATAGAATAACTAGTATAGTCTTCCAAGGCTTCTCCCTTGAACTAACTGCAAGATTCCTTTTCCGCTTGGAACAGTTTTTCTCCTTGGGTAGAAATCGACTGCAATTCAGGCACGTTTGAAAGGCTTATCACTTTTAACTTTCTGTAGCATGTTATCAGTTAGATGGCAAATGAAGAGGAAAAGGCATCTTTTATCCAATTGAATGTTAAAAAAACACCTTTGTTCATCAGAAGGAAGTGAAAAGATAGTTATCAATCTTCAACATGTTTTTTTATCCATTACATAATGGAGCCAAAACTAGTGAAATAATCGTACTAATGATCTACATAACGGTAATGTCTGATATATTGTAACTTTCTGTAATTCATTAAGGAAACTCTCAGCCTGCTGCAGATGGATAGATATATAGCTAGACGGAGAGAGAGAGAGAGAGAGAGAGAGAGAGAGAGAGAGAGAGAGAGAGAGAGAGAGAGAGAGAGAAATGGGGGAATAATGTTGATATACCCAACCACATATCAATTGAAACCCGAATCATCACAAAAATTTACACAACTATGACACAACTAAAATAGAATAGAAGGGATACATAGATATAGGCCTATCCTGGAGACGAACTAGGAAATCTACATTGCTGCTAACAATGGTAGCCTATTGGAAACGTCCCTGTCTGGTGATGTACGAGACTGGGATTCGAGACACGATCAAGCCCGATAGCTTTTTGAAGTGTTTGCAACTCACCATGCTTGTGAGCTTGGGGTTTGGGGCAGCCTATAGTTCTACCCGCTGAGCCATCAGTAGCCATTGCCTGGCCCTCCCAGGTCCTAGCTTTGGTGTAGAGTGGGCTTAGGCGTTGATCATATGTTTATATGGTCAGTCTCTAGGGCACTGTTCTGCTAGGGCATTGTCACTGTCTTTTGGCTCTATAATTTATGAGTGACCTTTATACCTTTAAACACAAGTAGTTTATAAGACCGACAGAAATCACCTGAGGTTAGTGAAACTGTTTTCCTAATAACCGCAGAGTTTCGTTATATTTTTGCCACCTACTGTACATTGCTGTTAGGTTTTTACTACAAGGTGACTTAACTGTGAAAATTGTAATGCGAAGGGCACAGAATAAAACAAGCATCATCAAGCGCAAATTCATCGAGGATTTTGATACTGCTTCTTTTGAGGAGATCAATTTTTCGAATTACCAATCGTTTTTTTATTATTAATGCGTTTCATTTTGATGGAACTTGTATTTATCTATTTCCTTAATTTCATTAAAGTTTTTGTTTTCCTATTCGTCCTTATTTAGAATATTACTTTCATATTTGGGAACATTTTTCTTTTATTACGATTTTCGTAAGTAATTAGTAACGAATTTGCCATTAGCATCTTCCATGGGCCTTTTTTCTGTCAAATGATACAGCTACTTTTTTAAAGTAAATACTTCGGCCATTGTTCCCTCGGGGAGCAGAGGAGAGCTCCCTTTCCTCTACGCTTCTTATTACCACAGCTAGGAAACCAAGTTCAATATTTTCTCTTTTGTGATTAGCTCTAATCAGTGACTGTTCTTTTACCCCGAGCAGGTTTTGACATTCTCTCCTTACGGGCCTACTACTGCTTTTTAGAGAAAGATACAAATGGTCCTCCCCTTTTTTATCTCCTCAGGTTGGACTAGATTGGTGTGTTTAGTTGCTACCTCCATCGACAAACTTGTTACGAATAAGTAAAAATGAAATTTCTTGGTAAATAGAGTAATGCTGTCCTTGTTAGGTTTCTAGTTAAATGTTAAAATATTTTGCAGAATAAATTCAATAGTAAATACGACAATTTTCCCTAACGAAAATTTTCATCTATACATATTCCTATGTTTTTTTCCAATTGCGGAATAGCTTGACAACATCATATTTGTTTTCAATGTGCCAGTATGACAGAGTAATAGAGTATGCGACGTGAATCAATATTGAAGTTTTTAGCAATTTGTCTTGTGGCTAATTTCCGTTTAATACTTCCTTATAGTTTAGGAAGAAGGGAATACTTGAATTACTATAACAATAATAATAACAAGAACAAAATTGATTGTAACATTTACAGAATATCATTGTATCATCATCACAAGAGCGCAAAATAAAATAAATGCAGGTGAAAAGTATGTTAGAGAACTCTTTACATTATTATAAAGGCAAGCGATGAATATGGTTCCTTTATGAAGGTAAAGATAAAACGTCCTATCGATACGAAGGAAAATCTTTTATATCGAAATTGAACTTTTGATATGATTTCTATAGGTAAAACTATATCCTGTGTGTGTGTTTTTTTTTTTTTTTTTTTTTAATATGAAAACTCCCTTATACATATTTCGGGAATTACTTCTATAGATCAATAAAGATTATATTCTAACACTCGAAAGACAAACATTCCTTACTTATCTTGTGAGATACGAATATCACTCTCTTTAATTTTCAATAGGAAGAATTTATGATTCATAGTTACCATAACATGACGTTAAAACCTCTGTGAACAATTTCAAGGAGAAACTTCCCGCACGTTGTGGTAGGCAGCCCTATCATCAAACTGTCTGTGTTAGAAGTTTGCCCCGTCTAATAAAAGCTTGATTACAGGGAATTGGACGCCATAAAGACGGATGATTGTACCTATTGGTGTGTCTTGTCATGGCGATGAAATACCCATGTGGTTGAATGATTGTAGGGTCAATGTATCTATAAAATGAACATATGAATTAGTGTTGTTATTCTTTGTTGTATGTATGGCAAATGGAAGCTAGAATGATAGGTATTTTAGGCTAGTGTTTTTGCTCCATAAATAGGGAGAATTGGGTATGAAAATGAAGGGAGGTTTGTCTTTAATTTCCTCATGATGTCAGTAATAATAACTTTACTTTGTATATTGTCTATTAATATTTCTAAGATCAGTGGTCAAGAATATTATCTGCAGCAAATACAGAGTAGTCTGCAATAATACAGAAAATGATTACAAGCCACGGTGTCCAAGTTTTCTACGTGATAACTATGAACCCAGATGTATTTTTTGCTGCACGGTTAGTTTTAAATTTTGAATCTACAGTAAATACGTTTCAGCCTATATTACAGTATATATCCTACCAGAATCGGTGGCATTTTTACACCTCGGTTGTTTCTTTGCCTTTTTTGCAGTTTACTTTTCATATTGCTATGCCATTAGACTTTACTTACTGGATAAATAAAAAAGGAAGAAATCAATTATGACGGAAGGCAGTAGGAGAAAAGGCAGGAGCATAATCAATTCCATATAAAGTTTAGTAAGATAAGTTATTTGAAAGGCAATTAAGATCATCTATAAACAAACGTCAGCATAAGATCACTTGATACAAACGCGTCTAATAGTAGTCGCAAGTGCGAGGTAGGCTACCATACTAGAAACAGCGAATCATCTTTACTGCCATTAAATAATTATGCTTATCGATGCCTTTATGAAATATCCCCTTCCCTGCACTTTTATTATTGTAAATCATCTCATTTGAAGCAAATTTGCAGTGCTGAGTGGGTAATTTCCGTAGTATACTCTCTCTCTCTCTCTCTCTCTCTCTCTCTCTCTCTCTCTCTCTCTCCATGAGTAAGTTAATAAATCATTTTTCTTAAATCTGAGATAATAATATTAAGTTAATTAAATTATTGTTTTTAAATGTAAGATTATAATATTAAGAGGGTCATTTTCAGTGCATGATCTCTCTCTCTCTCTCTCTCTCTCTCTCTCTCTCTCTCTCTCAATTACTCTTTACAAATCATTAAAGATAGCAATTATGAGAAGCCCGAAAATTTAAAATTTGATGTATCATCATCATCTCTCTCTCTCTCTCTCTCTCTCTCTCTCTCTCTCTCTCCCCATAGGTAAGTTAGTAAATCATCGTTTTTAAATCTGAGATAATAAAATTAAGTTAATTAAATTATTGTTTTTTATTCTATGATTATAATATTAAGAGGGTCATTTTCTTTGCATGATCTCTCTCTCTCTCTCTCTCTCTCTCTCTCTCTCTCCTCTCTCTCTCTCTCTCTCTCTCTCTCTCTCTCTCTCTCTCTCTTGCAAAACTCAGGGCTAACTATTACTCTTTTAGACAGAGAAGACATTAAACCGAACGGAAACAAGACGTGTTCGACAGGAATAAAACGTCCTTCTCGGCGCCTTTGTCTTTACATGGTCCAGGGAATCAAGTTCTGAGGAACAGTCGAGTTATTTACATCCCGGCTCGTCCATGAAAGGCGACTTTGTTATTCGAACAGTTTGTGTAAAGACTATTTAGGGTTGGTGACGAAGGTGAGGGGTAATTATTTTGTCTTAACTGCTAATTGAGAGTAAATACATACCATAGCTCAAATTAATGGAGGAAAAAAACAAGACACCATCATTTCAAATCTTGGGTTACTTCCGACTGAATTTTTATGGGATTCCAAAAATTTGTACACAAACGCAATTATTATTATTATTATTATTATTATTATTATTATTATTATTATTATTAGCTAAGTTACAACCCTAGTTGGAAAAGCAGGGTGCTATAAGGTCAAGGGATCCAACAGGGATAATAACCCAGTGAGGAAAGGAAATAGGGAAGGAGATAGAATAGCGTGCCTGACTGTACCCTCAAACAAGAGATCTTTAACCTAAGACATTGCAAGACCATGTTACAGAGGTATTTATATATATATATATATATATATATGTGTGTGTGTGTGTGTGTATGTGTTTGTGTGTGTGAGTGTGTGTGTATGCGTGTGTGTGCGCGTGCGCGTATGTTTTCGTTTTTTCTTGAAACCTACAAACGGAAGTTCTGTTAATCCGGGGGGATTTCTGCAATTTTCAGACCCCAAATATTAATTGAGTGTGTATATACTGTATATATATATATATATATATATATATATAGAGAGAGAGAGAGAGAGAGAGAGAGAGAGAGAGAGAGAGAGAGATTATAATTAAAACTCAAGAGATGGAAAGTCCCTAGATACGATGGAATAACTGCTGAGATGATACTGGCTGAAAATTAAGTGATCCCCAATATACTTACAAGAATTTTTTGTAAAATATGGCACGAAAATGCAAAACCTGATCAATGGGAGTTAGGAGTGTTGGTAAAAAAAAAATCAGACCTATCTGATTGAAATCATTGCAGAGGCATAACACTGACGTCAGTTTTATGAAATATGTAGTTTGCTTTTTCTAAAGAGACTGGAGAGAAAGATTGATGAAAAGCTGAGAGATGAACAAGCAGGATTTAGAAAAGGTAGAAGTTGCACTGAACAAATTTCTATTTTGAGACATGTAGTACAGCAATGCATAGAATATAGAAATCCACTTTTGTTGGCATTTGTGGACTATGAAAAAGCCTTTGATAGTGTGCTTCGGCTAATTTTGTGGAAAGTCCTGCGTTATTTTGGAATTCCTCTTAAGTATGTGAATTTTATTATGTCTGTTCATGAGCATAGCAAGTGCAAAGTTAATGTTAATAGAATCTTATCAAGTGAGTTACCAGTGAACAGCGGAGTACTCCAAGGGAATGTGTTGTCACCTATGTTGTTTATCCTCCTCATAGATTTTGTAATGCGCCGAACAGTCAGAGATGGTGGAGAAGGATTGCACTGGATTAGTAATTGGAAATTACTAAACCTAGAGTATGCTGATGATGCTGTCCTTATTAGCAGCATACCACATGATTTGTAATGCTTGCTTACCAGAATGCATGAAATATCACACGAGGTTGGTTCAAGATAAATAGATGAAAGACGAGATGATGAGAACGGAATATGCAATGGAAGATGAAATATTATTGGAAGGAGAAAGGATCAGTGAGGTAGGATCATTTGAAAATTTAGCAACTATGATCCCTAATATAGGGTCTTTAGAATTGGAGGTTAATGAAAGATTAAGAAAAGAAAAAAAAAAAACAATGGCTAGGTTAAGAAATATTTTGGAAATCAAACCGCCTGAAATTACATTTAAGAATCAGACTATATATCAGTTTAGTGAGATCGGTGTTACTATATGGACATGAGTCATGGTAAGACAATGAAACAACCTCCAATAGATTTGTTAGATTTAAGAACAAAGCCTTCAGAAGGATATTAGGAGTTAAATGGCAGGACAGGATTAGAAATGAAACTTTAAGAAAGATTACTCGAGTGCCATATGTGAATGAGATCATGATGAGGGGTAGATGGAAATGGTATGGGCATGCTCTTCGCACTCCTCAAGAGAGATTAGTTTAGGAATCGTTTAGCTGGGCTCTACAAGGCACTAGCTGAGTTGGAAGACCCAAGCCTACATTACTTAGGACTATGAAGCGTGAAGTAGGAGATGATGAATGAAGAAGCATTGAACTAAAAGATCAAAATAGAGACGTAGGAGGAGATGAGATATATCCCTTTCTGCGTGAGGGTACCTTAACCTAGTAAAAGGGTTTATGTATCGTCATGATCAGCAAAGGTGTAGTAGATTAGTCAGGGTTACCCATACTAGGTTGGTTTGCTGTGAGCGATAAAACAAATGTTTCCCACCAACACCAATCCACAATTGAATAGCATGGTGATGAAAATTGGCCAAACCCCAGGCATGAATAAGGACATATCTAAGGCCTTTGCCCTGCAGTGGAGTAGAAACGGCTACATTTGTTAATATATATATATATATATATATATATATATATATATATATATATATATATATATATATATATATATATAGAGAGAGAGAGAGAGAGAGAGAGAGAGAGAGAGAGAGAGAGAGAGAGAGAGAGAGAGAGAGAGAGAGAGAGAGAGAGAGAGAGAGAGAATTTTCTTGGAATGTAATATGCTAGGATATAAGACCTACTTTGAGTTGGAGAAGAACAAAGAAATAAAATGTGTTTAAAAAAAGGACACAAGTAAAAACATTTTCCAAATGTTACGATAGTTTTACAAGCAGTTAAGATAACCAAAGGGAACATTACATTGGTAAATGCATGCAAGATTGTCCGAGGGAAATACCTGTAAAAGGTAGCACGGAGATTTTGACCAATGAAGTTATAAGCACAATGCTCTCATATTTGACCAAAAAAATATCCTGTGTGACCCTTTTTACGATGCTAAGTATCTTTTCTGCAAATATATAATCTGTATAGTCTTTGATCTTGGACTGGCTGCGATGAGTCAAATATAGACCTATAGTGCCCGCGCGTATTATATCTTCCATAAAAAACAAAAGTAAAATATGATTAGGATTTTTTTTTTTAACTTTTAGCAATGAACGTAAAGAAAATCTGTAAGTGTATTAAGTATTTATTTATTTTTTTTCTACTATATTTGTTCCCTGTATTAAAATTCTTAAATGACTACGTTTTGAACTTTTGGACCTTGAAGTTTGAAGTTGGAACCAATTCGAAAGCGATTTAAAACAGTGCAAGTGTCCCAGTATTATTGTTGCGGTTTTTCAATTTTTTTTTTCTAAATTCTATCAGTGGCTGAGTTACTTTGAGAAAGGAATTGGAAGTAGAAAACCATTTGCTTAAGTCGAAAGGTTTCGTTCCGTTCATAGTATGGCAGATACCAAGATGAACAACTGCTTGTGACCAGAATCACCGTCCCACATTAACTCATATTTTCCATTCCTGGAAGTTTGGTTATAAGTTTATCAGCAATGTACAGGTAACGCACTTTGCTTTTTTTATAACGCTTTGTTGGTTGAAGTTTTACATTTATATTTAGGTTAGGCTTACGGTAGGTCCACCATGAACGGTGGGTCCGGGCGGGGGGTGGGGGGGGGTGGAAGGGGGAATCAGTTGTTACTCATGTATTTTCCTCATATCTAATTCCATTCTAAGTTTATGAAATACAATTTATTAATAAATACACTAAAGTTGCTTTTTTATGTTACCTTGTCATCCAATGATTATATCTGTGAGTGAAAAAAGGGTGACACTAGGCCTACCGTTAGGCTAACTTCTCTACATTAGGTTACTATATATTAAACTGAATTAAAGACGGTAAAATTATAGAATGGTGCAGTAAACGGTTTGTAGAAAGTAAGACTAGTTTTTAATGTATTTTGTAGTGTTTGGAACATTTTTGATAATGATTCTTGGCGGAAATCCACAGTCTTTGAGTTATGGGGGCTTGACTACCATAACTGAAAAGCTATGGCATTGTGCTAGGTACCGTGGTATTTTTTCGTAATAGTCTCACCCAGCGCTTTTTTCATGGAAAAAAAAATTTTTTTGTTAGTTTTCTTGTTATTTTGTTGTGTTCTGATGTTATTAACTTCCGCAAATGTATCGTTTTCCGAGTATCACCACTTAACAGCAATTTAGAGAACATCAGGTTGGGTACTGAAAAATAACGAATTGCGGAAGAGAATAACGGCAAAACACAACAAAACACTAAGAAAAATAACGAAAAAAATGTTTTTTCATGAAAAAATATGAGGAATAGCACTTAACGAAAACTATCTATGGCCCGTTTTCTTCTGGGTCCCGTTTTATATTGAGAATGTAAACTGATCTTTGCTCAACTGTATCCTTGATAAACCAACAATAATTATTCATGCACTGATCTTTGCTCAGCCGTGGCCCGCTTCGCTCGCAATTAAACATTACCTCACCTCCGTATGTTCTGGTAAGTGGTAATATTGCGCTACGCGCGTTCACTGCGTGGACAAGTATTTTGCCCTATCCTTTGTTCACACTGTGCCTTAAATCTATAATGGCTTGCCGTAATAGTCTGAGTCGGAGTCAGAATCCCCCAAATCAGGAGTGAAAACCAGCTCAATGGTTTGTGATGCCCCACTGGGCCCTGGTTGTGCGGTAAGGCCACTCGGTCCTTTCGGTTTTCAAAATTTACCATGACACTGCCAGTAATGACGACCAGTTCGCAAAGAACACAGTTTGTAACACTTCGGGCAAGTTATTTCTAAAGGAAGCACACTGCGATTACGCAAAAATGTTGAAGTTTCTTCGTTATTCGTTAAAAATAGTCTAATAGCCTCGTGTGGGGTAAATTCACAACTAGTACACAGAGTCGCCATCACTGAACTAATGAACGGTCAAGCGACCAAGCGGTCACCAGAGGCCAAGGAATGCTTTGTAATTTAAAAATGAGCGAGCTTCACGGATATGCATGAATAACGTTTTTCATCAAGGACCAATGAAATGGTAAGATTGTAATGCATCTAGATTCTGATAGGCCAATTCATATTACAGAGCCCGCAAAACGGGAGAGAAAAATTTTTTTTTCACGCACGCGCATTAAGGTCAAGGATAACCACCACTTTGGTGTAATCAGGCAAAAATTATCACAGCGCGCAAATGGGTGGATCTTAATAGAATAGGAACGGACATACGAAGTAACAGGAGCTACTCTCCGTGTCACTGTGAAAATAAAAAAGGGACTTAGAAAAAATCTTTATTTACTGTAAGTTAATTTAATTTATTTCTCTCATTACGTTTATGCGAGGATAATGTATTGACAAGAATTTATTTTTTTTCACGTATTTTACCTGACAAAAATACATTTAACAACAAAAGCGCTGGGTGGGATTATTACGAAAAATTACTGGTATCGTTATCAATTATGTTCGAAACATCTTGAAATATAATGAACTTGTCTAATTGTGTTGATATTTAAAATAACTTATTTTAACTATGTTTCTGCCAGTCATTGTCATGAACCAGTCATCATAATAAAAATGTTACCGTGATCAGTAATGAAACACTATCAAATCACTGGAGATATTGGTTGCCAGGAAGGTAAATTTATAGAAAAACACGAAACAACATTTCTAAGAGTGAAAAAAATACTGACTATAGTAAATGATGTGCTTACAACGAAGTTGACATTTATTTCCACTGCAAATAAGCCGTTCTACTGTTTTGGACCCCTCCCCCATCCTGAAGGACACAGGTGGGAACCTGGGATTTTGGGTATGCGAAAACAGGACAAAATGTGATTATTTAACACTTTTGAGATTTGTAATAGGGTACAGAACCTAACAAACCCACCTAACCTAACCTAATAGTTCCCAGATTACAACCCCTAGCCAGTGGACAAACCCTCTAGGTCACAAACCTTCCCAGGTCACAACTCCTAGCAGGGGCATGCCCCCCGGACCCCCCTTCCCAGGTTACAAACTAAAAGTAATTCACAAAGAAATCCTTACATTATGATAAAATAAATCACAAATAATTCCTTATCTTGCTTAGGGTACACGTGGACACACTATTCTATCTTATTTCTCTTCCTTTGGTTTTGTTAAAGTTTTTATAATTTAAGAAATATTTATTTCAATGTTGTTACTATTCCTAAGATATTTCATTTTTCCTTGTTTTCTTTCCTCACTGGACTATTTTCCCTGTTGGAGCCCCTGGGCTTCTAGCATTCTGCTTTTCCAACTAGGGCTGTAGCCTAGCAAGTAATTATAATAATAACAATAATAATACCTTATGATTGACACCAAAGTCTCTTTTTTTTGTCTTGGTAATCTTTACAGAGGCGTTGTATTAGTAAAGTTTGTCCCGTGTATTTCTATAATATCAGATTTCGAAATACATTGTACTTCCCTCTTGTCCTTTCATCACTACAGGCATTCCTGTTTAGTCGATTCTACAAATAGCTCCACAGCACTTGCAACATTTTTCCTTAAGAATTATATTACGTATTTGAGCATATTCATCCACTAGTTCAATACCACCTCTAGAAAAATTATAAAATTCTTCATACCAACATTGCATTGTACTTTTTTTCTTAGTTTTTTACCATTAGGACAAAATTCATGTCTAGCAAAAAAAAAAAAACTTAAAAAAAACTATTTAATTGGAGGTTTACATCAGGTCTATATACAGTAGTAATCCCAGGTCTTAAATATTAAGTATCAAAGGAGGAGATAGAATTTGAAAAACTCATTTTCAGGATAAATCACCCTGGTGTCACAAAACCGAAGGTTAGAGGCAAAAATCCTATCCAGTTTGGAGATGTCTTAAGTCACTTTATTAAGTGGTATGAATGTCAAAGTCCTGTCTTTAAAAAACAGCATTAGCCGGCTGGCCCCCTTAATTATCTGTAACGCATGTGTTTCAACACACGCTCGTCCACTTAAAAAAAAAAAAACTATTTTATTGGAGGTCTACATCAGGTCTATATAGGGTAGTAATCCCAGGTCTTAGATATCAAGTATCAAAGGAGGAGATTGAATTTGAAAAACTATTTTTCAGGATAAATCGCCCTGGTTTCCCAAAACTGAAGGTTAGAGGCAAAAATCCGATGCAGTTGGGAGATATCCTAAGTTACTTTATTAAGTTGTACGAATGTCAAAGTCCTGTCCTTAAAAATCGCCATTAGCCAGCTGACCCCCTTAATTGTCTGTAACGCATATGTTTCAACACACGCTCGTCCACCGTATTGGTGTTTTCATTTTTATTGTCATCTTGCTCTACCCCTCACTGTATACAGAACACGTTTAAGCGTCTTTTCATGAATTGTGGTGTTTGAATTTTTGTGACCACCTTGCTCTGAAACTCTTGTATATAAGCCTGCTGTCTTGAAGTAAAGTTAGTGGCATTCACCTCACCTCCCAGTTACAACCTAATAGCTCTCCCGCACAATTGGTAACCAACGGAAGACTCGCTCCCTCCTGCCATCCCCCTCACTGCTGTGCCCTACTGTTTGATGATGCTGCCGACAAAACCTGACTCATCAGTATACGCCGCTTCAATAAAACTGCCGCCCTTCGACAGCAGAGAAGCGCTCGCCTTGGTCCAGTTTGCCAAAGTCCAGTTTCGCAACAAGGGAGTGACTGCTCGAGTAGTAAAGCAATCCCCGTGGACGTCCCCAGAAATCTCTGATTGGTTTTGCAAACAAGGGGTTACCCAAATATCGTATGACACCCTCAAAACATACCTCTTGGAGCAGTACTCATCAACACCTGCCTCATGGCCAAGCTTTTTCAGCTCTCGACAACTGTTGGGGGACAAAAAGTCTTCGGTCGCCCTCATGGAAATGACCTGTATCGTTCGCCAGCAACCTGCCTCAGACGGCCCTTCTTGTGAATTGAATCTACTTTGTGCCTTTTGGGTACGGCCCCTACCGAACCTGTAGGTGCTGCCATCCCCGATGTCGATATTTTGCCCACGAAGGACCTGATGACAAAGGTTGATGCCCTTGTGGACAGCCACTTCACCACCTTCAAGATCTCCATCAACGCCTCCATTCCTGATAAAGAGGACAAATATTTAATACCGACCGAAGCCGACGTGAATGTGGTAGGACACAGACGCCCACCCCATGACGTGCCAGAGTGGCAACAAAGCCACCCACCACCCGCATATACCACCCCTCGCTTACGCCCCAACCAATGACCTCTCCAGCAGTTATGCTAAAACCACTCCAGATTTGGGGCTGCTGCGAAGAAATGTGCGAACAGTTGTTAGTGGCTAAAAAGCCGTTAAATTGTAATTGAGAGGCAAGGTGAATGCAACTAAACTTTATTGAACAGACATTGAGCTTAAATACCAAGACTTGCTAGCAAGAACGTCACAAAAATTTAAAAAAATTAAACATGAGCTAGCAGGTTTATACAGGTTGGTTTATTAACAGTGCATGGAAGAGCGAGTGATAAGCTAAAAATCTAAACAGTTAGTGTACGAGCGTGTATGAAACATGTGCAGTACAACTGACCCTCTTGTTATGACTGTTTGTCAGTCAAGGTTAGCACCAAACCTTTTGGACCACTGTACATGAATTAGGCTATATGAGCTAGCGACTACATATTTCTGATATATATTCCATTAATGAAGCCCCTGAGCAAAGAAAGGACCAATCTTAAATGTGCCTGGTGTTAGATAGGAAACTGTCACCCCACTGATTGTGTGTTTAATAAACATATTTTGTATTCAAGAGAGAAAAATATATAGAAATCATTTGACTTCGGTTGTTAGAGATTATATGACACTTGTTACATTTGAAAGGACACAAAATAATTTGCCCTTTGCAACGTTATAGCTTGCGAATAAACACCGTAAATGGTCCTCCTAAGTCTCGCATCACTACCTTGACGGACAGGTTTTGCCTTGCTTTTAATTATGTTTTTTAAGCTTTTCATTCTCACCGTAATCCTTTTAGATTAAACTTAAATCCGGACCATAAGCTTCTCTTTTTCTCGTCACCCCCTTTCTTTCTACCTGCTCTTCCTACCCTAACAAACACTCTCCAGCTATTGAAACCGGCATTAAGCGTTGTTGTATCAGCAGAGGAAGGGGTGAGAGTAATTCATTTAAATAAGCAGTGGGAATAGGAAGTTAACGAAAACGTTTTTCTGGTTTCTTTCATTACGGGCAGTTGGAATAATCCATTACCCATTATGTCGTCTCTAAGGGTGAATGTTCATCTATTGATGACACATTCAGACCCTAGGCCTAGGCAGTAAAGTTGTAGGCCTATATGCTCTCGTAATTTGCTTGTTGACGTTTATGTTTCTTTTAATACCCATTTAGGACTAGTGCTTAAATAGCACAGACCTATTTGGATTTGTAATCTCATTGAAGTTTTCCTTTTTTTTTTTTTTTTTTTTTAATTTCCCAAGCTTAAAACTAAAGTTGACTGAATAGACGTTTAATTGAATTAAATTATTGAACGACAGTTTCTCATTGAAATAGTAATTACTTGACTTTTCTCCATGAATGGTAAACATAGTTTCATTCTCTCTCTCTCTCTCTCTCTCTCTCTCTCTCTCTCTCTCTCTCTCTCTCTCTCTCTCTCTCTCTCGTATGGTCTCCTTCCCAAGTTTTCAACATTTTCTTTGCCTCGTTCGCTAAGCTCTGGCCAACCATTCAACCCATCCCTTTTTTTCGTAATCTTCCTCTTCACTAGTTTATCGATTTCTTCATCCCTGGCACTTCCATCCCATTCATCTTCCGTAGTAGCTTACCTTCTTTGTTTGGTTGTTATTTGTTTGCAGATGTTATCTTCTTGGTATCGTCGTCCTTTCTATTTTCTTTTTATTAATTTCCTCATTCTGAAGATGACAAACAGAAAATGGAAAATGATAAAACAAGTGGTTTTAGTAGGAACAGGACTATGATTACATTTGTAGAAACATTAAGACAGCAGGGATAGCTTACGTAGGCCTAGTCTTAATACCAATAATGAAATTAAGAACAGTAGCACATCTGGTATTCACATTTACGGAGGGAAAAGCATAATTATCAAGTTTCTCATCGACGAAAACAACAATAATACAAAAGCAATAAAAGTGACGTTCTTGTATCATTAACACCGACCAATAGTTCGATCGAAGCTTATAGAGACTATAATTCCAAGTTGTCTTTACAGAATATAAAGGATACGCATTCCCCCCCAAAATTTTGAGGAATAGGCTCCCTTGTATCGACCTAGAATAGACCATTATTTTCAAGCATCAAAATCTGTGGCCATACGGTTAGGAGCCGGTGTAATTTATGGGGATTAAGTAAGAGGAAAAATAGAGCGGGAAACGTAGGTCTTTTCAAACATCTTACCGCGAAGATGTACCGTATACCGTATGACGTGTACTTTATTGTAGATTTCAGTGTCGATGGTGGAAACCAACAATTCACGTTCATGTTCAGTTGAAATAAGTTTATAAATATTTATTTAAGATTGATATATATATATATATATATATATATATATATATATATATATATATATATATATATATATATATATATAGTATATACCATCGGCCGTAGCTAGTCCACTGCAGAACAAAAGCCTCAAACATGTCCTTCCAATCCCGTCAGTTTATTTTCTATCTTTGCCAGTCTATAGCCGCAAATTTTCCTAGCTCGTCAATGCATCGTCTTCTCTTGCTATCCCCTGGTGTTTTTTTTTTTTTTTTTTTTTTTTTTTTTTTTTTTTTTTTTTTTTGCAATCTCTAGGGACCCATTCTGTTATCCTTAAAGTCCAACTGTTATCTGTCGTTTTCATTATATGTCCTGTCCATGTCCATGTCCATTTCTTTTTCTTTACATGTTAGAATATCCTCTAATTTAGTTTTGCTCTCGTACCCATGTTGCTCTTTTTCTATCGCTTAGTGTTCTTCCCATCATTATTCTTTCCATAGCTCTGAGTTGTAACCAACTTATTCTTAAGGCTTTAGCAAGGCTCCATGTTTCCTATGCGTAAGTTAATACTGGAACTACCATCCGATGAAATGCTTTTCTTTTATGAGAAAGTGGCATTTTACATTCCATAACCTCAGTTTGTTCACCAACACCTCTCCGTTCCATGCTTATCTTTCTTTTAATTTCTGTCTCATGTCCTGGGGAAACATTACTGTTTGTCCCCGGGCGCTGATCTTAGTGGGCGTTAAAATTAATCTGAGAAACAATTTATGTGGATTACGGGGAGCTGTAAGAGGAAAAAAGTATTTTCTAAATTTTATCTCTATCACTATCACTCACACACTTGTATATATATACATACATACATATATATATATATATATATATATATATATATATTTATATATATATATATTTATATATATAATATATATAATATATATAGTATATACATATATATATATATATATATATATATATATATATATATATATATATATATATATATATATCATAAAGACTTGCTAGTATTTCTATTCTTCATCTAAATGTGTGTACTATATATATATATATATATATATATATATATATATATATATATATATATATATATATTGGCGTGATATACTGTGCAAAAATAGAAACTCACCATATTACAATAGCAGAAATGAGAGAGAGAGAGAGAGAGAGAGAGAGAGAGAGAGAGAGAGAGAGAGAGAGAGAGAGAGAGAGAGAGAGAGAGAGAGAGAGCCTTAAAACAACTCTTTATGCAAATCTCAGCATCAACTGCAAGGGACAAAATATTTAATGATATCCGTCGACCATAGTACTATGGGCTTTTATTTTATTCTATTCCCGACAGTGCCCTTATATACAGAAAGAGAGCCGATGTCTGAAGGCGTGAGATATGTTGATAAAACTTTGAGACAAAAACAGTAACTGTAAAAGTAGCTTCTCCAGGTTTCACTGATGTCAAACAAAACGATGCAGCAAGCCTATTTGAACTAATATGTAGTCAGCTAGGAAAAGGACAATATGCCACTAAATTACTGTCGGTCACAATGGTACGACAACGCTGCACTAATAATAATAATAATATTAATAATAATAATAATTTTTATTTCAGCAAAAGCCATATACAGAGTTACAATAGGGGTACAGTGATCTTACACTTTCGATATCAGCAAAAAAGATGAGATATGCAATAATATCAGTGATATAGTACAAACATCAATTAGCAGGTTGACCATAGAGTTCTAAGGTCTGGGTAATAAAATCACAATAGCATTATCGCTTAATAATGATGATAACATGCATATCAGCAAACAAAGAGTGAGAAAAAAATGGCGATGACAATGATAATTATGTTGGAACAAAAATTGCTTGGGTAATGATAGAACTCGGGATAAAAAATCGTCACAGAGCAGGTGGTGTGAAGGAAATACAGGACTTCCAGACAACAGAGATATAACATAATAAAACACGTTATCATAACATTACTGGGTATTATACCTAAGTTATTTAGTGATGAAGATTTGGAATAACCACACTAACAAAGATTAATAAATACAATTCATTGCACTGACGCTTCCCTATTCCAGGTTTCCCACATTTTGGATTTAATTCTAGCTGCACTTGTAAGCACATTTTGAATTAGGGGATTTTCAATAGATCATAGACGGGAAGTGAGACTTACTATAGAGCGTCGAATGATGGTTTTTAGATTATCCAGTCTATTTTTAACAAACAACGCTGAAGCTGAATGGTGCCTCGGGGTATTGGTGAGGCGTCTTAGGATATCATTGTGAATGACTGTGATACGTCTCATCGATTCATGCGTATAGTTTGCCCATAGCGAGCAGCCGTACACGTTATAGCAGTAGGTTTGAAACAGGAGGTTTTTTATATCTTGGCGGCAGAAGGCAAATCTTCTCATTACCATGTTCCCTAGACAACACAATTACGTCGCCTGTTTTCAATGTCAGATGTGTCCTTTAAATCTTTCGTAATGATATGTCCTAGGTAAGGAAAATCATTGACAAATGCTAGCTGATGGTTTTGGAGGAAAATTTGTGGGTCTTCTATGAATCGGAGTGCTCTAGGAAGGATAGACATGCACTGGGTCTTCGATTCGTTATAGATTATGTCATGTTCATTAGCGTATGTGTTGCAGGTGTCAATAAGATGATGTAGGCCTTGGGCAGAGGGGGAGATGAGGACCATATCGTCAGCATAGCAAAGGTTATTTATGGTAAAGCCATTAACCATACAACCAATGGGAAGTGAATTCAGTCTAATATTCAAATCATCTGTGTAAACATTAAATAAATATGGTGAGAGGATGCTTCCTTGCCTGAGACCTCTAGATGAACCGAATGGCTGGGATAGGACATTGCCCCATTTGACACAGAACTGCTGTGTTGAGAACCAACAGTATAATGTGCCGATGGGATGTAGAGGAGTTCCCCTTTTTGTGTAGTTTCAAAAAAAGTTTCAGATAGTTTACTCTGTCAAATGCCTTCTGCACGTCCACAAAACATAAGTAGACTGGTGAGGCCAAGGATATATAGAAATTCAATATCTCCTTTAGAATATATATACAGGTGTCAGTCGAGTGGTTAGTCTTAGAACGAAATTGATTGTCTGCGGTGTGGAGAAAGGGTGCAAGGCGACTGAATAGAAGAGATTCAAATATTTTAGATGAAATTGTTGTAATAGCGATGGGGCGGTAGTTTCCTGGGTCACTCGCATCCTTCAGTTTGTTTTTTATGAGAGGTATTAAGTGGACAAGTAGAAGGGTTTCGGGGAGATATTGGTGTACTATACAGGCATTGAATAGTGCAGCAAATAGGATATGAATTATAGGGTGGCAGAATTTGAAAGCCTCGGCCGGAAGGCCATCGCAGCCGGATGCCTTGTTACCAGGTAATTTCTTGATAGCCTCGCACACGTCACTTGGAGAGATACGGTCACTATATTGAAATTCCATATTGACATTGATGAGAGTATCCACTTCATTCCAGGTATTTTGGTCATTTATACAATTTAGGATGGTGCTAAAGTGATGCCCCCACATTCTTGCAATGGATTCTTCACCAACTTCATCCCCTACTCTTTGGGATAATTTGTTTGACTTTGGGTTTAGTGAATTAATATCTTTCCAAAGATGAGGGAAGTCATGGGTGGTCAATTTTCTGGACAATGCATCGGCTCGTAGCTGATTTACGTTGGTACGGCATTAATAAAGAGCAAGTTTGAACTGTGCTCTCGCTTGCCTCATCTGTAGAGCAAGGGGATCTTCTCTCTGGCTACCATCGTTCCTCCAAAGAAGGAACATTTCTCGAGAGTGTGCATAGAGGTCTTTAATTAAATCATTCCAACCAGGTATGTTTCGATGGTTACCTCTGGAGAGTCTAAACGTGTCTCTGCCCGAGTTCCGTTAGGTATTTATTATATTTACATAGAATTCCTTTAGTTTTGTTTTATGCTGTTTGTTGTGGCTCTTGGGATTATTGCAGAGCAGGGCTTCAGCAGGTTGAGTTATCGAGAGGAGATTACTTTCAGATGAGCGTTTGAATGCAGTGGATTTTTGGAGGTTGGAGAAGTCCCATGTGATAGATGGTAGCCTCTCCCTTGGGTGTATGAAATGTGACCTGCAGGGGTATGTGGTCGAATGCAGATGATAGGTCGTATTGTATACTACATTCGGTGATAGAGCTATGCAGGCGGTCAGTGGTAATACAATGATCAAGCCAGGATGTGCTGGACATATTTCTGTTTTGTATATAAGTAAAGGAGGAAGGAGGCAGGATGGCAACATCGCTAATTTGAAGAGATTGGTGACGACAGAGACGCTGTAATTCATTATAAAATAGTCTAGTTCGGTGTGCATTAAAGTCTCCTATTAGGCACACATGGTCAGCAGAGGTATCACTAATAATACCTTCAACTTCTAGCAATATACAATACTGATCAAAGTTTGACTGGCACTCCCAGGGGAAGTATGCATTAATCACTAATATGGTTTTACTTTCGAACGTTACTTGCAAGCCGAGAAGTCTGTCAGTTTGATACGTCAATGGTTTCACGCGCTTATCCAAAGATCTATGCCATAGAAATGAGAGACCACCTTTCGGACGACCTTGAATGATATAGTCGTGAGTATCCATTGATGAGACAGAGAAGCTGTTATAATCAACATGAACCGAATCACTGATAGCCAGGTCATGGGGGAGGAGTAAGGTTTCTTGCAGCGCAATAATGCCACAGAAATCATGCAGAACTCATCAAGAACAGGTAAATTCCGCTTGATCCCGTATATGTTCCAAGACAAAATACTTAATGACTCCATGAATTTCGTCGACCTATGGAGATAAGAGCAGAAACCTCAGCGGGTGTGGGTGTGGCAGGTGGCGGGGCGTTGCTGGGTGAGGCTGATTGTCGTAGATCAATTTGGGCGTTTAAGGTCCCTGGGGGGAGGCTGGTCTCTCTGGCAGGGCACAAATCTGGTGTGCAGCAGAGGATCATTGAAGAGTAAAACTATATTTGTCAACTGTGACAGCCACTCGCTTAATCAAGCTTGCATTCACGCAGGAATTAAAGAATCAGTTACAGCAAACCTTTTTTGGCATATTAGACAAACTGCACAATTTCTCTTCACGCTCAACAATGCCATGAGGCAAGCTGAGGAAAGCGAATGACAATCACACTAAAATCTTGATCTGAAACCCGATGGCGTGTAAGAGAAGAACCAATTTGTCACCACTTTTATGACTTGATTATTCTACTGGAAGAAATGTCTACTGGTCTGATAGAAAATGTAAATACATGAAGTGAAGCCAGTCAGCTGTTATCATTATTATTACTAGATATGGTACAACCCTAGTTGGAAAAGCAAGACGCTATAAGCCCCCCTCCAACAGGGAAAAATAGCTCAGTGAGGAAAGGAAATAAATAAACGATATACAGTAAGAAGTAATGAAAATTAGAATAAAGTATTTTAATACATTAATAACATTGAAACAGATATTTGATATATAAACTATAAAAAGACTTTTTTAAGCTTGTTCAACATAAAAACATTTGCTGAGAGTTTGAACTTTTGAAGTTCTACTGATTCAACTACCCGAGTAGGAAGATCATTCCATACCTTGATCACAGCTGGAATAAAAGTTCTAGAGTACTGTGTAGTATTGAGCCTCATGATGGAGAAGACCTGACTAGTAGAATTAACTGCATACCTAGTATTACGAACAAGATGGAACTGTCCGGGAAGATATGAATTTAAAGGATGGTCAGAATTATAAAATATCTTAAGCAACATGCACAATGAACTACTGTAATTGATCGACAGTGCCAGAAATTAATATCTAGATAAAAAATAAGAAATTTAATAAACCGTAAGTTCCTGTTCAACAAATTAAGATGAAAATCAGCAGCTAAAGACCAGACAGAACAATACTCGAAATAAGGCAAAATGAAAGAATTAAAACACTACTTCAGAATAGATTAATCACCAAAAATCTTGAAAGACTTTTTCAATAAGTCAGTTTTTTTGTGCAATTGAATAAGACACAGACCTAATGTGGTAATGTGTTTCTCAAAAGTAAATTTGCTGTCGAGAATCACCTGAAATTTTAAAAGTGTCATATAAAGTTAAAGAAACATTATCAATGCCGAGATCTGGATGTTGAGGAGCCACGGTCCTTGACCTACTTATAATCATACTTTGAGTTATGTTAGGATTCACCTTCATACCCCAATTTGCACCATGCACTAATTTTAGCTAGATCACTATTAAGGGATTCAGCAACCCCAGATCTACATTCAGGAGATGGAATTGTTGCAAAAAGAGTAGCTTCATCTGCATATGCATCAAGCTTGTTTTCTAGATCAAACCACATGTCATGTGTATATAGTATGAAAAGTAATGGGCCAAGAACACTACCCTGAGGAACACCAGATATCACATTCCTTTACTCAATATGGTGCCCATCAACAAAAACTCTTTGCGATCTATTACTTAAAGATTCAATAATGATGCTAAGAAACGACCCACCCACTCCCAACTGTTTGAGTTCGAAAACAAGGGCCTTGTGATTAACATGGCCAAAGGCAGCACTAGCATAAAGGCCAATCATACAAACTTCCTGACCACAATCAAGGGATTTCTGTACAGCATTGGAGATTGTAATAAGGGCATCACATGCCCCAAGGCCTTTACAAAAATCAAATTGTAAACTAGGGAACAGATTATTACCTTCAACAAACCTATTAAGACGTTTTGCCAAAAGACATTAAAAAAAAAAAAAAACTAGATAATATGGGAGTTATGGAAATTGGGCAGTAATCAGTTAGACTTGAGCTACCACAAGCACATTTACATAGTGGAGTAACATTACCAATTCTCTAACAACTGCTAAAAGCTCCTCTTCTTGCTAACTTGCGCAAAATAACAGATAACTTTGGAGCTAAGACATCTGCAGTCTTTATTAAAAACAAAGGAAAAATGCCATTTGGGTCTACACCTCTATAAGAATCAAAGTCCATTAAGAGAGCTTTAATTTCACGAGATCGAAAAGCTAAACTAGTTAGCTTAGCCTCAGGAAAACAGGAATGAGGAAGTTCGAGTTTCTCATTACTCTGCTTGCTGTCAAAAACATCAGCTAAAAGGGTTGCCCTTTCCTTTGGACAGTGAGTGACAGAGCCATCTGGTTTAAGTAAAGGAGGAACTGTTGCTTCTACACCAAAGAGTGCAGATTTAAGGGTAGTCCACCACTTATGCTCCAGGGTTGTACCAGAAAGGTTTTCTTTATAGTTAAATTATATTCTTTTTCAGTTGAAGTATAAACTCTGAGTAAAAGATGTATGCTGAGTATAGTAATTCCAGGTCAAATCTGATCTGTTACCCTTCCAAAGATGATAGGCCTTCTGCTTCTCCAAATAAGCACGTTCAATTAAATAGTTTACCTGGGAGGGAAGAGGTTACAGCTATGATTGGGCATCCCGTGAGGTGTTGGGTTCTCCTGGCTGACTTTTTGATAAGTATCTGTGATGAAATTGGAACCGAAACATAGCAGCCTTAACCATTAGAAATGTCCCCTGCTCTGTCTTTGTATTGTAACACTACCAAATCCTGGATTTTCTTCAATTATTGTCTGCCATTTTCCACATTCAAACATATCTCAAAATTTTTTATTCATCACTTCATGAAGCTAATCATTGAACCGCTCTTACATATTTCCAAATTCAGTTCTTCGTAAGTGTCAAACACTACGATAGCTCCCGATTTTAATGGCTTAAACCTTTTCCCTATTATTAAATTTGCCTTTCAAACCTTAGTTCTATTTATGAAGAGAGTAAGCTGAGCAGTCCTTTCTTACTCTCTTACTCTTGTTTCTATAGACTTCCAAGTCGCTTCCCAACTTACTGCACACACCCTACTAATTTTTTCACTCTACCTTTTATACGGCTTCTTCTTCTTTCATCCAAATATCATTCTGACATTTACTTCTATTCTTCCATCATAGATATCAACATTAATTACTTAAAATTCTTAATTCCCACATACTCTTATAACCTTTAAATTTCTTCACTAATATCTGTAGTTTCTCTACACACATTCCATAGTTTTGCACCTTTCCATTGCAACTTCTTTTGACTGTGTATCGCTTTGTTAATGAATAATTGTTTGCCAGATATAATAAAACCTACCGATATTTCATATCCACTTACACCAAACAAGTTGCTGTCTTATATGCACGTTGTAACACACGCTTTGGTTCAATCATGAAACAATTTCTATGATATACACTCTCATATTTCCCACCATGGGATATCTATCGTAATCTTTTTTCATGTCCATGTATTTCTAATGTAACCATTTCTCTTCGCTTTTACACTTTGCAAACAATCGCTCCAAACAAATACTCGATCCACTGTCTATATCTATACAGTTCTTCCCTTACGGACTCCCGTGTCATGTCTTAATTTCTAATAAAAATGATACGATACATATTCCATGGTATGTTATATAATAGTTTGTCCCCAAATCTTACAGTCGCCTCTATCTCCTTTACGCTTGTACAGTAGAGTAATTATTCCTCACAATCCTTAGAAACCTCTCGTCCAGGCACGCTTTACAAACCCTAGCCAACTAAGACGCACCGTAACCATTATACGCAACGTCTTGACTTGTAATTTCATTAACTTTAGGTTTCTTTCCATTTTTAGATTTCTTAATTGTCTTCCTTACGTCACCAATAGGCCAGTCACTCTAGCAAGCATTTTCATACTTACACGAAGGCTTTCCAGTATTTTGCGTGTAGCCTTACATCTGTGATGTGTACCAAATTTCACAAGTCTTTCTATTTTTATCGATTTATCTATCTGTATACTCTTGCGTCACAATTTAATGGTAACTATTTACAAGAAGACCTTACTCATGTTTTGGTTCATAAAGACCTTGATACCCCGCGGAGTTGATTTGACGTATTACTGATAAGCTTTTTGTTGCGATGATCACAGTTAATGTTTAGGTAATTTTATATTTACTAATACCCAAACTATGGTGACCTATTTTTACAATATAGGTGCTAAATTTTGTAGCAATTTTTTTTATTAGATGCCCTGTAGCGTACTCATGGGGTTTCATCCTCACCACTTCCTCCCCTTTCCGTTTTCTCTTGACTTGCTGTCTAGGGCTAAATAAGGTCATTAAGATGTCAGTTCTATGAAATTGAAATTTTGTTTATTTCTTACAGCATGAGAGTTGTCTCAGCAGAGAGAGAGAGAGGGAGGGAGAGAGAGAGAGAGAGAGAGAGAGAGAGAGAGAGAGAGAGAGAGAGAGAGAGAGAGAGAGAGAGAGAGAGAGAGATAGTAGTCTCATTAAAAGTAAAGGGGACTCGAACCGAATACCACCCATTATTAATGAGAAGCCTTTTCCACTTCTACCGTCACGTGATTCTTAATATCTAATCTGCCACTTCAGATGGTTGGTAATGAGGAAAGTTTTAAAATGACATTCAGCCGGGAGATCATGAATGAAGGGGATTTGCATGTAACAAGAGAGAGAGAGAGAGAGAGAGAGAGAGAGAGAGAGAGAGAGAGAGAGAGAGAGAGAGAGAGAGAGAGAGAGAGAGAGAGAGAGCGCGCTTTTCGCCATTCCGAGAGATTAGTATTGATACATTTTCATATATATATATATATATATATATATATATATATATATATATACAATATATATATATACAATATATATATATATATATATATATATATATATGCAATATATATATATACAATATATATATATATATATATATATATATATATTATATATATGCATATATATATATATATGCATATATATATATATATATATATATATATATATATATATATATATATATATATACAATATATATATATATATATATATATATATATTATATATATAATATATATTATATATATATATGCATATATATATATATATGCATATATAGGCTATATATATATATATATATATATATATATATATATATATATATATATATATATGCACACGCATTTAGTTTAAACATCAAGAAACCATGATAGATAATAGTACGTATCACGATGACCAAAACTGCTGTGCATTCATAATGCCTTAAAAATATCTCGCTTATTGATGATCAGTCTCTCTGCTGCTAGTGATTTCGAATCTCCACGAAGCAATTTTCGGTATTTAATAATGTCAAGTACCCTTCCTCGTCAGTGTTTATGAAGTTCAATATCCAACCACCAAATGATATTGGTGAAATATAGTGCCTTGCTACAATTAGTGATGATCGGTATTTCATTACATAGTGACTTTCATTGTCTCACATGTAATGGTGACCTGTAACGTCTCCGTGTTTGTCTTCACCAAATATTTTCAAGGTTTCTACACAAGGGAAGTTTAACTCGACCATCTTGAGTGGCATCCTATAAGGTCCTCCTCTCTGCTGTAATAGTCTACTGGTTTTAAACACTGATTCAGTCACTTAGATTGTTGATGTTTATCGAAGTGTTTGTGTTGTCCTAGTCAAGTCACGGCGACGCTCTGGGTGAGGTGGAGTTACAACCCACGCAGTTTTCATTCCGTCAAAAGTTAATTTCCCTAGAGTGAATTTGAATTAGGAAGAAAGCGTTCTTTTAATCACCCGCAAAACACTACACAATGAAGTGAAGAGATACGAGCATATGAGAATTCTCATTAATAATTTTGTTTTACGTTACAAAGTCAGAAGTCTTGTAATACGTTTCTCTAAATCGCGGTAAAAAAAGTATTTTGTAATTAATTCTGTAATTAGTTCAGGAAATTTTAACAGTATAGGTCATTTACAAAAGGGACAGTGTCATCTCTATAGTTATTACCAGTAATGTTATTTTATATATTATAGGAGTAACATTTCACAGCATTACAAATTAATCCTGGAGACATCAATGTCAACTTATTAAGTTGCTATGGCTACGGTTTTTTGTTGTGTGAGAGAGAGAGAGAGAGAGAGGAGAGAGAGGAGAGAGAGAGAGAGAGAGAGAGAGAGAGAGAGAATGCTGTTGATAGCTGAATGTTCTCTTATATTTCTAGATATAAACCAACCTCATTAATAAAGGCTGTTGGGTTGGTTGAATAGTCATTAAAATTCCATAAACTATATAAGGTTTATCTCTTGGAATAGGAATAGATAACTCTCTCTCTCTCTCTCTCTCTCTCTCTCTCTCTCTCTCTCTCTCTCATCTCTCTCTCTCTCTCTCTCTCTCATCGTTCTTTATAATTCATCACCCATTTCTCTTTCATCGTATTCTCTTGCTGGTCTTAATTTCTTGCTCGCCACGTATTTTGAAGACTCTCTGATATTTTAATTCCTTTCTCGTTCGGTTTATTCATTCTCAATCATTCCCACTTCTATGATGAAGGTGCTCCAGGGCCTATCCCCTCTTCAATAATCTCGCTATCATTCTCACTGTAAAAAGGAATATCTCTCTCTCTCTCTCTCTCTCTCTCTCTCTCTCTCCTCTCTCTCTCTCTCTCTCTCTCTCTCTCTCTCTCTCTCTCCTTGACCTGAAGATTTATAGATATAAAGTTTAATTGCAAAATGAATTCAATATGGATTTGTACTTGCTTTATTATAAAAAAACTTGTGGACAAACTATTCTACTCAAAAGTGCACATGTCTTGGTCCTTAGAAAGTGTTGTGGTCATTTAAACAAATAGCATGATTAATGTAAATGCCAACGTATCTATGATGGTTAGAACTAGTTGTGACAAGCTTATGATTTTTGTATAATTCTTGAATATCATCTTTTACCCTTGTGCTTTTTAATTCACTCCCTTTTCTTTCTTTTCGTTATCTTCTCATCCACCAATAGTGGCGTTTACAGACAATCACAGTCAAACACTCAAAGGTCATGTAGACTGACCGGTAATATGCTCTTTTGACAAAGGTCCAGAAGCCTATCATCTGGGCCTTTAAGCTCAGAATCCCTTTCGAAAAAAGATACCTACGCAAATTTATGCCTTCATCGACATCCACAATGAATTGAACCTCTAGTTAGTATGCTTCATGAAAATACATAGAAAACTCTTCAGCAATACGTCGAAACCCAATATACTCACTGGTTTTCACACTTAGCGTCCACACTGGTTTTCACACTTAGCATCCTATCGATTCTTCTTACGCTACATTATCTCACCATACTACACAAGCAATTCATGTTAAATCACCATCTCTCTTTCATACTCATTTGATATCCTTTCTTCAGTTTCATTGGGGTAATTGGTCCAACAATTGCTTTATGGTTCATCAATCATGTTATACATTTCCATCTTGGCTTCATACATATTTAAAGTCTTTTATAAATCCTATGCACATATCCTGTTACCTTTCTTGCATATTTAGTTTGGTAATGTGCCTCTTTACACGCCTTGCCATCATCCGATAGATTTACTCCTTGATACTTCAGTAAAACAACAGTTTCCAGTCTACCAGCATCTTACTAACCTTCAATACTCCATCTTCTTGGTTTCCATTTACTATAATTATTTTACTCATGCTCACATTTATCAGCTTCTATTTTGCAAATACTTACCAGTTTCTGTGCGTTGCCCCGTCATCAACACTATCATCTGGAAACATCATCCGTAATGTATCAGCAGCATGTAACCCTGCCACACATGCCCATGTAGGTAAATGAACTTATTGTGATGAATTAAAGCCGTAGGGTCCTGTACTCCCATATATTAAAGATAGACAGATACTGTGAAAGCATGAGGAAGTTCCATGCTTGTCACACTCCGGTGATCACTTTACAACAACTGGCAAATACATCCCACATGGCAGTGTTTTCATATATGATAATGTTGGCACAATACATTATAAACATAGTGATCTTGTAGTAAGTATAATGGTTTAGGTATTGATAAAGGAAAAAGGTAAAGTAAACATAATTCTTGGGTAAATTAATAGTAACGTAAATTTACATGGATTCATATAAGCTATACCTAGTGTATGTACTCTACAATATATTTGATATCTTCACACCTACCTCCCCCTTTACTCTTTTACAACTGTATCGAGCGGAACATGGAGTCCTTTGAGTGAATGTGGATGAAATACAATGGACATGGGAGTTGGTGTTTAAATGATGGCTCTTCTCTTGTCCAGAGGAAGGGGACTGGGATTTGGGCATAGGTTTTATACTTATATTAGGTACTGGCCATGGGTGTCTTCGGAACGCTCACCTCATACTGTAATGACGTGCCACGACCCATCACGATGCTGACTTTGTCCCATAGTAGCATTTCTGTGAATGCCCTGGAGGTGGGAGTGTTAAGCAAGGATCGAAGTGTTCTGAAGCTATAGCAGACGTCTATCAAAGGTTTCCTAATTTATGTTACCGAATGGGCCGATCTTGATTATCAGGTGTTTGTCAGTTTTGACATCGTCTTCCATGTGTTCATTAGATTGATGAAAATAGAGAATTGATGATGTGGTAAACACCACAGTGGTTGGTGAATTTCTTTAAGTCTTGGACTCAATCACAGGCCAGCGTGAAAGGCTATCTGCAATAACAAGGAAGGTTGATACACTTTCGAAGGGCCGTGTTGGGTGGTCATCACACATGCAAGCTCTTATTACCAACTCGCTGTCGATGCCTAGTCAAATTACTGTCTTGCTCGACGTTAAGTAGCTTCAATCCCTCTGTAGCTGATATGGAGGCAATCCAAGGTATGTCTATGGAGGGGTGCAGGTATGGTGATCCGGGGCCTGTATAGTTTTAACTGTCCATCCATGTAAAGGCTATCCTACAGCTTGCAATACAGGAGGGGCGGGGACATGACAGTCACAGCGGTTGGTGGGAAAGCCATAGGAGACATAGTAGATGAGGTGATTGCAGTCTTGATCTTGAGGTGCAGCATTGTGGATTTCCTGTAGAGGCTTATCTTCAAAAATGGTTTACGTGGGACGTGACACTGCTGACAACAGTTGGCCTGATGTGTAGTTGATATGGTATAGTCTTCCTCATCTAGAGGTGTGAGGTGTGGGGTAATTGGGAGGCAAATGAGACAGTTTGATACGCAGAGCTGTTTCTCTCTTGCCAGACTGTGATGAAGATTTATGAGGCCACTTTCATGTCGAGTCGTTGTAGGTGTTTATTCTCAATAGCTTCCAGAGTGTAGTGGCTGAGAATAGGTAAGAATAGGTATAATTGGTGAGGGTCAGTCACTAAGGCGAAATGCTGAAGTTCAGGCAAGTTTAGGCAATATTCACCCATAGCCCAAGTGACTGCAAGTAGTTTAAGTTTTGCGGTGGTGTAGCAAGTTTGTGTTCATAAGACAACGAGAGCCACACTGGACGAGATGCATCTGACTGCGGCTGTTATCCTGTAATAGGGTATGGTCTAAACCATGCAGACTTGAAACATCTGTTTGCAAGACCACGTATGATGCTGAGTTGAAGGGTGCTATACTTTTAAATGCTTGCTCATGGTCGAAAGTCCAAATTTATCTGGAATTGGGCTCATAATTGGGCATAAGTGGTGTGCTACTACTGCGATATCCAAAGTGAAGTCGGCAAGTTGATCGACGAGACTAATAAATGACATGAATTCGGGATGTTAGACATTGCAGGGAAGTCACATACAGTTAATAAATTACTGGGGTCTGCTGCTAGGGCATTGTATAAGACATTACCACAGAAGTTAACTTTAGAAGCAGCTTCAGTGAATTTATCCTTGTTGAGTGTGATGCCATATTGATGGCACCTGGTCAGCATTTTGTGTATGCCTATGTGTTGTAGGTAGGAAGGGATGTCCTCGTAGGACGGGGATATCATCTACCACTTTCATACAGTTTGTGATACCTTGTAGAGCCATAATCTCTTGGAGGTAGTACTTATCACCTATCACTGTAAATCCCATGGGGTCACAACAGATCTGGAATCTAATGTATGGAGATATAAACATTGTCAGATGGCAGTTCTCTTCTGCCAACTCCATTGGATGCAGGGCATCCACTGTGGTGAAGTACATGACTGTATGAAAGATGTTACATTAGCATCATGGGCCGTTGGCAATGTGTATGTAGACCTGGCAACATGAGGATTTAGGTGGATGTGATCCACAGTGATATGGGGACCTTTGTCCTTGGGTACAAGGACCATGGAATGACACCATTCTGAGGGTTTGTCACTTACTGTTGTGATGATTCTTTGTTGCATTCAGGGGTCAAGTTCTTCTTTCACTTGAGGTAGTACTTATCACCTATCACTGTAAATCCCATGGGACTGTCTGGAATCTAATGTATGGAGATATAAACATTGCCAGATGGCAGCTCTCTTCTGCCAACTCCATTGGATGCAGGGCATCCACTGTGGTGAAGTACATCACTGTATGAAAGATGTTACATTAGCATCATGGAGCGTTGGCAATGGGTATGTAGAGCTGGGAACATGAGGATTTAAGTGGATGTGATCCACAGTGATATGGGCACCTTTGTCCTTGGGTACAAGGACAATGGAATGACACCATTCTAAGGGTTTGTCACTTACTGTTGTGACGATTCCTTGTTGTATTAAGGGATCAAATTCTTTCTTTCACTTTATGTGATATATGTTCATTAAAATAACCACGTGTTGCAAACTCACGATTCAGCTATCATGGTGGAGATGGGTCTATTTCAAGTCTATGAACAGATTCCTGAATTCGACAGGAATATGTAGGGGGGACTTGTCATAAACTTTTGTCTCTCTTGATAGCTGAGTCGGTAGGGTCCCTGCCAGCATGGTCTCTAGCCGTACAGGTGGTGGTTCGAATCACCACCCGGCCAGAAGCTGTTACCTTAAAATGAATTCCAATTGGATATATATTCCTAAGATAGAATTCGGTATTAAATGCCATTCGTGGGTGATATTTACATTAATTAAAATCACGTGTGCTTGTGATATATGTTCATTAAAATAACCACGTGTTGCAAACTCACGATTCAGCTATCATGGTGGAGATGGGTCTATTTCAAGTCTATGAACAGATTCCTGAATTCGACAGGAATATGTAGGGGGACTTGTCATAAACTTTTGTCTCTCTTGATAGCTGAGTCGGTAGGGTCCCTGCCAGCATGGTCTCTAGCCGTACAGGTGGTGGTTCGAATCACCACCCGGCCAGAAGCTGTTACCATAAAATGAATTCCAAGTGGATATATATTCCCAAGATAGAATTCGGTATTAAATGCCATTCGTGGGTGATATTTACATTAATTAAAATCACGTGTGCTTGTGATATATGTTCATTAAAATAACCACGTGTTGCAAACTCACGATTCAGCTATCATGGTGGAGATGGGTCTATTTCAAGTCTATGAACAGATTCCTGAATTCGACAGGAATATGTAGGGGGACTTGTCATAAACTTTTGTCTCTCTTGATAGCTGAGTCGGTAGGGTCCCTGCCAGCATGGTCTCTAGCCGTACAGGTGGTGGTTCGAATCACCACCCGGCCAGAAGCTGTTACCATAAAATGAATTCCAAGTGGATATATATTCCCAAGATAGAATTCGGTATTAAATGCCATTCGTGGGTGATATTTACATTAATTAAAATCACGTGTGCTTGTGATATATGTTCATTAAAATAACCACGTGTTGCAAACTCACGATTCAGCTATCATGGTGGAGATGGGTCTATTTCAAGTCTATGAACAGATTCCTGAATTCGACAGGAATATGTAGGGGGACTTGTCATAAACTTTTGTCTCTCTTGATAGCTGAGTCGGTAGGGTCCCTGCCAGCATGGTCTCTAGCCGTAGAGGTGGTGGTTCGAATCACCACCCGGCCAGAAGCTGTTACCATAAAATGAATTCCAAGTGGATATATATTCCCAAGATAGAATTCGGTATTAAATGCCATTCGTGGGTGATATTTACATTAATTAAAATCACGTGTGCTTGTGATATATGTTCATATATATATATATATATATATATATATATATATATATATATAAATATATATATATATATATATATATATATATACATATATATATGTATATATACATATATATGTATATATATATATATATATATATATATATATATATATATACATATATATGTGTATATATATATATGTATACATATATATATGTATATATATATACATATATATGTGTATATATATATGTATACATATATATATGTATATATACATATATATATGTATATATATATATATATATATATATATATATATATATATACAATATTTGTTACAACAAATCCTCTCCAAACGATAGAGACGCAATTGAATACTTAAAGATTACAGCAAACAGTAAACCATGATCCTATTTATGTCTTTTCATATTGGTGCAAAGATGGCAGAAGATACTAAAAAAAAAAAAGAATAAATTAACAATAGCAACGGAGATAAACCAAATAAAAAGTTAGATAAGTAACACACAAACGCGCTTGATTTCAGGGCATGAAATATTTCATTTCATTACTATTACATAAGGATAATACAATGAGATTCCACTTTCGCTTTGTTGTACGATTTAATAATAGTATAATAATAAAACTGATATTCTGTTCAATAATATTACAAGAGCAATTAAATAATTATGCCCACACCCGATACACACACACTCATTATATCTATATATAAATATATATATATATATATATATATATATATATATATAGATAGATAGATAGATAGATAGCAGTTCTCTTCTGCCAACTCCATTGGATGCAGGGCATCCACTGTGGTGAAGTACGTCACTGTATGAAAGATGTTACATTAGCATCATGGAGCGTCGGCAATGGGTATGTAGGGCTGGGAACACGAGGATTTAGGTGGATGTGATCCACAGTGATATGGGCACCTTTGTACTTGGGTACAAGGACCATGGAATCACACCATTCTGAGGGTTTGTCACTAACTGTTGTGATGATTCCTTGCTGCATTCAGGGGTCAAGTTCTCTCACTTGAGGTAGTACTTATCACCTATCACTATAAATCCCATGGAGTCACGACAGTTCTGGAATCTAATGTATGGAGATATAAACATTGCCAGATGGCAGTTCTCTTCTGCCAACTCCATTGGATGCAGGGCATCCACTGTGGTGAAGTACGTTACTGTATGAAAGATGTTACATTAGCATCATGGAGCGTTGGCAATAGGCATGTAGAGCTGGGAACATGAGGATTTAGGTGGATGTGATCCACAGTGATATGGGCACCTTTGTCCTTGGGTACAGGGACAATGGAATGACATCATTCTGAGGGTTTGTCACTTACTGTTGTGATGATTCCTTGCTGTATTAAGGAGTCAAATTCTTCTTTCACTTGATCCCTAAGGGTGAATGGAATGTACCTGGGTGTATGTACAGCGAATGGTACAATGTCAGGTTTCAGTTGGCTCCTCATTGGGTTGCAATGCTGCAATCTGTCTTAATAGCAATGTGAAAAGAGCCATGAACCATTGGTTATTTGCCTGTTGTGATTGCTCCATTTACAGTCTAAAGGTCTGCTCCTCTTTTCTGTAGCAAGCAGGAAGTCTAAAGAAAATGTACAAGATGCATTATGTCAGAATCCTGGTCTCCTTGTCGCTTGTTGGTCCCTCTGTCTGATCTGCTGCCTGATCCACTGACTGATCCTCTGCCTGATTTATCAGCTCAATTAGCTGTTCATCTTGCTGGGTCATGCTGAGTTGGGCATCGTAAGAGAGCTTGGAATCAGTAGAGTAGCAGGAAAGTGTCCAGTTCGCTATATGTAAAGGAAGGAATTAACTAGTAGATGAAAATAAAGATTCTGCTTATAGTGAGCTTGTAAAATGAATTAGCAACCTGTCCATTGTTTGACCTCTTGTATCACCGTATTCATAAAGAGGCTCAACAATGAGGAAGACATGATGCAGTCTTGTCTCGAAGCCCCTTTCACATTAAACCAGTTACCCTGTTTACATAGTCTCTTAACTGTTATTTCACATCCTTCATAAAAGCTTGCAATGGTTCTCATTAACATATCATCTATAATCCAATCATTCATTTTCATCATCATACAAATTGCTTCTATGAATTGAATAATTACCATTTTAGATCATGTATGCCACAAACAGTATTTTCCTTTTCCTAATAAACTTCGCACTTTACTGTTAAGTAACACACACTTGATCCATGCACCTTCTTTCTTTTCTGATCCCACACACTTCTTTTCCCATCAGTCATTCCTTCAACATGACTTACATACTCAATCAAAATTCTACCATATACCTTCCCCCGTTAACTAATTAACATTTTGCCTTTATGAGTCTTCCAGTCGCCTTTTCACCTTATTGTTTATACAACGAAGCGATTATTCCTTATCTACATATATCTTACAAACTGTGGTCAGCCACTCAGTTACAGTATCACCATTGTACTTAGCATGTCGCTTGGAACCCTATGAGCTCCTGTTGTCTTTCCTCTCTCCTCCATCTTAATAGCCTTTTTTAATATTCTCAAAGGTAATTTCCATGTGTACTCTGGAGTCTTATACTAATACTTTCAAGTACTGCATCACTCGACTATTTCGACCTAATGTTGCATCCATGTCTATCAGGATCACACAGCCGTTAATTTTCATATCTTATAAAGTTTTCAATTAATTTTCGCCTTATACGAATTTTATTCTCCCCAAGTTCCTATTCACTTTCTGCCTTCCCATTTTATTCTTAACTATTCTGTCAGTCCTTACGTATGTTTGAACCTGATCCTTTCTTCTGTTATGGAACTGAACATAAGATGAACACATTTTCCTTCACTGAACTTTCTATCTCATCCCATCATTTTCAGTTTGTGTAACATTTTCCTACCCTCTTAGTAACATCCGCAAATATTTCTGATTTCCTCTTGACGCCTTCCTGGATATATATATATATATATATAATATATATATATATATATATATATATATATATATATATATATATATATATATATATACATATACATACATACACACACAATGAGTGTGTATGGGCATAATTGTTTAATTGCTCTTGTAATATTATTGAACAGAATATCAGTTTTATTATTATACTATTATTAAATCGTACAGCAAAGAGAAAGTGGAATCCCATTGTATTATCCTCTTGTAATAGTAATGAAATGAAATATTTCATGCCCTGAAATCAAGCGTGTTTGTGTGTTACTTATCTAACTTTTTATTTGGTTCATCTCCGTTGCTATTATTAATTTATTCCTTTTTTTTTTGTATCTTCTGCCATCTTTGCACCAATATGAAAAGACATAAATAGGATCATGGTTTACTGTTTGCTGTAATCTTTAAGTATTCAATTGCGTCTCTATCGTTTGGAGAGGATTTATTGTAACAACCTTTCTGTGAACATAATTGCAAACAATTCGTGTATCTAGATGCTGTATTTCGGTCGACACAAATAATTATCCCCTACCTGGTTCGATAGATTAATTAATTTATTTATTTTTTTTTTTTTTTTACGCTAGGCCAAATTTTCCTTTCCAGCTCAGATTTGAAGATGTTTTTTTTTATTTAATGGCGTTTTCATTAAAAAAAAATTGTGTTACAAGACCTATTTGTTTTTATCAATATTCTTGTTATTTTAATCAGTTTTACTTGTGTTATTCTATCGATTTGGGTTATTTGTACTGTATATGTATGGATCGTATTAAATTTACGATGAATTATTATTTTGCTGTCTATGAACGAAGTTTTGTTGATAAATTTTTTAATCAGTTATGGGTTTGATATTTTTATTGTTGTGAACTTTTTTTCTTGGTACTTTTTGTCTCAGCCAATAGAATCTAACGAAGTCTATCGATAAAATTGCAAAAGTAACAGATTTGCAAGCAAGAGCTCTCTCTCTCTCTCTCTCTCTCTCTCTCTCTCTCTCTCTCTCTCTCTCTCTCTCTCTCTCTCTCTCTCATTATGAGATTAATAAAGCAATTGTTGAATCTGTTAATATGCTCACACAATACGACTTTTTTTAGCTTTATCGGGCTCCTGGCATACGTGCATCGTATGAAATACACTACGGTTCTCGGCTATACTCCAGGTTATTACCTCTTTTACAATTGGAAAATATTGGCATTAATTTTTTATACTTTCATTAATTAGATAAATGTTTGGTATTCACGATCATAATTGAAGATCAAATGATTCATGAAAAACTTTAAAATGTGGTGTTTCCATCGCGTCTTTATCACGTTCACCCGCCCTCTCCACCTTCTCCGGCGATGGCATTCCGTCCTTCAGTGACGTAATGTAGTGGAGGTTTTATCTGAAGATCTCGTTTCTTCTTCCCTCTGGCACTTCTTCTCTTATCTCATTTTGTTAACTCAGTAGGGTTCTTTCATTGCTCTTCGCTCTCCGTCTGAGATTGCTTTTGAAGCATCGGTTTGATGGACCGAATTTGCTAATTATCGCGAGTTCTGATTTAATCCGTGATATGGAAGTTCTTGGGCGTAATCTTGTATTGATATTTTTTTCTCATTTGCTTCTACTGTATAAATTAGAAACGCATGATTATTTTTTCAAACGACTTGTTGAATTGGTAGGATGCTTATTTTTAGGATTTAAATTGTATGTAGTTTTTTTTCTTACAAACACTTGTATACATCTCTATGAATGAAGTTCATGAACAGGTTTATTTTTAACCTGTGTTGTCGCGTAAAAAAAGCCAATGAAGTCATGCTTTCTAAAGTTATTGATAGATAGGTTATGTGAGCATTTAAAAAAAAAATCCTTACGCACTGTTTTTTTTTTTTTTTTTCAAAATGGCGCTCATCCTAGACATAAATAGGAAGTCATGTTTTCTAAAGCCATTGATAGATATAATCTATCTATCAATGGCTTCAGAAAACATGACTTCCTATTGATATCTAAGCATTTTAAAGAAATCCTTACGCCCCCCCCCCCTCTTTTTTTCCAAAATGGCTTTCATCATAGACATCAATGGAAAGTTATGCTTTCTAAAGCCATTGATAGATAGATTATGTAAGCATTTTAAAGACATTCTTACACATTTTTTTTTTCAAAATGGCTTTCATCATAGACATCAATAGAAAGTTATGCTTTCTAAAGCCATTGATAGATAGATTATGTAAGTATTTTAATGAAATCCTTACGCACTTTTTTTTTTTTCAAAACGGCTCTCATCATAGATATCAATAGTATGACGTCGTAAGAGTTGTTAGTTTGAAGAGCAGACCTCAGAGGCTAGAAAACGTTGACTTCAACAACTACATTTTTAAAGTGCAGAAATTTGTTTATCGTAAGAATTTATCCTGTATATTAATGTGATTGCAGATGTCAGTGGGATGGGCATCCTAAAAGCCTTTAACTAGAACACACCCAAATCACCAAGAATGCCAAGGGGGAAGTATGTAGGCATTTAATCCTGAAGGTGTCATATGTGCACGACTTTATGGATGAAAGGACTGTTGGTAATAAGGAAAAAAAAAAACATTAAAAGGAGTACGAAGCTTGGAATATAACTGATTTTCTCTCTCTCTCTCTCTCTCTCTCTCTCTCTCTCTCTCTCTCTCTCTCTCTCTCTCTCTCTCTCTCTCTCTCTCTCTCTCTCTCTCTCTCAACAAAAAAAAAATTAATAATTTGCTTGTTTTACAAATTAATTATTATTTTTTTTATCTTTTCCCGATTGAGACTTTTAGAACTAATCAGGCTGTTCCACTGATTTATTGCTCTTATTATGTAATCATTTATATGGCAGCCTTTCGTGATTACCGTATCCTTACCGTTTCTTAGCCTTATTTTTCTTTTAGGCTGTATTTTTTATCAAGGTATTGTGGCCTTTATTAGATAATGATTAGGGTTTTCTCCCATCGAGGACTGCTGTAAAAAATGCAACTTTTCATAACATTACCTTCAGATTTTTCGAATATCGTTTAAGCGAGATATTTTGGCTTTGTTTTAGGACGGTTTATGGGTAGACGAGGTTTTAGAGCGCCATCACTTCTGTGATTATGGCTGGCTCCTATTGTGAAGTTACTTTTACTCTCCAGTATTAGCCAACTGTGAAGCTGCGTTTGTGTTTCAGTTTCTCTGTGAATAACTGCACCCAATATGTTCTCAGGAGGCTATAGTACCATTGTAAAACGTTTAATCTTTTTTTTTCTTGGCTGAAATTCTGATTTGTTTTATGTTTATTTCTCTTTTTGATAATATAACTCATTACACTGGTTATTTTTTTAACCTTTATTTTATCACGTATACTATTTACCTTATAGAAGCAAACTTTTCCAGTTAATGATATTTTTTTGTAGAAAATTTTTGCATGATTTATTTTATGTCATTGCCACAGAACCAATACTGCCATTTGTAACAGAATTTATTGATGAATCCCTTACCGAGAATTGTGGGGGACTATAGTTTCTCTCAATTTATGTGCCGGTTTGTTTGGCCATCATTATGATTTTCACACTTAACTTGACATTGCAACTCTTCGCTCATAGTAGAATGAATTTCGGCAAAACATTGTTCCAAAGTAGGTCACATGTGCCTAGAGAGATAATGTCCATGTGTATATAGCAGACTGTCCATCAGGTTGTCATCTAGATTTACATTTTTTTCTGTCATCCTACATGAATTTCAGTCAAATTTAGTTAGAAAAAGAAAATATACCATGCAGGTTTTTTGATGAAGGGACATTATCTTATAATCGGTTTGTCGGTAAGAGTCAGTTTTTCACACCCACCCTGTCATTGCAACTCTTCCCATTCTGTTTAAACTCTAAGGATTTTGGTGAACCTGGTTTATAAACTGACGTCCTGCTTCTTTTATACACATCTTTATCCTTTGCTGTAACTTTTGAACTGTAAGTGATAGAAACTGCGAATATGGTACCTTGGTTAATGACTAACTTTGACTGCGACCTCATACTAAAACTAGTACTGTATTTGTATCACCAGAACAATGAGAGCGCCCTTAATATTTCACTAATGTATATGTTCATAGGAAAGAGTTTAGTGGGGGTCTGTCTAAATAGGACGTTTGTTGTTCCAGAATTGCTGACAAATTGCTTGTTATTCCATTAAATATTAATAAGGTAATGGTTTAGCGCACTAAATGTAAGTTATGAATTAAATGATCGGTTGGCTTTCCTTGATTGGGGTCAAAGATATAATCTATTCTTTGTTTTATATTCAGCTCTCTCTCTCTCTCTCTCTCTCTCTCTCTCTCTCTCTCTCTCTCTCTCTCTCTCTCTATTATACCCATAAGGACATATTTTCACGATTTCCACGAGTCCCTCATTAAGGTGTGGATTGACTAGTAGCATAATTCCCTAAATCATGTCCTCGTTTGAAGGTAGTGCCGACAACGGACTTCACTCGTTATGCTGTAGGCATCATTTATACAGTAGTGGAGTGGATACCTGACAAAATAGTTCATTTTATGATACAAGCATAAAAACTTTGCACAAAGCTTCCCTGTTATGTTCTTAAAGAAATAAACCTGTGAGCCACGCAATTTTTTTCACTTTTCAAGATGGCCGCCACATTTTTTGAAATGGCGGCAAAATCCCATTCCAGAATTTGACAAATTGACCATACGAAGTAATTTTGATGACCAGTAGCCTAGATTTGAGGTAAAACATCTATATTTAAGTCAGTATTCACTGTCAATACAATTTTGTGAAAACTCTGCTAAGCGCATGAGCGAAATTAGACTGACAAAGTCATATTAATTCATGTATCCTCGCATGTACAGGTGCATAATGTTGTGCATTGCAATCCTGACCTATAGCACTTACAATTCCCAGTAGAAATCCTTGTACACCACATTTTAAGAGCTGTTGACATGACGCTGTTATTGGCTTCAAGTTGGTCCAATATGGCGTCCAAATATTGTCGTCTTTTTGCCAACCCCAACTTCAGGCGAAGGTAATTTCATAATGCGAACCATAGACTGACCCCATGTGTGCCTCACTTGCAGTACAGCTCGCTTCACATGCTCTACTAAAGCTGGCCTAGGGGGTGGGATGGCATTTTAAGGCTTCTGTTTTCGTGCAAACAATTCAAACTTTGCTTCATCGACTTTATTTGTGGTACTAGAGCGGTCGTACATCACCACAACAAACTCTTCAATGATTCTCATGTCAGAAGATGTCATCTGTAGGCGAACTAAGTCTTGTAAAAACCGTTGTTGCCTCAGGATAGACATTCCATACCTGCCAGCACGACTTCTTACCTTTGCCAGCAAATGCAGACACTGTATCACAACCAGAGAAGGCGTGAAAAAATGGCAATCCTTTTTCTTTTGGCCCTAGTGATCTAGATATTTCATGTAAAGGAATCCATCTCAAATCCTTCCCTTTCCCAAAAGTAATCCATAGACTTTTTATATTCAAGTCTGCAAACTATGAAACACCAATGACCACAACATCTGTATCAGAACTTACTATCATGACACTCTGACTGAAGCAGGTAGTAATACAGTGATACTAACTTATACTTCAGGACCTCTTTCCTTTGCAGAGTGGTATGAGGACCATGATATCGTTTCCATGTTTACAACTTCTTGTGTCAAACTGACAAACTGAAGCCAATCATACTCGAATCTAATGTTCTGTATTAGGTAGTCTTGGTTCTAAACTGTAACTGGTGTTGTCTCTACTACTGGAGGTGTTGGTTTTGACTTCAGAAAAGCAGGTGGTATGTTAATGTACGATTCAGGCAGATTTGATGCTTTCTTTGATGGAGGTTTCTGTACTAGAAATGGAAATTCTCGAGGATTTTGTACACTTTGTGCTCTTGTTGGATGTTGAAGCACAGATATCCCCGTTCCATGAAATGATGTCATAGCAGTTGTGGAAGAGTGATTGCGGTCAATATTATCTACAGCTGACGTGGTGAATGTACCTTTCTGTAATACAGCTGGACAAACTATTCCTTCCTCTAGATATTTTTGCACTGCACCATCACTGAGGCTTGTAGATATTTCCAAAACACGGTCATACAAAATGTTAATTCCTTGCTGAAAGAGAATATCTATGAGATTACGTTTCCTTGTCTTTGCAAATATAAGGAGCCTGACATAAACTGCAAATGGAGGTTCACGATCTGAAGAATGTTTTTGGCGAATGCTGCTATCTTTGACTCCCTTTTTATGGTAATTGAACAGCAATAACTGAGCAATTGCGAGATCAGAATCCGTGATCCCATTTTCAATCTGGTATTTGATGTCAGGGCCATGTTCAATCATAGATATTAATTCTAGCAATGTATCTGGAATAGCTTCTGATATCAATTCGGGTTTAAAAGTATCAGTAAATTGAACCTTGTGCTGTGACATTTCTTTCTGAACGATTTCTGCTGCTTTTGCCAAATACATGGCATTAGTATACTCGCAGGCAGTTACAAGTGCTTTCTCAATATCCTTCTTGAACACAAGAACTACCTCTCGACCTCGATGGTATGCCTTTACGTCTGGCAGCTTAGACAGAATTCTCTCTTTCAATCTTGTTTTGTTTACCTTTATTGCAGCTGATGAAAAATCACCGAGTCTTCGTTCATATAGCAAACAAAGATCTGCCAGTTTGAAAACTATACTGCCGGGATCTTTGGCATTCCACTATATGTGTTATTAGCACTGCAAATGCCAGTTCATTGCCAGAGTCGACTTTTTCTTGGTCCGTAGTTGTTTGAAGACCGTGTAGTAACTTTCTTTCTCTGTTGTATAGAGCTGTTAAGCATTTTGGATGGTACTTGAACTCCTGAGCTACATCACCTGAACTAAGCTTTGCAAGCAGCTCCTTATCTTGTAATGTTTTCGCACAACGGTTAAGTCTGTCATTGAGCTGCATTGTCATTTCTTCACGAAGTTCTGATATGGGACTCTCTTTTTCACATAAAAAAAACATCTCGCAACATCCATTTTACCTAGCTCTTGAGAGGTCTTTTTTCTCGTATATTTAGTTGAATCACTTTCATCATCACTGTCCAATTCTGACCTTCGTTTTCTAGCTCTTATCTCATTTAGTGTTAAATTTTATTCTACACGAATGATGATACTGTGCATTATTTCTGATCAGTGTTTCTTCTATTCCTTGACCATCATCAATTCGACCAACATCGAAGACAATGGGCATTTTATTTAGCTTTCTGAACTCTAGAATATTCTTTGCTAATAAAGTATACCCCGATTTGCTCTTGTCTGAAGTATCCTTGGATGACATCAATGTTTCATCTTTGTCTACCTGACAGATAAAGCATTAGTCCAATCAGTTTCCCTTTTCTCATTGGGAGATATTGACAAACGAAGTCTTTTTGACATTTCAAAATGAAATAACACAACACAAATATACAAAACAAAATTCTTCAATTGAGATTAACTATCCCGAGTTTTTTTTAACAACTACTGCACAAATTTGATACTTCGACAGTTGAAAGGCTGAGGATTATCCCTTTACCACCTTCAACTTATAAATACACTTTACTGTATGGGATACAACTAGGTTTAATGCTGTTACCTCTACGCCTAGCCCGATCGTACAGTGGTAACGTGTTTGCCTAGCATTTCGCATGGCAAGAGATCGATCCCCGCCCAGGACCGTGAGTTTAAGCTGTTTACTGGGGAGGCTACTGCTGTGGTAGGGCACCACAATGGGGGGTTGGGCTTGCCCGGCTGACGTTCTGGTGAGCATCTATTCTGATGGAACCGGAACTGAAACCAGTCACCTTTAACCTTTAACTTTTAACTCCCGTACGATCGGTACAACATCCAAAGGACAAAAGCCCCATCCTTCTTGACTCCCGTCCAACACCTTGACAATATATGGGATGAATCAAGGTGTATTTGGGAGACTTAATAAAGTTGACACTAAACCCCATGCCGACTTTCACGGCAGCTAGTTGCACCAGTGTGCCCTGGTAATGTAAGCAACTAGCTCGCTAAAATTATAGGATCCCCTGCAGTAGGCTAAGTTCATTTTATCATCCTTTTATGTTCATTTTATCATCCATTTCATGTTCATTTCCCTGATATAGCCGAAGTCGCGCTGCTTGTGAGTAAATAAATAACTTTTTTTTTATGCCGCCATTTTGTTTTTGATCGCCATTTTGTAAGAAGTCTCTGGTGAGTTATAGGTAATATCAATTACACTATCAGAATGTTAAACTCGCAAATCTTTATAATTGAAGTATCAAAGAAACTAATTTGGTAAAATATCAAGTTTAATCTTCCTTACTTTTACTTTGATGGCTGCTTTTCCGGTCCCATACAGCAGGGGAACCACACTCTCTACAGGACCTCCACTGTCATTTTACCTTGTTCATTCAGAGTATTTAACATTTCATATTGCGTATTGTTCATTTACTGTTAAATCGTCACTGTTGTATGACTGTTGAAATAAGAAGTCTTCAGTTTCCTCTTGAAAGCCTTAATGTCTTCAATCATTCGAATGTTTCGTGGGATCTTATTATATAGTCTCGGGGCCGCATATTTAAAAGCTCTGGAGCCCAAAGTAGACATAAATCTAGGTTCCAACAGTTTGAAGCCATCTATAACTATTCTCGTGTCGACACGATTTGTTGGCTACGCAATATGTAGCAATTCTCGTAAGTATTTTGGACGCCCGGTTCTGATAACTTGATGGGTTGTTGTACATATTTTAAATCCAGTTCTCGCTTTAATCGGCAGTCAGCGTAAATCGATTAGTATAGGGGTGATCCTTTCTCTAGGTGGGACACCTTTTATCAGTCTTGCTCCTCTGTTTATTATGTTTTTTAATTTCTTAAGTTGCACTTTTGGTAAATTGTAATAGATAGAGTTGCAGTAGTCAATCCTGGTAATAACACAGTTTATCACAAGTTTCTTTACAGAATTTTCGTCCAGGTACTTTTTTATAAACGCAAAATTTCTTAGATGATAACCAGCAGTTTTTATTACATTATTTATTAGGGCATTTAGAGATAAGTTACAGTCAAGAAATATACCTAGATCTCGAAATTTACTATATATGGGCACTGAGTCATTGTTTATGTTCATTTGAATATCACCTAAGTTTCTCACGCTGTTTCTCTTGCCCACCACCATGAATTCAGTTTTGTTCTCAATTTTAGTTGTGTGAATGTCACCCATTCCCTAACACTATCAAGGATTCGGTTTAGAGTTTCAGTGGTGTCATGCATATCATTTATGGAGAAGTAAACTTGTGTGTCATCTGCAAATAGTTTGAACTTCACGCCATGCCTTTGTAGCATTTTCGATTGACCAATAGTATAAATGCAGAATAAGATTGGGCTAAGTACACTCCCCTGGGGTACCCCTCTGTTTAAGGGTTCATATGATGAATAAGAGTTTCCAATTTGTACACAGTAATTTCTACCAACAAAGTAGTCTGTTAGGTATTCGAAGGCTTGATCTTCAACGCTGATGGACCGTAGATCATTTTGTAGCAGTTCATGCACGACTGTATCAAGAGCAGCACTGAGATCGAGCAGTATTAAGATACCATATTTATTTTCATCCATCATTTCTAGCATGTCATTTACAACAGAGCAGATGGCTGCCTCCGTAGAGTATAGTTTTCTGTAAGCAGATTGGTTGTCAGGCAAAGCTTTTATTACTTCTAAGTGGCTGACTAGTTGTTCATGAATTACATATTCAAGCACTTTTGAGATAAATGATAGATTTGAAATAGGTCTATATGAGCTTAATTCCTGGTAGTCCAATGCATTTTTCAGAACTGGTGTGACTATAGCCATTTTCTTAGATTTAGGAAACTTACATTCATCAATGCTTGCATTTGCTATTCTCATTATTATTTCGGCTGGACTAGAAAAGTCTCTCTCTCCAATTACTTCAGATATTGGAATAGGATTGATAGCGCAGTTTGTTTTCTTTCACGCACAACATTAACATCAGTTACCTTCATTAAAAACAATTGAAAGTATTTGAACACATGGAAAATAGAGTGTCGATATAAGTACAACAACCTATCCCCAGAACGAAATCAAATAATCCACGTCTGATGTAACAACAATTTCATAGAAACTCCTTTGTCAGTAAATGTGTCTCTTGATAATTCTGGTGATGTCATCTTGTGTTATGTTGTTAAATCGTATTATTTTTTTCTGTGCGCCGGGTGTATCATTAATCTGTTGTTGAGTATTTACAAATGATCTGATTATATTCTCAATTTTGTTTTTAAAGAATACTAGAAAATTATTTGCTAGTTCCTGGTCACTGTATCCCTCAGGTAGTATCTTTTCTTTTACATTTCCCATTATACCATTCAGCAGACGATATAACTTATTTATGTCTGTTGCTGCTTCGAATAATTCGGGTCAAATTTTGCGCATGCGCACTTTAGAAATTTCACGACATTGTATTAACAGTGATTATTGACATAAATATAGTGGTCTTCCTTCAAATCTAGGCCACTAGTCATCAAAAGTGCTTCATATGACCCACTTGTCAAAATCTTACATGTGGAAAATCGGGGGTTTTGTCGCCATTTTAAAAATGTGGTGGCCTCACTGTGTTATTTTCATAAGAACACCATAAAGAACATTCATGCAAAGTTTGATGCTTGTATCATAAAATGAACTATTTTGGTAAAATTTTAAGGTTATCCGCCCTACTATTAAGGGTTTTACAGCTTTTATTCGGCCTTCTCTGCACTTGCTTCATATCATTCTACTTTACCTTCTTGCTTTCATGCTGTCCAATGTCTTCTAACCTTTACTACATATTGTAACTGCAGGGGTTTCCCCTGGTTGCACATGGGTGCTGAATGGCCTCATAGGCCCCAATGTCAGGTTATAGAGCCCAAATTCATGAGTCCAATCCTATTCTTCCATTGAGAGAGAGAGAGAGAGAGAGAGAGAGAGAGAGAGAGAGAGAGAGAGAGAGAGAGAGAGAGAGAGAGAGAGAGAGGAAATCAAAAAGCATTTATAAAAATAAATTGATTTAGATTTTAATGCTCGCTCTTCTCCATCCTTGAATAGGTGTATCTACCATTGCCTTCATGGTTAGTTGATTGCCTGTCCCAGCGACCTCTGCCAAAACCCTTCTGATTTGGTTCATCACCAGAATCTCTTCAGAATCATAGTAGAAAAGAGACTGCATCAGTTTTTAAGGTTATTTGTAAGAAAATGGGTACATTTATTCAAACGTTAGTAATTGATAAAAATATTTATCGTCAGTCTCAAGGCCAAAACGAAAATGTTTCTATTCGTTTTCTAGGTTTTTGCAAGGCAAAGGTACTTTTTAAAGATACATTATTGTAAGAAGTAAAGACCAGCTTTCTCAAGGTCAACAATGCAAAATTATTTCCTGTTTGGCAAAGTTCGTGAAAAGAAAAATAGACTTCTTTTCAAGGTTATTAATCGACAGTTATTTTTTTCAAGGTTACAGTTGCGAGAAAAAATTACATTGTCAAGGTCAGTGTTGCAAGAAGAAGGTACTGTCTTCTTCAAGATGATTACATGGAAGTACCCTTTTGATTAAGGTCAGTGAAAAAGAAGGAAATTCAGTGCTCCTTTTCTGTTGTAGACAATTCATCGCCTTTTCTTCTACCTCTGTCCTTTCCCCCGAAATCGACAAAACCATAATGACAGCGGCGCAGAAAACCGTAAATGGTGCCTAGTGTGTCTCGACGAACAATGGTGTCCAAAATCCTCCTCCTTTCCTCCTCCTCCTCCTCCTTACAAAACAGAAATGAGACCTTTCTCGCTTTGTAGTATTTTCCATCCCTTCTTTGCCTTCTCCTATATGAGGAACAGGAAGTTTTATATATGGAACTGTTTTGTGTTGATAGAACAATATCTTCTGAATTTTTTAGAGGTATGGTTAGGGTATTCAAGTCACGTATGTTTTTCTACCCCTTTCTAGTGGGGTTGATATGAATGTATGATTTTATCTTTTTTTTAGTATTTTAAAAGCGAAGAACTATTTTAGATTTGGAAATAAAAAAAATATGTTGTATTATATATTTATTTTCATCATCCATGGTTTTATAGTATCGTATATGTTACGATAACTATTGATATGTCTGTGTGTATATGAAGAGAGAATTAAGATATTTTTATAACTTTGGGAAAGAAGGAAGGATTTATCTTTATTGGTCTTTGAGAGCCATATTTACAAAATATCAACGTCTGGCAGAGAGATAAACTGACTGAACGATACTTCGTCGCAATGAATTTTATGCCAATAATTCATTGAGACATTTGAACGAGTTCTGGTAGAGGAGGTAAGCGCCCTTTTGAAATGTCAAGAGAAAAATTTCGATTTCAGTTACATATGGTAAAAGATGGTGGAATTTCTTTTATATCCAATAATGGGCTGGTTTTATCTTCGGAATTTTCTATATTATATTTTTTTTATCTTCAATGTTGATAGTTCATTTATCCTACTATTATGATTGCAGGGTATAGTTCTTAAGTATTTTATTAGTATAAATTCTACCATAAATGTTTGTTTTCTTATCAGTTAATAAAGATAATCAAAGCTCTAATCGGAACCAGTGGCCTTGGCAGTCGCGATGCAAGATAACTCTGAATTAATCCTACTGGGTTTTCTTCTTTGTGATATACTCTTCACTAATTATTTTGTGGGTCTTTGGGGGCTGGGAATGTTTGCTCTTTCGTGCATCCCTCCCATTTCCAAATCCTTCATTACTTTTTCCACCTAACAATCATTATATTTTGTTTCACAAATCCAGACATATCTTGCATCGCATTACAGTTGCCAAAGTTTTCTCCTTTAGCCTACTCTTATTCCTCATATTTTGCCCGAACACCATTTTCTCATTTGCGAGTTGTGGTCCCCCCTCTCTCTCTCTCTCTCTCTCTCTCTCTCTCTCTCTCTCTCTCTCTCTCTCTCTCTCTCTCTCTCTCTCTCTCTGTTGGTTCCATCTTCCCCACTCTCCCCCCACCCATCCAAGCACATTTCATGATTCCATGCGTCTTGATACTTGGCTGAGCCGTCAGAAGCCGTGATTTAGAAGCACGAAATGTTTTCCCAGCGACACTCCATTGCCACAGAAATCTCCCTCCGATTTATCATTAAGAGTCAGAGAGGGATGTGGTCACTTTGGCGCTCACGAGACCTTGGGAAATAGAACTGGGATACTTGGGAATTGCAGCGGATTTTATGGGGAATTACGGCGGCTTTTCCCCCTAAAAACCAGTTTGTCCCTTTCGGTAATGGTCTTTGTTGCTCTTTGCTTATCTTTGTTTCCTAAAGGCGTATGAAAGTGTGTACGCGTACATGTGTGAGCGTTTGTGTGCGTGCATTTCGTGGTGAAAAGGTGGGATAATCTGAAAAAAGGGAAATTGGGATTTAGACTAAAATTCTGGTCTTAAATCATTCTTTACTCAATTTTTGGCTTACAGCATCCTGCTTTTCCAACTAGGACTGTAGCTAGGCTAGTAAAACACACACATACACACACACATACACACACACACATATACACACACACATACACACACATATATATATATATATATTTATATATATATATATGTATATATATATATATATATATATATTTATATATAGATATGTATATATATTTATATATATATAAATTTATATATATACGCACACACATATAAATTATATATATATATATACATATATATATATATATATATATATATATATATATATATATATATATATATACATATATATACATACATAGACATACATAGTTTATGTGTGTTTCAAAGTTACAATGTACAAGCTCATACCAACTTATTTAAACTTTTTTTTATGTACTGAGTTATTGACCAATTCCTTGCTTTAGGTAGAGTTGTATATTTTTTTAAAATTCGTAAAGCTTTCCTTCAAGTGTGTTCAATTCAGATGTCATCTGTTCGTTTATTCAGTAACTTTTTCTTCTATACATTATTTAGGAAGGGTGTTGATTTAATCTTGTGTCATGCAGTTAGGTTTGCCCATCGAGTATTTCTTATTAAGGATTTTAAATTGAATGTCGTACATCCCTTACTTAACGACGTGTGATATTGATTTCTGATTTACGCGTATCAATTGTAAATACATATATATATATATATATATATATATATATATATATATATATATATATATATATATATATATATATATATATATAAGTTTGTAGTCCATATATTTAAACTTCAATATCCTCCCATAACAGCAATTGGACATTAATAATAGAGTATTCCTAAATATATTATTTATTGTGACATTTAAAGTATCACGATCATATCCATCATAATCATTACCTTAATTGCTATCATCATTTATGTTGCTGTTATGTGTCGAGCGAGTCACAAAATGTTCCATGCCACGGGTTGGGCTCCCATGAGAAAAGACACGAGTCTACATAGCTTCCTCGTCTTTGTTTTTAAGAACTATTGTTCGTTGAATAATATTCTACATTACACGACTAGAACAAAGGCCAGGAAAATTTTTATACACGAACCTTATAAGTAGATTATGTCGGTTTTCCTCTTATTCTCTTTCCCAAACGTCCTTTAAAGCCGCACTACACACATTCATCTTCTGATTGATGCTTACCTGTTTCATTTTGGAAGTTCTTCCTTGAAATTTAAAAGGAAGTAATAATTTGTTATATTTTTATTTTTGTCCCTTATAATCTTTAGTAGTGACATCTGCCTTTCGTTCACCATATTGAAAACTTGTCATCAGTAACATGAACATTATGATTTAATTACTATTAATATTATTATCATCAATACGATAAACAGTGTTACCAGTAGAACGTTAACGTTCTCTCTCTCTCTCTCTCTCTCTCTCTCTCTCTCTCTCTCTCTCTCTCTCTCTCTCTCTCTCTCTCTGTCGATGCACATATGTTCATATTCATTTGAATAATGCTAAACCCATGTGCAACCCTTAATTCTGTACAGTAACTATATATATATATATATATATATATATATATATATATATATATATATATTTAACAGAACCTTGCCTCCAACTACCACTACTTTTTAGATCAATTTTTACTTAATATCCACACTTTACTTATTACTCCTGACTCACGATGTCTTTGTATATATAAGAGAAAATCTCAGAGGCAGCAGTTTTTCATATACATTCACTTTTATCACGGCACCATTTTTCCTTGGAAACAACAACCCATTGGCCATATTTCATCTCTCTTCTTGGATCTATAAAAGTCTCATAAATTTGATTCTCTCTCTCTCTCTCTCTCTCTCTCTCTCTCTCTCTCTCTCTCTCTCTCTCTCTCTCTCTCTCTCTCTGCTGTTTGTTCTTCATATATTATATATATATATATATATTGTTTTAAATCCTGAATCCTTTATAATTTGTCTCTTTACTTATTCATATTTGCGTTAGATTGTGGTAATTCGTTTCATTCGTGACCCCACCCTTGATGTGTAAGGTTTTTTACCTGCGTCTCTTTCTGTAGCCTTATTTCGTGTATATATGTATATATATACTGTATATATATATATATATATATATATATATATATATATATATATATATATATATATATATATATATATATATATATACTGTATATATATATAATGATCGTGGGATGAGATAAAAGGTCATTCTCAAGATATTAAAAGCAAGACATGTAGGAACAGGTATGCGAGTCAATTGGAGTTGAAGCGAAAAGCTAATTGGGACATAAATGGACTCAGATATAGGTTGTTCCACAATGAATAGAGAAGTTTCGCGGAAGGTGTTTTTAATATATTAGATAGTTGATAAGCTGTTAAGATTTATAAAAAAGTTTTTGATGAAAACGAATGGTTTTGTGTGTAAGAGGGTATGAAACTAATTTGTCATGTTTTTATGGCGGGTCAACAAATTATTTAATTGATACGAGAGGGCAAAGAAAGGGCAACAGATGTTAGTGGGAAGTCGTGGGATAAGAAAAATCGTTGTGGAAGGTCGATGTTTGCAGGAGAAACTGTGCGGGTTAGGAAAAGGGAGAAACGGGGCAGAATCTCGTAAAATTTTGAAAGTGCGTAGACTAGGAGAAAGTTGAGAACAGAAATGAGCAAGCTTAAGAAAATAAGGGTATACAGAAACCAGTAACGAGTATTGGCATGCATGGCTGATTTGAATGATTATCTGGGAGCACATAGGCTATATCAGAAGATGGAAAGATGAGAAAAGATGCGAATCCCAGAATATGAAAAGCAAGAAATGTAGCCAGATGTGATTCAATGATTGGTAAGACTCGAATTGTCTGTGGAAACCAAGGTAGGAATGTGTGAAGGAGTTGTTAAATCAACTATCCTTTATGGAAGTCAAATAAGGAAGTTGAAGTGGTATGCAAGAAACAAAAGGTTGGAGCTGTTGAGATGAACTATTTCCGTGGTATATACAGTACAAGAATTATTATTAGTGAGAAATTTAAGAGCTCGTGGAATTGCCAGAACGCTTAACTTGGGTGGAAGGATGATTCAGGGGATTTTTTTTTTTTTGTGGTACAATCATATGGGAAGATTTGACAACAATACATAGACGAAAAGAGTATAATTCAGAATGGTTTGAAGGAAGGAGATGTTGGATAGACGGCGTGAAAGTATTTTCGAAAGGAAGGTCTTAAGTTTCAGGAAGCGCCTTCAAAATCGGTAGGAATAGGAGCAGTGGATGTTGGACGTTTCGGCGTGCTGCTGATGATCTTTTGTGTACGTGTATGAAATTAATGATTTTTAGGTATTTTTTTTCTTTATATTGCGCACTCCACGAATTTGCTCGTATATGTTAGGCTTGTAAGTATGATGTATGCAGTAACTTATTTTGGTGGCAGTGAGGGAAACCGCACATTAGTGAGTTTATTCAGCTCAGCCCTGACGAGAAAAACAAAAGCGAACAAGGAGTGGGATAAGGAAAGAAAAGTAAATTGATGAATTAGGAAATTATAAACAAATGCGGTAATTGGGGTGGAGTTGGTTTGGCGAATGTTACCCCTACATAAGATGCAAATACTTTTTGGCAGAAAGGCGTTTCCTCAGCATACAGTAGAGTACAAGACAAGGTCAACACGTGACCCTTGTAATCATTTGCATGTGTATTAGAACAAGGAATTAGAAAGTTCGTTCATTATACAAATGCAAATTGCTTCGAAATGAAGTTTTTTTTTTCTTAATGCAATTCGTCTAAGGATAAAAGGCATATCTGAACATTACGTGAGCATTTGAATATTCAGTTTCTCTCCCACTCTATTTTTCTCTGGCTTCTCAATTGTTTCCGTAAGAAAAGCCTGGATATTAATGATTATACCAGTAATGATCCGATGATAGTTCTCCTCAGTTAACTACATTGAACACCTCGACCACTGAATTACGATTTTCTGAATATATCCATCAGTACTATCGTTATTAGTATAAAAAAGGAAGATGGATATGATCGTAAGGCGCGGCAGTAGAAGTATTTGGGAGAATTATAAAGCAAAAATATAAGACATAAACTTCTGACTTAATTGCTCGGAACTTTTATTTGGTTACTGGTTTTAATTGTAGCAATTACTGTAAATTCTCTTAAGGAAATTGCTATTTTTTTGTTACTCTGGTATGTTCATTGGGTTTTTCATAAACTTTTCATCGTTTATAATGCTGTTGTGTGGGTATATAGAAAATTCATTACTTGCACAAGCTGAGGTGATGTATCGTTTTGAACTGTTCTCCGCATTTTTTTATTTCATGACATTTAATGATGCTTAGTTGGGATAATCACACTGACAGTAGATCGATCAGGCCGTTCATTTTTACGTAATGTCTCATCAATTATTGGATACGAACTAAGCTTATTCTAAATTGATTTTCAGTTCTTTATCATTGCCTTTTTAGACTTATCGTCCTTTTCATCATTATGATTTTTATATTTTTAATTTGTACTTATCGATATGGAACCATCGTAGATTTTAACTTAGTGAGCAAGTTTCTGTTGGAACGAATGTACGAACTTGCAAAGATATAAAGAACTGCATACGTGCATTTGAGAGATATATATCAGAAAAGTAAATGAATATTAGTATGAAGCTTCTAAGTAGTATTTAATTACTTATCTAAAACTTTCCTTATCAACATCCGTATCACTATCTGATAATAATGATAAAAATTCCTTTTTGATAATTGGATAGCTATTCATTGTGGTATCTCAACAAAATCCTTTTCTAAAAGAAAGAACTCTAACTTCGAAGCTAAAAGCAATCAAACCGCAGCCAAAGTTCCCTTTAGGAATACAAGTTTGGGAAGATGAACGAGAAGGATATCTTCTCGACAATGATTCAGAAAATTGTTTACAGTTGGTGAAAAGAAAAGCACGCAATCAAACTCTTTTTTTTTTTTTTTTCTTGTTTAGATGAAAATCATAATGGGAGGACCTCGACACTCGCAGACAAGAACACTAATCCATCAATAGTAGAACAGACGCTCTGAAGCTTGTGATGATGCAGAGACTGTGTAATCAATATACCATTCCTAGGATATCCATAACAGAAGCATCGTTTCCCATCAATAGACCAGCTTGAGGGAGGCCACTGTCTAAATGAAATGTTATGCGTTATTCACAAAGGCATTCTGATATTCTCCGTTCAAAGAACAAAATAATGGTAATTTGTTGGGAAATAGTTCTTTGTTATCTTCCTCGAAAACTTTTTGATTTGGGTAGTGGTCTGTAGACGTTCCAATACAGAAAAAATATGATTACACTTTTATATATATATATATATATATATATATATATATATATATATGTATATATATACATAATATATTTACATATATTTTATATATATATATATATATATATATATATATATTATATATATATATATATATATATATATATATATAAATATTATATGTATATATATATGTATAGACATATATATATATAAATATATATATATATATATATATATATATATATATATATATATATTTATATATATATATATATATATATATATATATATATATATAATGAAATTTTGTTTGGATCAAATGCCTTACATAGTAATTTGTCACTCTCTCTTTATCTTTCCATTAGCTGGTTAATTATATGGATATGGACAGTTATTGAATACCCATTTCTAAAACCTGGCTTCTTTCTTGGTTGATTAAAATTTAGCTTTTTCTGTTTGGTCTAATGTTATCTTTGTAAATATTTTATATATTAGTAATAGTAAACTTAATGGTTGGTAATTTATCCGGTCTTTTGTATCTCCATTTTTTTGTGAATTAATATGATTGTAAAGTTTTTTCAAACAGTATGTACTGTATAGAGTAGCCTTGCAAACATTTCGTGTAAAATCTCCTTCATCTATTATTAAATCAAATGTTAGTCCTTCTTCTCATGCTGCTTTCTCTTTCCATGTCTTTTAATGTTTTTATACTTCCCATACTGTTACTTTTGGTACCAGACCATGTGCTCCATAATTTTTATTGGGAAAGTTATTTATATCACTTGTATAGCATTGTAAAGAAATCCTATGTAATTTTTATCACTCCATCTATATTGCTGATATTTCAATTTTCATCTTTTAAAACAAATATCTGTCACCCCGTTTCAAGTCTTCTTTTCCTTAACTTTAAGCTTCTTCCTTTCTTGTAGTGTTTTGTCAGTTTTGGCTTGGGTGTTTTAGTTTGCTTGTTGTTTTGGATAGTTCTTCTAATTCTGTTTCATCTCTCTTGGATTTTATCCTCATTTCCAATCTTTTCCTTATTAGATTTTTGGTCTTTTCTGGTAGATGACCTTGATTTTATATAGGAACTTTTCCACCTATCTCTTGTGCCGATTTAAACAAATTTTTGTTTATTACTATTAATTTCTTGTTTACTTGCTTCCATTTCATCGTGTAGCTGGGAATACCTATTTTGTATTGCTAGACTAAACTTTTTCAGATTTCTTACTTATAACTGGAGTGTTTATTTCCTTTTTTAAAAATAGTTTTTCTTTCTTTTCTTAGATCGAGACAAATTTTACTAATCATTGTTTGGTCGCTTGACTTTTAACTTTTTTAACTCAGACTTTTAACTTGATTACATTTTTCACTGAAAATTAAATCTATTTCGTTTGTCGTTTCTCCATTTGGGCTTCTCCATATCCATTTTCTATGTTCCATTTCAGCAAATTCTACAAGCATGTCTCCTCGTTAATTTCTTGGGCCTACTCTAAATATGCATACATCTGATTATCATCTCATCTTTTGACCTACTTTAGATTTAAAATCACCCAAAACAAATGGAAATTGAGTCTTATGGTTTTTCAAAGGTCTAGATCTTCATAAGAAATTTCATAAGTTTTACACACACACACACACACACACACACACACACACACATATATATATATGTATATATATATATGTATATATATATATATATATATATATATATATATATATATATATATACATAGATACATACATACACGCTCGCGCGCGCGTGCACAGTTCTGTTTAAATATAAACCGCCCATGGTTTATATGCAGGTTTATATATTCTTGAAATATGTAACCTTTGGAATACCGAAGTACTGTTAGACTGCTTGAAATCTGATAGCGAGTTTTATTTTGCACTTGGAACAGGGGAGGAAAGGTTCTGTGCAATAAGCCTTCAAAGAGATCAAAGCCAAGTGATCGAGCTTTTGAAGGTGACATTGTGCGAGCAGTCCCAGCAAGGAATCCATGACGTGTTATTTTTAGAGGTCAATTTGTCGGTCGGTCTGATCCTGTCAGTACCCATAGCGTTTCGTTGATGGTGGGCAATATATTTCTTGCATTGTTGGGGCAGAATGGCCTTTGGATCGGAAGACTAGAGAGGGTGAGAAAGAGGTATAAAATCTAGATACATGTAAGAAATGTTTGTGGTCGACAGTTTCGTACATTTTAATTTTGCCCTTCCTTATTGAATTATCTTTCTAATCCAGTTTACGTTAGTCAGTAACATCTCAAATCAGTTAAGAAACTGGTGTTTTACGCTACAATTATCTTTTATTGGATTTTTTTTGTGATTACGGTATATTTTACCGTACTCCTTTGATATTTATCAAATCGTGGTAAAGTGTATAGCTGGCGGAAAAAGATTAATAAAAGGTTGTGTAAAAATTAGATTAAATCTCATGAAAAGTTGGTAGGATTATAAATTTCAGGGGACAAATTATTTCAGCCCACTGAATTTATTGTAAATAACCGTTTATCTTTCTAGACCAGTGACACATTTTTACTTACATAAATTCTTGACACTTTATTGGACATTTTATTCTCAAATTACACGAACCTTTTTTAAAACTTTGTCAATGTTATATGAAAGAAATTGCTTAGTATTGGTAGGATGCAATTGTCATGGTCGTCTTTTGTGTAGTAATCTAGTTCATTTGGTTTCTAGCTTATCGGGGATGTGAGAATTA
>NC_090742.1:86392545-86412545 GCF_036898095.1 Palaemon carinicauda | reverse complement strand
ATATATATATATATATATATATGTATATATATATTTATTTATTTATTCATTTATTTATGTGTGTGTATTACATATATACATTTGTTGTAAGTTTGAGTGTTGCTATTTGTAGCCCGTGGTGGAGAGAGATAAAAAAAAACAAAAAACACAGCCTTAGAGTTTGTCTCCTCCCAAAACAATTATTGCATGTCATCAAAACGGAAGACCTCAATGAGGAAATCCTCAACCCACGGCCACGGGGATGAAACCATTCAAAATGCATTCAAAAGATATTATCTCGTATCTCTGGAAATGTTTAGCAAGATGACACTTTATGATGCATTAATGTGTTAGGAGGTAGATAGGCTTTCAAGGGGTAGAAGTAGTTCGAAACGTGCAATTTACTTGAAGCTGAATTCAATTTAGCATGACCATTTAACCATCGTTATTATGTATTTGTATGTCAATTTGTGCATCGTTCACATATCGTATTTCGTGTCTAATAACTTACGTTGGTCGAAATTTCGGAATTAGACGGGTGGTTATTCAAACGGGTTCAAACTTCTGGCTTTTAGTGCTACACATTAGAAAATATATCATAGTATGATGTCTGGAGTGTTTCAAGAACTTAAAAACCCAAATTTATAAAAGTGACAGCTGGAGATCCTCTCTCTGATATTGCAGTGCAATTTCGAGAATTTAGTTACGGTTTATAACCATCTCGGAAAAAAGTAAAAGAAATGCAGGAAAATTCTTGAATGGCTGAGCTGAGCTTAATAAGTCCTGTCGTCAGAGTCAAGTTTCTGCATTCAGTCATAACGTTTTCTCTCGGTTATCCTCGGAGTGGCTATTAGACGATATATTTAGAAATACAAGCATTTTCTGTAGTTATATTTTACAAAAAATTTATTTTGCAACTTGAATTAGGTATCTCACAACATTTATGTGAAATATTGATGCATTTCAGCTCATTATTATCATCGTTAACATCTTCACCCAAGTTGGAACCCTAGTAACAAAAAAGCTACAAGTCCAAGGGCGCTGATAGGGAAAATCTCAATGAGGGTAGAAGACGAAAACGTTAAGCATACGCTATAGAGGAGAAATAAAAAATTATATAATGTATATAAATGCATATGTATATATATATATATATATATATATATATATATATATATATGTATATATTTATATATCATTTTGAAAAGATAAGCAACAGTAAAATTATGAAACGAGACTTTTGGTAGTCTACTTAGAAAAATAATGTAAGTAATGTCCATGGAGTTTGAATGAAAACGTTGAGGATGCTATAAAAATGAAAAAATTGATACACACACGTACCCACACACATATTTGTATATATATACATATATATATATATATATATATATATATATATATATATATATATATATATATGTATGTATATATATAATATATATATGTGTGTGTATATATATATATATACATACATACATATATATATATATATATATATATATATATATATATATATATATATATCAATTTTAATAAATAAGCAACAGAGAAATTATGAAACGAGACACGGTAGCCTATTCTAAAAAATAATGAGCACGAAGTTTGAACTTAAGAAGTTCCCCCGATTCAACTCTTTGATTGGGAAGATCATTCTACACTTAGATCACAACCGGAATAGAACTTCTGAAATACTAAGTAGTATTAAACCTTAAGAAATAAGAGGAAAGACTTATAAATGATTGCATATCAAGAACCTGGCAGTCACTAGTACAGTCTGGGAAGATCTAAAAGCAAAGTAGAATCAGAATTATGAAAGATCTTAGATATGGTTAAAGAACTGATTGAATGTCATTGCCACATATTTATATGCAGATCAGGAGTAAGGAACTTGATGAACGGCAAGTTCTTGTTCTACAATTAAAGATTGGAGTCAACTGCTGAAGAAAGCTAGAAAAGACATCAAATAGTTTAATGTATGTCTATATTTATATCGGTCAAATATTCGAGTCCTTTTCCTGCCAGAAATATTTATCATTAAAGGAATTCCCCTATGAGTCTGAGATCCTGTGGCAGAGCGAATTCAACATTAAAGGGTATTTGTGTCTCATTTGAGAAATAATAATATATGTTTATGTATACACTTTATAATGTATATATATATATATATATATATATATATATATATATATATATAATATAGATATAGCTCTTTCTCTTTAAGAGTGTTACATTACAGTTCTCTGCTATCTATTTGAAATAAGATTGCTAGCCCAATGTCCTCCACCTTAACTAGGAGTTGTCCCACTCTACTAATCAGTCATCTTGTGTTGATTCCTTGATTAGGTCAACATTAGGGCAGTCGATTTTGTGGATATGTCGTTTCCTCATCGTGGCCTAGATTCTTTTTTATCTTTTGTCGCGTTTAATGGAAATAAAACTATTGATCCACGAAGATCACAGGCTCACATATATACATACAGACACTCGCACATACATTATATATATATATATATATATATATATATATATATATATATATATATATATATATATATTGATATAGATATATATATATATATATGTGTGTGTGTGTGTGTATGTATGTATGTATGTATGTGGTATATTATAATAATGTTGTCTGTGGATATTCATGTGTGTACAACGAATCCAATTGGTTCATTCTTATACCGTTACGAAACTAAGTAAAACATATAAATTCATAGAATAAAGATTGGATATATATTCATAATGTATCCTTGGGCTACGAAGACCTTTCCCGTTAATTACATTAAGCTCTTAGCAACGTCACAAGGGAAGGATGTTACTCATTTAAGGCCCGACAATGCAGTTAGCTTCTGCTCCGCTATTGTGCCAGTTTGTTCTTGGCTATTAGAGTATATTGAAAGTGTTGCAAAGAAAGAGAGTTCTTGGTGTATGTTGAGAGTCTACACTCTACAGAGTAAAGTGGCTGCTGAAGTGTTGATGTAAGACGAGTGCTTGCCTTTTGTGCAGGTAAGAAAAGGTTGTTCGCTGTCTGGATGCTGAATTATCTTCGTGTTGCGTCGTTGAGATTTTATTTAATGCATTGTTAACCTAACTAATTGCAATTATATCTTTGTAGTCGAGGGTTAATTCGGAAAATAGTATTTCATTGAATAGCTATACAAATTATTAGGTTTGGATAAGTTATTTGATAATTTTAATAGTTGTGTATTACCTGTTGAAAACGCAATTATACGTTAGACAATAGATATGTTCATTTTTATAATTTTCTTTTAATCAATTGACAGTGGGTTACTTTCTCTGGAAACTTTGCAGGATCGTGCTGTTTGCAGTGTGCCTTGCTCAGCAATCTCCAGACAGCATTACAAGTGCTCCATAGCAAATTCATTCATTTGTTTGATTATTCTACTCGTTCGTAACAATAAATTTTATTGGTATTTGTACATTTGCGGAAATGAGCTCCTGTATCCCTATGGTAAGCCTTCCTTGCAACTGGTAACCTGTTCAAGTGTTGTGACTGAACTGTGTTCGGGTGTCAGTGGCGAAGAGGTTCACTGCTGTTCCAGAACTGTATGGGAGGATTTTTTTCATAATTAGAAGGAGAAAATAAATGGGTATGTAACTCATGTTATATTAGCAGAAACAAGACGAGACGTATTATCTAAGAGTCGAGTCTTTGGAGGAGCGGAACATCTAAGTCTCAGGGCAGGAACATAAGCATTGCATAAGGATAAGGAACACGGCAAAACTGCTATCAAATAACGAATGAAATAAATGGTATTTGTTTACAAGACCACGCTCTCTATATACTTCTGAATTATACAAAGGTATTGTTTTCCTCTAATACTTTTTCATAATTTAAAACAGTTCGCCACTCGGGAAAAAAAGTTAAAATGATAAAAATACATGGGAAACACGTTAAAATGATAAAAAAAAATATAGACTTTAAAAATAAACCTAGCCAGGTTTCTTCGCTAAACAACCTGGAACTGACATCGTCAACATAGTCAACCAAACAAAAGTTCATGCGAGCATACATTTGATATATATTCAAAATACATACTCAATTAAATATGGAGCAATTACTCAAAAGTGTGACTATTTGTGAATTGTATATCTTATGCACACTTTTGAGATATATATTTTGAATATATATCAAATGTACGCTGGGATCGCGAACTTTAGTTTAGTTGACTATGTTGACGTTGCCAGTTCCAGGTCGTTTAGTGAGGAAACCATGCTAGTTCTTTTTCATATAATTCTATAGTATTTTATAATTATACCTTGTCTCCCATGTGGCGAATTGTTTTGAATTATGAAAAAGTAATAGAGGAAAACAATAGCTTTCCATCATTTGCCAGTATATGGAGAGCGTAGTCTTGTAAACAAATACCAAGTAAATAAACTAAAATAAATCGTGGTGGCATGATAAAACGAAACTCTGAACATTGCCAAAATAGAGAGATCTTTTGTCTGAAGTTTTGTATCCTCTGAGGATACTTCTTCCCAACGTCCGCTAAAAACATGGCAAGGTAAGGCACGTCTGTCCTAAACGAAATTAACTGATCACTTGTTGAGCGAAAAACCAAGCTGTTGCTGACAATTTAATCGTATTGTGAAACAAAAGCTTTTATTTCTCTTTCCGTCCTGCGTGCACACACACACACATTTATATATATATATATATATATATATATATATATATATATATATATATATATATACACACACACACACACACATATACATACACACACACATACAAGCACACACGTGCCACGCACAGACATTATATAGCCTATGTACCGTTTTTCAAAATATATACTGTATGTACATGAGTTTATGTACATACTTACGTACAGTGTATGTGTATATGTATTTGTATTTTTGAATAGTGATTTAGATGATTTTGCAAGCACTGTGTTTTCCATATTAGTGTGACCCATTACAGACAAAGGATTGCCTGGCGCCCAATTCGCACCTGTCAACTGAGGCCTATTGGGTTTGAGCAGAATTGGTTCAGCGAAGTTGGGGAAATAGGACAAGAACTGTTCTTATACTGAAATACCCCTATTTCATTCATTTTCATTCAAGGTTTTGAACAATTAACTTTTTCTCTATTTTTCTTTTTTTCTGGGTTACGCTTTCATTTATTGATTAGTTAGTGATCTTTATTTTTAATGAAAAGCATATCTATACTGTGTATACATATTTATACATATTTTATATGTATATGTATATATAAATACACACACACACACACATATATATATTATATATATATATATATATATATATATATATATATATATATATATATTATAAACGTATGCATATATATATATATATATTTTATATAAATATATATATATATATATTTTATATAAATACTATATATCTATATATATTTTATATAAATACTATATATATGTATATATATGTATATATAGTATATATATATATATATATATATATATATATATATATATATATATATATATATATATATATGATTATCAATAACACTCGTGATTTTAATTTATTCAAATAAGCAATCGAATTCTCTCTCCCTCGGGATCGAAGACAAGGAGAAATTCATTTTATTATAAAAGTTTGTGACCTGGCGAGGATCCCAGCCCATGCCGAATCGAGTTCGAACTGACTGACGAGACCACAACCATTAGGCTATTAGGACTAATAAGAGTTTAGTCAGACTTTGTCGTATATATTCTTGTCGAATTCAGCTTTTTACCCTTAGAATCGAGATCAACCCATCTCCTCACTGATAGCCTATTGGCGAGTTTATAACACCGGGCTGTTTTATAATATTTTTCACTAATACTCGGGCTTTCATTTATTCAAATAATCAACATATAACTCCTATTATGGGATTTGTAAGAAAAAAAATAATTTTATCATGATAATGATATACAAGTAAAATGGGGGAAGAAAAGTACAAAATGGAAAACTTTGTTTTTTGCAGCAGAATGGTTAGGAATTTTTATACAACGGGGCTTGTTACATTCATTTTGCCTTTTTACGTTATCCATCACCTGTTCTTAAGTAAGGGTCAATTAGTTTTTTTATTAGGAATGTAATTTGGTGATTTTTAATTCACCGGAAAAAGGGTAAGGAAAAAATCATTGTTGGGGGGGGGGGGGGGGAGAAAATCATCATTATTTTACAAAAAGAAAAAAAAAAGTTGTACAATTTCTATCAAGAACATAACTGATATATGATATTTTGTGCATCACCAAATAAAATCCATTATTCTTAATGAGATAATAAACAAGCGTCCTATTAGGTTTTCTCAATATAAAGAAAAGACCAAATGTACACATATATTCATGTTACATTATCCAAAAATTGCCTGCTAATTTCTCTCCTTATAAAAACAAACTTAATCAATTATTGCCTGGAATTAATCAGAGCAAAAATCATTGGTATATTTCATATTTGTTCACAAAAAGTATGAATTTATTCATTGACATGATGTGTTATTTATATATATATATGAATTTTCCTTTACATTATTTTCAATGACCTTCAGACTAGCATATGCCATTTCATCTGGAAATCTCATAATGCTTCTCATTACCACGGGCACTTCTGGTCCATAGAATATGTATTCTGTATCCACGATGGCAATGTCTTTGTCCTTGATCCCTTCAATCCATGTCCACTTCTTTGGGTCACTAGAAAGATTTTTTTTTTCCGAAGACAGTCGATTTCTACTTGCGCCACTGGACCATTATCATTATCAGGAAAAGTTTTTGTAATTTTTCTCTTGTAGTAAACTGTACGTGGTTCAGTATAATACACTGCGTAATATTTTCCTACTGAGTCATCTGTAATTAAAGGAATATCTGTTAGAAGCGTTAGTGTTTGTACATTATCTTCACATTCTATATCACTTTTTATCTGTATTTAAAGTGAAACTGACATCATCAGCAGAATCGCTTTCCATTTCTTCCATCTCTTCTTCAGTTGTGGTATCAGATAGTGGCTCTGGTTCTTTCTTTTTCTTTTTTGGCACTCTGTTAAGCTTTCTTTTCTTCAGTGTGTCATGCTCTGTCATTTTCTTGCTACATTCTTTTTGAGTTATGATTTGGCTGTGCATACTAATTTTTCTTCTTGTAATTTGTGGTGTTCCACTTCTTCCTCTACTGTGCAAAACTTCTTCTAAAGTAGTTTCTCTCTACTTTTCAACCAAAAGAATGTTGAAGTTCATTCCTGTAGGAGCCCTGGCATGTACTTCAGCAACAAGCGTCCTCCAGCTTAATTTTTTAGCATACAGAGCACCTCGTTTTTCAATATCTGTCTTGACATCATCTTGTAGTTCAGTCTGGTTTCCAGTGACAGTCTCTTCCCAATGACTACAGCCAGGTAATGCCTGTTCCTGCAGAGATGTAAGTGCTTCATTTGAGACCTCCCTCTCCACTTCAGATTCAGGAGCTGGTGAAGTGGGATCTTCTGTCACTGTGGCAGCACAAGGCTGTGCGAGACTTTCTTGATTTTCTGATGGAGATGACTGTGCTTCTCTATTCTCTCTCTTTTCATGAGTTGTATCATCACATAGGACAGGATTATTTTCAGCATCCCTAGGGCTGCCTCTTTCAACCCACTTCTTGTACGTTTTCATTTTCAAAGGACAAAGACGATCACTGTGGTACTTTTCTGGGTTTAACCTGTTGCATAAAATCCTGCTTTTATGTTCTCCTGGGAAAGTCCTTTTTGCCAAACTTGACACAACATATTCACAAAGCCTTAATTTTGCAATGGTGCCCGTGCTCCTGTTTGATGCACATAGCACATCAATGCTGAATCATAGTCAGATTTTAATGGGCCAAAGCAAGCAACATCTACTGGCTGTAACAGATCTGTACAATGAACAGGTAGTTTAATAATGGAAATATTCTCTTAAATTGCTGTTTCTACTATTGCTACTGATGTATGACTAAGATGGTCATCCAGTATCAGTAGAAGAGGACGTACATCTTTAGTTTTTTCAACAAAAGTTTTAAAGAAATCCTCAAAAATAGCACGGGTTATCCATCCTGACCCAGACACCGCATACTGAGTTTCTGGTAATGCATCTGTTCCAATCCATGAAGACTGCATATTTTTACCTTTGAATATTATTAAAGGATCCAGCGCAGTACCATCTGCACAGCATGTTGCCAAATCACTGATGTTTTCACGGTTAGATCCACTAGTGAGTCTCACAGTTTTGGCTCCTTTTGTGCCTAAAGTTTTTGTTTTTGATGGGTCTTGTGAAAATCCAGTTTCATCAAGATTCCAGATACACTCTGGACGTTCCATGATCTTAAGTCTTTCCATTTCCTTTTTCAGAAGCTCGTAGAAACCATATATGACGAATGGATTACTTGTTACACTCTTCCGTGCAAGTTGCATCATTCCACTAATTTTTAAAGTCAAATTGTGCTTACGCATGAATGCGACTGCCCAATCATTGCCAGGCATGGGATCTTTGAAAACTGTTTGTAGTCCATTGCCAAGTAAATACTCTTTAACAATCTCACGAAACTCTAACAGAGTTGGTCCTAGTCCCATGTTCTCCATTCTCTTGACTGTATCAGCAATCTTCGCTTCCACCTTAGCAGAAAGCATCATCTTTCCCTGTAACACCGTAAAAAAATATATATTAATGTATGTTCCACTGTGTTAAGTATGAAGCTTTGTAAGAAGTTATACAGTATATACGAAAAACACACACATAATATATATATATATACAGTATATATATATATATATATATATATATATATATATACACTGTGTATATATATTTATATATATATATATATATATATATATATATATATATATATATATATATATATATATATATGTATATTTGCGTGTACCGACTTTCGTCCGATGTCACTTCGTCCACGTCTTTTTGTCCAACGTCTTTTCGTCCGATGGACTTTTGGTCCAACGACATTTAGTCCAATTTAAACAAAGAAAAACCCTAGCCAGTCCCTAACTTCCCCAATAGGAAATTAAACCAGCTGAACGTTTTATAGCAGAATGAAACCCCTCTGCAGCATTGTTTGTGCTGGGTAAATCTTGAAGAATACGCTCATTAACATTCCATACATCTAATGGGAAAATAGATGGATCTCTCCTTTGTCTCGTACCACGTCCTCTTACGACTCCCATGTAAGTCACATCAAAGTAAGCAATTATTTTGGAAGGTATTTCGTCATCGTCTATCAATTCCGCATATGCCTCTTCAACCTCTTCAATAGGGAGAAATGCTGATGTTGAAAAACTACTTACTTTAAGACCGAATTCAGTGTTTGTTATATTTTTCTTTGAGGCCTAGATCAACAATTTTCTTAATATAGACTGCCCCAGATAAAACAAACATGCAACAATAGATGAATTATGGAATGATGAATTAAACGACTTATGAATCACAACTTCGAAATCCGCCATTAGATCAATTGGATCTACATTAGGTTGCATAATTATCAATTGCTCGAAAAGTGATTCATATGTCTGCCTGGTTTTATTCTGCAGTAATGCAAAGACCCGTGGGAAACTGCTACCATTAACTTGTACATAAATGCAAAATAGTTGATACCACTGTTCCGGTACAATTTTCATGTCCCATCACATGCCCAATGACAATATGATGCTATATCTTCAAAAGCTCTTTCTGATGCAAATATTAGAATTCTTTGATGATCCTCGATGCCTGAACCATATCTTAGAAACTGTTCACCATTATCAAGTTTACGGTATTCGTCAGGGATTTCAAACCCAAGTCTAGCCACTGGATTAGCAGGAAATCCGGAATGCTTTTGTCGGCACCTTTGAATAGTCTTTTAAAGTACTTGTACACGAGGGAGCAAGTATTTTCAGTTATCTCTGTAAACTTTCTCGATAATATGCTTCGCGAACTTGCTGCTAGGATTTCAATCGCTCCTTCCTTGATTTCAGCAACTGCTTTTCTAGCATTTAATGCATCTAAATTTGCGGGATGAAGGTGCTCACCAGAAGAATAAATAATTTTTAGTACATTGTCTTCCGTAAATGCGTACTGAACACAGCTGCCTTTTCTCACACCTTCAGTATTCTTTTCCAAGTTTTGTATTAGTAGAATGAAAATCGTAGATGTAATTACTTTCATCTACTACTTTTCTTTTCTTCTTCTTTTATTGTATGAACTTTGCGATTTCCGGAGGGGCAGATTCAGAAACTGAAGTACTAAACTTGCAGCACTCTATATATATAGTACCATACTAAAGAGAGAGAGGAAAAAGAGAATGTTAAGCATGATTAATGGAGTAATTAGAAAATGAGCATATTACTTTATCATAAAAGCCAATAAGGTATAAGCTTTTAACACAGAAGTGAAGTAAATGGTAATAACAATCCCTTAAAACACTTGTTTTCATTAGAAATTGGACCAAATGTCCTAGGACCAAAAGTCCATCTGACGAAATGACAGTGGACAAAAAGACGTGGACGAAGTGTCGCCGGACGAAGTGACATCGGACAAAAAGACCACCCACCGTATATATATATATATATATATATATATATATATATATATATATATATATATATATATACGTAAAACAAAAATAACTCTCCCCTATCTTCCTTTTTGCTTCTCTTAACATGCTTTCTCAAAAGAGAAAATAACATGTAATGCTAGACACTCGTTGCTCTAATGGAGGCGCCACCTTTTACTTCCTGTACAGCAAGTTCAATTGTTTCTTTCGTGTATGGCTTTTCAACCTTTCTGTATATCCTGGGCATTGTGACACGCTATACGCGTTTTCTACTTGCTACTGATCAAGAAGTGCTTGTGCATCTGGGAGTGAGTAGTCTCATCAATGTGGTTCTGCAAGCTAGAGCGACTGCTTTTCTCATAACGCCTCACAACAATAACAGGTTTAAGCATGTTTAAACAATGGGTAAGATGGAATCAAGATGGGGTGAGAAAAAATCAGTTTAGGGTAAAAAAAAATCATGTTTGGGGTAAGAATAAATACCGGCATTTGATCTTTTCTTACCCCACATAAGGATATCTTAAGGGGTATGAAAAAATCATCCCACCCCCCTCAGGGATGACGGTACTAAGGGGAGGGCCCTACAGAAGGACTAGGAGGGTCGTGCTGACTTTTTTTTACCCCAACCTGAGCTTCTCCTTTCTCCAGGGAAAGACGAAATCAAAGTTTACACATGTCACTATAAAGTTTTGCAAAACTTTTTCCCTCTTTTTCCAGACTTTTGTGCATAGTAAGTATGTATATATAAGACGAATATTAGAAAATATATATGGCGTCAACTGTACAAAAGAAAAGTATATATATGGGGCCAAACCACAGCGACTGCTTTGACACAGCACTATTAATAGAGTGATTTGTTCTTACCCCTTAATTGATTCTACCTAATTAATCCTTTCTCCTTCTAATGATATTTCATCTTCCATTGCATACTCTATTCTCATGATCTCTGTCTTTCCTCTATTTATCTTAAGCCCAACCTCGTGGGATATTTCATATATTCTGGTAAGCAGACATAGCAAATCCTGTGGTGTTCTGCTAATAAGGACAACATCATTGGCATACTCTAGGTCTGTTAATTTCCTATCCCCAATCCAGTTCGATCCTTCTCCACCATCTCCTACTGTTCTACGCATTACAAAATTCATGAGGAGAATAAACAACATAGGTGACAACACATTCCCTTGGAGTACTCCGCTGTTCTCTGGAAATTCATTTTGTAGGAGTCCATTAACGTCAACTTTGCACTTGCTCTGCTCATGAACAGACTTAATCAAATTCACATATTTAAGAGGAATTCTACAATAACGCAGGAATCTCTACAAAATTGGTTGGTGCACAATATCAACGGTTTTTTCATAGTCCACAAATGCTATCAAAAGTGGATCTCTATTTTAAATATGGCTGTACATGTCTCAAGATGAAAATTTGGTCAGTACAACTTCTACCTTTTCAAAATACTGCCTCTGTAATAATTGCTGTCGGTCAGGTCTTCTTTTTTTGCCATTTTTACCAACACTCTTAACTCCCATTCATCAGGTATTGCCTCTTTATGCTACATTCTACAAAATAATCGTGTGAGTATTCAAGGAGTCACTTAATTTTCGGCTAGTATTATCTGGCTAGTTATTCCATGATATCCAGAAGCTTTTACATCACTCGAGTTTTTTTATGATAACTTCGACTTCAAACACACTTAATTTTTTCATTGGCACATCAAGGTCTTCATCAGCTGCAGGTATATTAATCAAATTATTCCATTCGTATCTCCTATTCATAATCTCACTAAAGTGTTCCATCCAACGTTGTCTTTCTTCATCTTCTGTTATTATGACAGATCCATCTCCCTTTTTTGATGGGTATATTCTTCTTCTTCTTTTCCCCAGTCTAGATTTCATTAATAATTATATGAGCAATTCTTACACCATAGCCACTTCCTGAATCAATAGCTTTTTCAACCTCATATGATTTGTGTAAATATTGTCTCCAGTCATTCCTGGCTTTTCTTCTTGCCTCGCTATCAATACTGGAATACTTAGCATGCTCTACCTTATAATTTTCATTACTTCCTCGAAAACTTTCAACAATCCATTTCTGTCTTTGCTTCCTTTTTATAGTATCCCAAGTATATTGTTATATCCAAGGCTTTCTCCTTGTAACTGCGTGTCCCAAGACTTCACTACCAACCGACTGATTTATGTTCCTAATATCACACCATTTTTCATAAATTGTCTGGTCTTCGCCTCTTCGCCTCTTAAAAGTCTCTTAAAACTGCAAATCGATTCCTGCATTCAATTAGACCAAGTCTATGCATTATATATATATATATATATATATGTATATATATATATATATATATATACTATATATATAAATTATATGTATGTATATATATATATATATATATATATATATATATATATTATATATGTGTATATATATATATATATATAAAATATATATAATATATATATATATATATATATATATATATATATATATATATATATATATATATATACATACATACAGGAGAACAGATGGAGTTGGAAGAGAAAGGGTGGGAATAATGATGACACCAAGAGCAGCAAATGTATTAACCGAGTAAAGAGCTGTAAATAGTAGATTGTTACAAGCAAAGTTCAAATCAAAGCAGTGCAATATGAGTATTATAGTTTGCTATGCCCCAACAAATGATTCCCCTGAAGAAAGGAAATATGAATAGAATGAAGAACTGCAGAGTGTGATAGATGAGATCCCAGAGAGAGACATGAAAATTGTGATTGGCGACTTCCATGCTAAAGTTGGAAAGAATAATCAAGGTATAGAAAATGTGATGGGTGTTGGGGATCTTGGCGAATTTGCAAATGATAATGGAGCACATTTTATAAGTTTCTGTTCAACAAACAATCTTGTCATTGGAGGTACTCTTTTTCACCACAAGGACATCCACAAACATACAAAGACTCCACCATGTGGCAATTACAAAAATCATATACTGTAGGTCACATTGCCATTAATAATGAGAGAAGGAGGGCTCTTGAGAAATGTAAAAAGCTATAAAGGTGCAGATAATCGTAGTGATGACCAGATCCTCATTGGCACACTGGAATGAAAACTGAAAGCACCCAACAGAAAGGTAAATAGAATACCTAGGTTTGATACAACTAAGCTTTTAGAAGATCACAGGGAAACACACACACACACATATATAAATACCATGATTCTTACAAGAACTACGTTGACGCCACTAAGGCAGCGTCTATAATGAAAATTGCACGATAGAGAAATTGTATACCCAAAGCACACACATACATAAATACATACATATATGTGTGTATATATAAGTGTTTATATATATATATATATATATATACTATATATATATATGTTTATATATGTTTATATATATATATATGTTTATATATATATATATATATATATAAACACTTATATATACACACATATATGTATGTATTTATGTATGTGTGTGCTTTGGGTATACAATTTCTCTATTGTGCAATTTTCATTATAGACGCTGCCTTAGTGGCGTCAACGTAGTTCTTGTAAGAATCATGGTATTTACTTAGTTTCTTTAAATTATATGGAGTCTCTATTTGGTGAAACAATCGGCGATTTTATTTTTTATTTCTTATGTCAGAACAGGTGTTATGCCATAACTATGGTTTATCATCTTTCTTCTCATCTACGGTAGTTTTCCAATCCCATTTATATGCACACACACACACACACACACATATATATATATATTATATTATATATATATATATATATATATGTGTGTGTGTGTGTGTATATATATTATATAAATGCAGTTAGAAATACGATGAATTATTTTACATTGTTACCTAAATCTTTTATGGAAAAGAAAATGGAAGATATTTCAACATTTCCCGGAATAAAATGAAAATGATTGACTTTATTCACAAACGCAAATATTCGTACACATAATATATATATATATATATATATATGTATATATATATATATATATATATGTATATATATATATATATATACACATACATACACACATTTATACATATGTATGTAGCCTATATATATATATATATATATATATAATATCAAATTAATTGTTACATAGTTGAAATTTATATTATATATAAAGAAGGTGAAATTAAATTTTAGTAAGCACGGCCATAAATAACGTAATAAAAAGCCGAAAAGACCATAAAACAGGAAGTAAAGCCTCTTGGACACCGATCGAGAGTGCTATTTATATATAAATCTTGCATATTTTGGAGGACACATTTCTAGGATTATTCTTTATTGGAAAGTAACAGGCACAGTGTTTTACTGTCTTGAATTATGCAGCCAAGTAGCCTACACTGCTTAAAAACCTTACCAACTTTCTTTTTCATTTTCCTGTTTGCATTTTTCATGTGAAAATCACATGGTCATTTGGTTTAATCACATACGTTTACTTTCTCTCTTTATATATATATATATATATATATATGTATATATATATATGTGTGTGTATATATATATATATATATATATGTATATATATATATATATATGTGTGTATATATATATATAGAGAGAGAGAGAGAGAGAGAGAGAGAGAGAGAGAGAGAGGGCAGGCGTGTCAGCGTATATGTTTGTATGTGTTTTACATTTTTATTTATCCGTTTATTCTTAGAAAAGAGTTGATTTCAACTAATGTCCATTTCGCAAGTACTATTTATTTTGTTAGACGGCAACATTAAGTTGGTAAACCCAGTCGGTATATTATATAAATCCAATGAAAATATTCCTTGTCCTATTTTTCTTGGATTCTCATCTGGTTCTACTGGCAATTTCTTCTTTAAAGTTTTTTTTTTTTTTATGATACACTGTTCCGTTTTCAATATCATTATCATCTATTCATTTACTTCACCGTCATTTTTATGTCTATTGATATTATTACAGCTATTTAAAATTTGCGCCTGAGTAGCATAGGAAATGGAGAGGACAATGTCCTACAAACTGACTATAATATAATATACACACGATTAGCACCCAAGACCCCTCTCCACTTAAGCTAAGGCCAGAGATTGTCAGGCAATGGCTGCTGATGACTCAGTAGGTAGACCTATAGGCTCCCTTAAAACCTTCCATCCCTAGCTCACAAGGCACATGATTAGGACCCAAGACATCTCTCCACTCAAGCTAGGACTATAGAGGGTCAGGCAATGGCTACTAATGACTCAGTTGGTGGACCTATAGGCTCCTCTGAAACCTTCCATCCCTAGCTCACAGGTATGATGAGGTAGACACTACTACACTCAACACAGTGAGAAAGGGCCGATTGGGGAGGGCATCTGTCCTTACAAGGTTTTCCAAATTTTTGCAAAATCTCCACAGATCACAGCTTTGCTTTCTTTCAGCAACGCTGCTCCACCTCCTTATATTCTGCTTGTCTGTCTTTCTCTTTCTGTTTTACTGTATATGAATTGGTGTATTTCCGAGATTATTTTAACTTTAGTTCCACACAATCATTGAGGTATGATTCAAGGTGTATTTTCTGTATTAAGATTTCCCCAAATCCTAAATATGTCATAATGATTGGGGTCTTTCCTAAGCTCATAAGCCAGACGTTACTGTTACACACATTGTGACACGTGCATACTCCCACGGTGAACCGTTCTTCGTGCTTGATTTTGACCACCTTCATAACCAAGATACAGCTTCAACAGGTACTGCTTGGGAGATAAGACAAACAGAAAGAGAGAGATGGAAATAGCTTCAGAAATATTTATGTATGTTTTTATGCGCATATATATATATATATATATATTCATATATATATGTATATATATATATATACACATATATATATATGTATATATATATATATATATATATATTAGAGAGAGAGAGAGAGAGAGAGAGAGAGAGAGAGAGAGAGTATGGGTGATAGGTGGAGACATGGCATCAGTGGGGGAGTCTGTTTCAAACACATCGGCCTTTTCCCACTGCATTGACTTGACGTCCCGTCCAACAGATTGTGAGACAACGAGGTTTCCAATAGGCTATTGTTGTTCTTGAAAACATTTACGCTCCGACACAGTTTCACTCTTTGGCTGAGTGATGGTTGCTTTGTCTTTTCTTGATAGTCTCGGCATTTGCCACATAGGTCATGCTCATTTGTTAGATGACGTTTTGTGCGGTTGTCGATCAACTTTTGAAGTCAAGCGAAATAGTTTGTACGTGTCGTGAGAGAGAGAGAGAGAGAGAGAGAGAGAGAGAGAGAGAGAGAGAGAGAGAGAAATTCAAATATATGAATATATTTTATATATGTATGATGAATGTATGCATGCATGCATGTTAAATATAAGTTTATTGTATTTTTGTACGTTAGCTAATTATGAAACGATCGTGTATTTATATCTATGCAGAGAGAGAGAGAGAGAGAGAGAGAGAGAGAGAGAGAGAGAGGGAGAGAGAGAGAGAGAATTTACAAGGAGTACACGATTGAATGATGATGGAAATAGGGGAAGCGTTGATAAAATATGCATAATGAATAGAGGGTTCGATGAATAATTATCCATATCCCAAAAGGGATTCAATCGAATGACGTCATATTGCATCTTGCAATCTTCTGGAAGGTAGTTACCTATATGTGTTATTCTCTTTTGAGGATAAGAAAAAAGGTGAAAGGGGAAATAGAATATTCTGATGACTTAGAGGGATGAAATAGACACAGTAGTATTGGTTTCTTTTCATAGGGTTTACGCAAGCAGAAAATAAGATATATACGGGGAGCTTTCCATATGAAATATGAAAGAAATGAAAGTTGGTAGCATTAAATCACACGATTATGTATTTGAAAGGGGTCTTCATAAGAACATCTTTTTCTGTGGTTGCAAGGTGGTTTGTGCCGCTGCCTGTAGCAGGAAAATATTTTTTTAGATTGCAATTAACATTAGTTGTGTGGTGCAAGTGATAATAGGCCATTACCTTAAGACAAAGATGCATTGTTAAAAAGAAAAAAAAATCTTAAATCAAGATGGCAAAGTTGAAAGTAATCCGTAAATTACATGAAACTTTCGTAATGACGATTGTTAGAGCTATCCTGGGACAGGTATATGTGGCTTCTGCTACTACTAAAAGAAAAGGAAAGGATTGGAGACTTTACATTATTGATTACCATGGGACATCTATCCATGATTTTAACGAATTTAATCATTCATGATTATTAATGATAGGATTGTTGTTTTGTTCATTATAAGAGTTTATTCCATTATTGTCCGTGTATTTGTTGGTTCTGTTTATTATTATTATTATTATTATTATTATTATTATTATTATTATTATTATTATATTAGAGTTCTCTTGCATGAGGGTACACTCGGGCACACTGTTTTATCTAGTTTCTCTTCCTCTTGTTTTATTGAAGTTTTTATAGTTTATATACTAAATATTTATTTAAATGTAGTTACTATTCTTAGAATATTTTATTTTTCCTTATTTCCATTCCTCACTGGGCTATTTTCCCTGTTGGGGCCCCTGGGCTTATACCATCCTGCTTTTCAAACTAAGGTTGTAGCTTAACATTTAATAATAATAATAACAATAATAATAATAATAATAATAATAATATTATTATTATTATTATTATTATTATTATTATTATTATTATTATTATTTATGTATACGAATATACTATATACAGTATGTAAGGCCTTTTTTATAGCCAAGGTTAAAGAACATTTATTTTTATATGGGCAGTGTAACTGACGATAGCTGAATGTGGAATCAGTCATAACTAGTACCGAAACTAATTATGACTAATGATAGCCAGATGATAATTTAGCCAAAAATGATAATGGCTTCTATTCCATTTATCTTTCCTTGATTAGCGACCCTCTGGTATTGGTGAATCTCGTTTAGCCTTGAGTCAGATGATCGAAGGGCTTAAAGGTTGCTAACAGTGCACACTATCACACATACAATTTAGAATTTTGTTACTTCTGTTCCCAGATATTCTCTCTCTCTCTCTCTCTCTCTCTCTCTCTCTCTCTCTCTCTCTCTCTCTCTCTCTCTCTCTCTCTCTCTCTCTCTCTGTATAGTATATATATATATATATATATATATATATATATATATATATATATATATATATATATATATATATATATGTATATATTATATATATATATATATATGTATATATATTATATATATATATACGTATATATATATATGTATATATATATTATATATATATATATACGTATATATATATTATATATATATATATTATATATCTTTATTTGAATTGAATACTATAAATTTGGCTTTATATATGACTGCTGAGTTATCTTTGAAGTCTCGTTGTTTATTTTAGGAGTTTAGGGCTATAGATTCTGACCTTATCAACTATGAGATTAAACCTAGGTCTGTGTGAAATCCTCCAGTCCCTGGTTTTCCTCGATCTTGGGCTGGAGTTCTTTTGCTTGCTTGTGCACTAGGGCGTATATCACTTTATTCCTATAGAATGATTTGTTAATCTTAGCTTCTGTTTAATTATATTCCAGCTTCTACGCTCCCATAACTGTTTCTCAGCCTCTCGTGTTTTTTTCCGGGTTTTCCCCTTAGGTGCGCTTCACTGGTGAATGACCACCCGGCCCCAGTGTTTGGCCAATTGTATCCCAAATTCTGTAATTCTACTTATTAGATCTTTTTCCTTTATGGTTTCCAATATTCAATCTCTTAGGGTTGTTACTTAGGCTATGTTCGTATGTTCTTTAAGAGTAATAATAATAATCATCATCGTTGGAAAATTAAAAACGTGTTTTTGATTACCTAAAAACAAACAAAAAGAATCACTGCTAGATATGATGCCCTGCTTCATTCTTCGTATCAGAAGTTTTCTTAAAATTCTTAATTAACACTGTCACAAACGAACACCTAATTATAGCGAAATCTTGAGGAACTTTTGAGTGCTATCAACCATCCCATAAAGGGAGACTCGTAATGCTCTCTCTCTCTCTCTCTCTCTCTCTCTCTCTCTCTCTCTCTCTCCTCTCTCTCTCTCTCTCTCTCATCCTCTCTCTCTCTCTCTCTCTCTCCTCTCTCATGCGTATTCTTTTAGTTGTTGGTTATGAACATTTGAATGACTTCAAAATTTCTTCTTTCGAAAGGCTTTTGACAAAGGCCCTCATAAGATATTAATGGTTATAATTAGAGCACTAGGCATCATTGACGAACCAGCTAAAGGGATCGAAGATTAGCTAATAAACATAAAAGAGAGAGTTGTGATCATTGGAGAAGCCTCGGATTGGAAAGGTGTTACAAGCGGAGTATCTCAGGGATCCGTCCTTGGCTCATTACTATTTCTGATTTACATTAACTACATAGATTTAGGATTAATTCATAGAATAGCCAAATTTGCCGACGATACTAAACTGGCCATAAATGCTGCGAACTTAAAGGACGTAG
>NC_090742.1:86288747-86392045 GCF_036898095.1 Palaemon carinicauda | reverse complement strand
GATGATCATGGCATCCGTCGCCTCTGCCAGAGGCTCCTCTTATGGGGCTACATATCGAGGTAGTTTCCTGTTGTCGCTCGTCGCGAAGAGGTCGATCTGCAGTTCCGGGACTTTTTCTAAGATGATGGAGAATGAGTCTGTGTCTAGGGACCATTCTGACTCTATCGGCTTTCGCCTGGATAGAGCGTCCGCCGTCACATTGCAGAACCCTTGTAGGTGAACTGCCGATAAGTGCCATCTCTTCTTTTTCGCTAAACGAAAGATGGCTAACATCACATGGTTGATGTGGGGCGATATGGAGCCTTGTCGGTTCAGACATCTCACTATCACATCGCTGTCCAGGACCAGCCTGATGTGAGCTGATCTGTGAGGGGATAGTTTCTTCAGCGTCAAGAGGACTGCCATGGCCTCCAGAATATTGATGTGAAAGGTCTTAAACAGAGATGACCAAGTCCCTTGGGCTTTCCTTTGATGGGAGTGGCCTCCCCATCCTTCCGTCGAGGCATCCATGTAGATGGTCACCGATGGGGAGGTGGTTGTAAGGGAACGGTCCTCGTTAGGCTCTTGACCTTCGACCACGGCTTGAGAAGTGATCGTAGTAAGGTCAGTAACAGTCTTTGTAGATCTCTTCGAGCGTTTGATGCGTATCTTCTCCAGACTCCTGATGCATCTTTTAGCTGTGCTCTTAGCACAGGGTCTGTTACTGCTGCAAACTGGAGAGAGCCCAGTACTCTTTCTTGCTGGCGTCTTGAGATCCTGTCGGATTTCAGTAGTCTCTTGACAGATCCTGCTATCTCTCTCCTCTTCTTTGGTGGAATGGAAAGGCAGTGTGACTTCAAGTTCCAAAGGATTCCCAACCATTGAAATTCCTGAGCTGGAGAGAGGCGAGACTTCTTGAAGTTGATCTTGAATCCCAGATGTTCCAGGAACTGGATCACTTTCTTGGATGCTTGCAGACAAGCAGTCTTAGATGCTGCCCACACCAGCCAGTCGTTCAGGTACGCTGCCACCTGAACACCTTCTAGGCGTAGTTGTTGTACGACTGCGTCTGCAAGTTTCGTGATGATCCTTGGGGCTATGTTTAGTCCGAAGGGCATGGCTCTGAAGACATACTTTATCTTCTGTAACTCGAATCCTAGGTAGGAGGAGAGGGGGCAGCTGACTAGGAGGTGCCAGTAAGCATCTGCCAGGTCTACTGAGACTGTGTACGCCCCTTTTGGTAACAGGGTCCTTATGTGTTGAAGGGTTAACATCCTGAACTTGTTGTTCTCGATGAACTTGTTGAGTGGCGACAAGTCCAGAATGACTCTGAGTTTGTCCGAGTCCTTCTTGGGAACACAAAACAGCCTTCCCTGGAATCTGATGGACTTTTCTTTCCTTATAACCTTTTTGCTCAAGAGTTCTAAGGTATATTCTTCCAGTAAGGGGGTGGATCGTTGGAAGAATTGAGGAAATGAAGGTGGAGACTTGTTCCACTTCCATCCTAGTCTATTTTTGATTAGGCTGTGGGCCCAGGGATCGAAGGTCCAACGATCTCGAAAGTGTTGGAGTCTCCCTCCTACCTGAAGCATCTCATTGCTTAGGTGGTCCCAAGGGCTTGCCACCCTGACCGCGTTCTCCCCTGCCTCGGGAGGGGTGTCTTGAGGAGCCCCGTCGAGAACCTCTTCCTTTCGGACGAAAGGTAGTGGTTTACCTCTCAAACCCTGGGTTGAAAGCTGATGAATGGGCAACCAGCTGTTAAGGCGCCACTTGGAAGGTGGTCTGTGGCAGAGCAACCACTTGGGGCATCGCCGTTATGGTGACCGTGGGATGTTGCTGATGAGGCCGAGAAGGTAGTCTTGGCTTCTTTGACTTCCGCTTTGGTTGGGGACCCGCATCCGGGGAAGATTTCCTCTTTGAAGAGATGCCCCACTTCTGGAGAAGGTTCCTATTCTCCGTGGCGGCTTTCTCGACTACCTCTTTGACCGCTTCCCTTACCCCAGATGCTGGAAGAAATCAAATTCCTGGGTTCGTGTTTCACTGTTGCAGCAGCAAACACGAACTCCCTACAGGCTCTCCTAGCCTTCATGAAGGCATACAGGTCTTTTACTAAGGTGGCCATATGCATCTTGGCCAGGAACGTGAGCATGCCTGGGGTGCTGTTGTGGCCTCCACACATCTCTATGCAGTTCTGGAGGGATAGGAAGGCGGCAAGCCTCTCTTTCGTCTCTTGCTCCCTTCGCAAGAGAAAGTCCGACAGTTTAGGGAGATTCTCGCTGTCTGACAGTTTAGGGAGATTCTCGCTGAACTGCTGTCCCGCGATATCTGCATCTAGCTTTCCTACTGAGAAGGTTAGGTGGACCTCCTTCCATTCCTTCTCATCCGTGGGTAGGGCTAACGACAAAGGCCTACACTCCTCTAGTGTAGGGCATGGTTTGCCTGCCTCAACTGCCTTGGCAACAGTCTGGAACGCCTTCGACGTAAAGGGGAAGGCTCTTGAAGCAGGAGCATGAAAGGTAGGGTGTTTCTTGCTCAATGCAGAAACTTTCGAGTTGGTATAACCTGCCTTCTTCAGGCTGCTCATCAAGAGAGCCTGTGCCTTGTCGTGGTCGAAAACCATGACCTCCTTCGGTTCCATCTCCTCCTTTGATGCTGGCTCATGCTTCAGTCGAATGAAGCAGTCAGGGTAGGCATTAAAGCTCGGCCAGAACTGAATGTCATCGAGGGGAACGGCTCCCATCTTCTCTGAGATGTAGAGCTTGCGGTTGGTAATTGGCATGTACTCAGCGTACCTCCAGGGATTGGTCTCGGAGCAGGGTGGCAGGTCTTGAACTCTGGGTCGCTTGTAAGACCCTTGGGAGGCGGCGGTCCGAGTTGCCTCACGGAGCTCTCTTATGATCTTCGCTTCCCGTGCTTCGCTCTCTTTGCAAAGATTCTCCATCAGAGTGGTAATATGGGCCAAAACTGCCTGACCCATGGCGTCCAATAGAGGGGTAGGAGCTGAAGACATAGATGGTGTCGGCTCTGGTGCCGGCACGGGCAGAAGGGACCCCCTTCCACTTCCGACGAATCAATGTCGTCTTCTCCTCCGGGAGGTAGAGTAGACTCTTCCTTGGGATCGTCCCTAAGGAGATCCTTCTCTGTGTCCATAGACACTTCAGACATCCTTTCCTCCTGGTGGATGTCCATGCCTTGCATCGCCTCACTGACGTCCGCCTCAATTGCGATCTGGACGCAGGGAGGCCCGGGTCGTGTCTGGGGCACGACGGCTTCATTGCCCGCTTTAGGGAACAGCAAGTTATACATCCTGTCGTTTGGAAGGTACGGTCCCAGAGAGTTTTTCTGGAATCCTCGTACCCATTTGCGAAGCTTCTCGCGTGCTGCGTCCCTCGACTCCGCTGACTTGGGGTCGCCGAAACCCTCGGCCACCATGGCCGAGCAGACGTTGCAGTTCTTGGGGTCCCAATACCGCAAGGTTTCAGTGGTAATGGCGCAGGTGGCATGAGTCCTGCACCTAGTGTGACCACAGAAGTTCCTACTCTTGAGGTTACAGTACATCACTTCACACTTCATTTCGGGCTCCTCCTGTAAAGAAAGGAAATTTAAATGAGTAAGCAGTTATTTATCACACTTGATAAATAAGTTACATGCAATAAATGTTTTGGTAACTTAACCATTATAGCTTAGGATAGTAAGCTAGAAAGGAAATAGGAAAGACAAATACTTGTGTCTCCTGTTCAGCCTTATTAAATGAAAATCAAAGGTGAAGGGTTCTAACCCCTAGTGTTAGAATTAGTGTATACTAGCACTAACCCTTTCATAAAAGTATTAATATTGTGGGGTAAATTATGAACAGATGACTTTCATCAGTGTATTGAAGGAATACAATACTTCACTTCAATATAAAATTGGTCTCAACAATAGACTGTGAAAGGATACACAGGGTATGTTGGAAAAATAAACTACTGTATAATATATACTATAGTTTTCTGCCTGCAGTATGTACTATACTGCAGAAATACTGGCTACTGTATAAGCATATACTGTAGCTCAGCCGGCATGTTGCCGGCTAGGCTAGTACCTGGCGGCACCGGTCCAAGGTTAGTACCTGACGGCACTAGCCGACAGAGAGAGAGAAAGCATGGAGTGAAGGGCTGCCTTATTAATGTAGTTTTTAGTACAATAAATAAGGGTGTAGGTATATTATTCCTACTGCCCTCCTCCAGAATGAGGGTTCAAATGGAAGGGGGGAATGAATCATTCTAGCCTCCATCCAGCCACAAGATCTGTTGCAGGTCACTGCCGGTTTCAGGGATGTGGATGGCACTCCAAGGGAGGACTGAAGAACACTCAAAATTAAAAGGGTCTCCCACTGGCAGCCATCACAGCCGGCACAACCTTTCCCGGAGCCTTGCGTCCGTAAGGGAAAGTCGGAGCGGCTATCAAGCCGCCTATGTAGGAGCCCGGCCGGCGCCACGATCTACCCGGCAAGCGGGGAGATTGTAGGACAACGGCCAGACATGCGATGGCTAGGCTATTGCTAAAGGACAGAGAGGGGCAGGGAAAGGGTCTTGCATGTTGTGTCGGGAGAAGGCGGCAGGATTGCCACCATTTCCAAACACAGATGAAACCTTGTTTTAATATCGGCGCCATCCTAGGCGGCAGAAGAATGTCGATTCTTCAGCCTAGGGTCTGCTGAAACAAGACTTGTCTTCTAGACCGCAGGGGAGAAGGTGGCGGCATTATACTACCACTTCAGGCGTGGACAAGGGAAGCTAAGCTTCCTATGCCTACAACTGTAAGCCGGCAGGGGAGTGACTACTCACCCAGCAGCCAAGCTGTCGGCATAAAGACTGAATACCCTGAGTTACTGTCGTAAAACCAAGCCGGGATACTCACCGGCAAGGAGGGAAGACAGAAAAAACTAGCCTAGTCAAGCCGGAGTGTACTACTCTATGGCAAGACCAAGATAGGGTTGACGCCCATGGCGGCACTCAGAGGGACGGAGGGTTTACCCTTAAATCTCCGAAGGAGACGAGTATTGAATTATATAATTAATTCTAGGAGATATACTATCTCCTGTTGAATTGATAAAACGATACACGAGGGTAAACGGGGATAATGCATGAAAGTACTGTATACTAAAGCGTATAGGATAGGTTAGCCTAGCGCAGGGCGAGATCTCAGCTACCTATATCACCGAGACTCTAACGTATACGATCGACACATTTAGGAAGAGGAAAATTGTTTGCATGATCATATCTTCACTAGTATAATTTTGCCTAAATAGCTATAATTCATTAAAGCTAAATACCAGGAATCTTCGTTCTGCTGACTAAATAAAGCATGCATGATGAACGACAGCGACCAAAATGGCGCCTTCGGTGACTGGCTATGCTCCAATAAACACATTAAATTTATGCTGAATTCATTGTGAGACAGGAGCTAAAAATTATACACAGTAAAGATTAAATACTCAACTTTCCAGACGCAGAAGATGCTGGAGAATGCATAATAAATCCTCAAAAATAGTGATCTAGAACACTAGATAAGCAGGGAGAAACACCGTGCGAAAGCGCTACTGAAATAGGAATGAGGGCCACCTTGGAGCCCTGTAATAGTAGGGGAGAAAGGGTAACCTTGATAACGGCTCCCCTGATTTTATGCGATATCCTAAAGAGAAATTTTAAGGATACTCGCGCCAGGAGTTAGAATTCTGGAGACCTATGGTCAATTCTCTGGGAGTATCACTGTAGCCAAATATCCCTTAGAAAGCTGTCTATAGGAAGCTTCCATCAGGACAACATGGCTTGAGCCCAAAAAATATATCTTTGAATTTGGACAAGGCTATCTTCAAATCATGATCATCAAATAAAGTACAAAATTAGTTCTTCATTGAGCAGCTACAGTATAGGCACTCTTTCTAAAGATAAATTCTAAAGAAAGCTGGGTGCAGCTGCAACCGCTTAGATATCATGTGCTTTACAATGACTCAAGTTAGGATGATTCGTCCAATGAAAAGTGAGTATGGATGATCAGTTCCTTTCATAAAAATTGCATTGGTTTATGAGGGAAATGAATTCCACAAAACAAAATATGGACTGTATCGTATTCACAGTTTTTGGCAGTTATATCAAAATTCACCTTAACTCCTCTAATAGAGCATAGAAATCTATCTAAGAGTCCTTGTCCTATTTATCGACCAGAAAGGCCAAAATACAACTTCTAGGAAGGCCTTTTACTTTAATGTATTTTTCGCTCTAGGAGGAGATGATGATGATGATGATTGTCTCTAAACTGGAGAAGCAATGAGAAAATAGCTATAATTTTCAAAAGTAATTTGTATTTTTCCTAGGCATAAAAAACTGAGTTCATTATTAGGAGTATATTTTCTGGTTGGCTGGGACTCAACTGTCTAAATCATTAACGAGGTAATAGTAGTTACTGGCCAGCCAGCAAACTGAGTATTGTACTGTTACTTAGGCCTTCACCTAGGACTTACAGGGTGGTCAAGGTGGAAAGTGAAACTTAAAAAACTCGGGTTTGAATAGCTAAGAAGAATGAAAATGTGATTTTTCCTACAGGAATACAAACTCACATTCTTTAAAAAGGGCCTTATCCTAAGGGAGAGGAAGCCCCTACAACCATACTACAGTAGCTGGTTTAAAATACCTGGAAGTCAATACATTCGGACCTGATAGAGGTGCCGGAGTTTTGATTCCTACTACCTCCCGACACTTGAGAACAAGAGTCTCATATGCTGTGCTAGGTTTCTGTCCACTGACAGATGGTCGAGGAAGAACCTATATCCTCGGAAAAATATTTCATGATGTATGGGCTATTAGGCATAATGTATCCTCTTCCTTGTAAAGAGGATGGGGGAGAAATTTCTATAAATAAGTTTTATAGACCAGCTGCTTGGTATACAGTAGAACTTTATCCACATAATGTCCAGTCCAGCAAATAATGTAATAGCCATTGCAGCCCAAGGGATGGGAAGGAAAAGGGCCAGACACTCCATCTCTTATCCTTGACTAACATTGTGACTTATCTTAGACAAGATGTTTCTTATTTCATAAAAAGTTAGATAAGCTACACAACCTGTTGAGCAGCTACCACAGGTCCCAAAGAAAACTTATCTAAAGACTTATGGTATCCTGCCATGGATAGTGAACTGTAAAGGTTGCCTGACACTTCCAGGCTTTGGCCTTTAGCACTTGTGCCACAGACAGGTTTTCTCTGAAGGATAGAGTAGATCTATTATTCTGTTACCACCCCATGAATGAGGGAGTCGTGTGATTCTGCTAATCACACGACTTTCTTCATAGCGGAATAACATTTCTCCCTCACTCTTCGGATCCATCCACACAGAGAATGTCCCCTGTGCACAGGCAGGCACACAAGAAGATGCCAAATACTTTGAGGCAGTCCAATGCCAAGAAACAAACTCTTATGCAGCCCTTTCTTGGCAAGGGCCCTTGGAGCAGAGAAGGAAAGGTGGAAGATGTGGATGCTCCTGCTTGGGGGGGGGGGGGGGGAAGGGCATCCCCTCTTCCTGACTACTGGTGGGAGGATTCCTGAAGCGTCGATGGCAGAGATAGTTCTTCGGGGACGAACCTTGGACGGTCTTAGTCCTCCAAGCAGGATACCACATCCGATTCACTCTCTCCACTTCCTTTGACACAACATTCAGTGATGTTGTATTCCTTCACTAAAGGATCAGTGAAAGATTTCGGCCTTCGGGCAGAAGTCCAGATCTTGTTGGAGGAGGGCGCTCTCCAAAAGGTCCTCAACGGATCACCAGGCTTCTTCAGTTGACTCTTTCTTGTAGAGAAGGTGTCTGGAGGCTGGAGACCTATCATCAATCTCTCCACTCTGATTGAGTTTGTTCTGCAAACTCTGTTCAAGATGGAAACAGCAGAAACAGTCAGACAGGCTATCAGACCAAATGACTTCATGATCACACTGGTTCTCAACGATAGTGTACGTACTTACAGATCTTCATCCATCCTGCGCCAAGGAAGTATTGTTATCATTATTACTAAGCTACAACCCTAGTTGAAAAAGCAAGATTCTGTAAGCCCAAGGGCCCCAGCAGGGAAAAATAGCTCAGTGAAGAAAGGAAATAAATAAACACACAATATGAGAAATAATGAACAATTAAAATTAAATATTTTAAAAACAGTAACAACATCAAAACATATATTTCATTTATAAACTATAAAACTGATTTTGATCAAAGTGAAAAATCTATTTTTGGGTGAGAGGGCCATGTCATCCTAATGGAAGGGTTCCTTTAGGTAGCCTTCTAAGGAATATTTGCTACAGTGATACTCCCAGAGAATTAAACCGAAGGTCTCCAGGATTCTAACTCCTGGCGTGAGTATCCAATAAAGGATATCGCATAATATCAGGGGACATATTCTAGACACGACACATGGCAATCTTCACCCCGAATAGATTTAACTCTTTAATGTAAGGAGGAAGAGTGGTAAATAAGGGGGTGCCATTCTAGGTACCCGGTGGACCTCCTTCCCTACTACTACTGCGACGCCATTCCTTTTCATGTCGTTAAGCAGAAATGGCCACAGATAAAGTGATTTTGGGAGGGGTCAGCATAAAGGGTGGGTCCATCAGGATGACATGGCCCTCTCCCCCAAAAATAGATTTTTCACTTTGGGCTCAGGCCATGTCGTCCTGATGGAAGCATACTAGAGAATTGTCTTGAAATTACTATTAGCTGTGGGTTTGTGTATGTGCCTTCCACCTTGAATAAATTTCCTTATCTGGTCTACTAGACCTGTATATGAAATTCTAGAGATCTGTCATTTCCACTAAACCTGGAGCTGGTTTAGTGCTTCCTGCCCCCCGCAGGGAAAATGTCGATATTGACAATAAGGATTCAAGGTTTGTATTTCCGTTGGAACAAAAAGGGAAAACTTTGAAGCCTACCTTTTTTACTTACTTTGAGAAAGTAAGTTCCATTCCTTCTGAAATCATTATTGTGATTTCAAGATATAAGCCCTATACAGGGATTAAATAAAACTCTAGTGTGTTTTATTAACTTATAATTGAGGGAGCAGTAATAAGACGCGAATACGTTTTAAGTATTTTATTATGCAACTAATTTATCCAATGTAGTTACAACAAAGTGTGAATCTGATCCAGCATTACAACACATCAAGGTCCATATTTTCTTATGTAGAAAAAATATATAAATACATTATCGGAATAACGTCACTCAATGGAGATGTGAAACCAAATCTATCTGACATGTTCAGATGTTTGGAAATGCATAGACACTGTGACGCAAACGTTCACTCGGCACTGGTGTAATGGTCACACATGCACCTACATAGGACAGTATGTTTGATTACAGCTGTGATCTGCACTAAAGGGTAGGTATACCCATGCACCTGATGCACTGTAAAGTCCCAAAACAGTCCACTGTTCATCGCAGCACTAGACGACGGGTTTAATGACACTGCCAGCCGCCACCACAAAGTGTTTTATTTCTTGTACTTGCTTTGCCTAATGTTTGTAGAAGACCCTGGATGATCTCCACCCAGTTTATGAGCGGAGTCTACCAAAGTCCATATGTTGGAAGAAGTTCAACGAAGAAGCAACTTCCCTCAGATCGTGACCTGCGGATGTACTGTCAGGATCCGCTCTGTGAAAAAGTAGGTGAGCTTCGCTCTAAGTTGTCTTAAAGATAGGTTTGATCTTGAAGTTTTGCCTCTGAAGAGCTGTCCTTCCTTGAAATTTAAAGTTCTTCGAAGATAAGACCTTGAGACACTACTGGGCAGAGAGAGGCATCTTCCTTCAGGGGGGCAGATTCTCCAAGGACCCCACCTCTTGGTGGGTAGCTTGTTCTTGGCAAGAAAGGCAGGATCAGGAAAAAAGGTTCAGTTCTCCTGAGTCTAAGAACTAAATATGGCCTTCGTTTCATGGATAAGGCCACTATTTCACTAACTCTAGCCCCTAAGGCTATTGCAAACAGAAAAATGACTTTCTGTGTTAAATCCTTTAGAGAACAATACTCATTGTCTAGGTTCGAAGCATAGTGCAAGACTTTGTCCAAAGACCACATGATGGGCTTTGGTGGGGCTGCTGGCTTGAGTCTAGCGCATGCTTTCGGGATCTTATTAAAAATTTCACCTGAGAGGTCCACCTCAAAAGCGTACAGAAGTGGTCTAGCCAGGGCCGATTTAGTAGAGGCCAGGCCTTGTTCATGGAGGTGTATGAAGAATGCAAGACAGAAATCTATGGATATCTCTGTCGGTTTCCTTGTTTTCACAAAGGACACCCATTCCTTCCATGACGATTCGTATTGTCTCCTAGTCAAACTTGACTTGTACTCCTCAATGAAGTCAACTTTATCCTTCGAGATTCAAGACTTTTTGTTAGCTGCTAGGGCGAGAAAATCATGAGATGTAGGTTGCTGGTTCTCGAGGATGAAGCGTAGACAGTCAAATTCTGGACCAGTTGAGATAGCACTGAATTTGGCAGAGGAAACAGCTTCAGTTTAAACTCTAGGACTAGAGGGAACCAATTGCTTTTGGGCCACTTGGGGGCTACTACTGCTGCTGTCCCTCTGAAGGATCTTAGCTTGTCAAGGACTCTTGGCAGGAGATTGGTTGGTGGAAACAGGTAAATGCAATTCTACCTGTTCCAGTCGAGGGACATGGCATCCATCACTTCTGCTTGAGGCTCCATGTAAGGGGCTACGTAACGAGATAGTTTCTTGTTGTCGCTCGTTGCAAAGAGGTCGATCTGCAGTTCTGGGACTTTTTCTGAGATGAAGGAGAATGAGTCTGCGTCTAGGGACCATTCTGTCTCTATGGGCTTTCACCTGGATAGAGCATCCGCTGTCACATTACAGAACCCTTGTAGGTGAACTGCTGATAGGTGCCATCCCTTCCTCCTTGCCAGGTAGAAGATGGCTAACATCACATGGTTGATGTGGGGTGATCTCGACCCTTGTCGATTTAGACACTTTACTATCACCTCGTTGTCCAGGATGAATCTGATGGGGATTGATCTGCGAGGGGATAGTCTCTTCAACATCAGGAAAACTGCCATATCTTCCAAAATCTTGATATGAAATGTTTTGAACTGGTGCGACTAATTCCCCTGCACTTTTTTGTCATGAGAATGGCCTCCCCGTCATTCCAAGGGGGCATCTGTGTGTATCATCACTGATGGTTGTGGTGGTTGCAGGGGAATTGTCCGTGCTAGGCTCTTGCCTGTTGACCACGGCCTTAACTGTGTGTGCAACAAGGTCGGGGTCAACCTTAGTTGATCTCTTCGAGCGTTTGATGCGTATTTCCTCCAGACTCCCGACACATCTTTCAAACGTGCCTTTAGCACAGGGTCTGTCATTGCTGCAAGCTGGAGGGAGCCCAATACTCTTTCCTGTTGGCGTCTTGAAATCCTTTTGTGACGGATTAGTCTCTTGACAGATCCCACTATTTTCCTCCTCTTCTTGGATGGAATGGAGAGGTGGTGTGACTTAAGTTCCATTGGATTCCTAGCAACTAGAACTGTTGAGCTGGAGAGAGACGATACTTCTTGCAGTTGATCTTGAAGCCCAGGTGTTCCAAAAACTGGATCACCCTGTTGGCTGCTTGCAGACAAGTAGTCTTGGATGCTGCCCATACCAACCAATTATCTAGATAAGCTACCACTTGAACTCCTTCGGTGTGTAGCTGTTGGATGATTGTGTCTGCTAGTTTCATGAATATCCTTGGGGCTGTGTTCAGTCTGAAGGGTATTGCTCTGAAGACAAACTTCTTCTGTAGTTTGAATCCTAGGTAGGAGGAGAAAGGGTGACTCCTCGGGAGATGCCAGTAAGCATCTGCTAGGTCTATTGAGACCGTGTACACCCCTTTTTTGGGCTCAAGCCATGTCGTCCTGATGGAAGGTTCCTCATAGTAGCTTCCTAAGGGATATATGTACTACAGTGATATTCCCAGAGAATTTACCTTTAGGTCTCCAGAATTCTAACTCCTGGCATGAATATTCTTAAAATTTCTCTCAAGGATATCGCATAATATCAGGGGACGTATTCTTGACACGCCATATAGCAATCTGCGCCCCGAATAGCGTTTACGCTTCGAGGGGGACAGTGGCTAAATTTGAAGGGGAGCCGTATCAAGGTTACCCTACTTCCTATACTACTATTGAGTATCACGACAGTGCCATATCCAAGATGGCGGACATTCCTAATTCTGTAGCGATTTCGAATGGTGGTGTTCCCTGTTGATCTAACATTTTCGATCGATTTACAAGGATTATTATGCATTCTCCAGCTTCTTTCACCTCTGGAAAGTTGAGTATTGATTCTTTACAATGAGAATATTTTAGCTCCTATTTCACAGGGAAATTAGAGTAATTTATTGTGATTAGGAGCTAGGCCTGTTACCGGAGGCGCCATGGGCGCTGTCGTTCATTAGGCATGTGTTATTTAGTTAGTAAAACGACATTCCAGGTTGAAATAACATTAACTAGTTAATTATGAAAGCTATTTAGGCAATTTATACTTGTAAAGATATTTATCTGCATAATTTTTCCTTTTTCTATGTCGATCGTATAAGTCAGAGCTTCGGTGATTTAGGTAACCGAGTTATCATTTTGCCTAGGTAACCTAACTTAGGCGATATAGTTTACCTTCGACATTTCCCCGGTTACCCCCATGCATTGGTTTATCAATTCAGATGGAGATAGATATCTCCTAGAATTATTATATAAACTGATACTCGTCTCTAGTTCAGATTTAAGGGTACTGTAATCTCTTCTTCCCTCTGAGTGTAGCCTTAGGCTACAACCCTAGTGGGTCGTGCCTCCAGTTTTCATTCAGACATGACTAACCTAGGGTTTTCTGTCCCTTCCCTTAACCACAGATAGCAGGTTTTGGGATTCGGTCAGAACCTTAGAGTATTTAGTCTTGTGCTGGCAGCCGACCGGCAGGGTGAACAGTTATTCCCCTGCCAGCTAGGCTGCTAGCATAGGAGGCTAGCACTCCCTAGGCTGCACTTGAAGTGGTTGTATGATGCCGCCACCTTCTCCCTGTGGTTTAGAAGACTAGTCCTGTGCTCGCAGACCCTAGGCTGAAGAATAGACATTCTTCTGATGCCTAGGATGGCACCGGCACTGGCACTGGAACTCTGTTTCTTCTTGTTGAGAGGAGGTGGCACTGCTGCCGTCCCCTTAACTGTATTGGCAGACCCTAAGTTGGAGAATAGAATTCTCCTGCCACCTAGGATGGCGCCGATACTGAAACAGAGTTTCTTAAGGGTGTGTAGGATCGGCAACCTTGGCGGCTCCTTCCACACCTCATACAGGACCCTTTTCCCTCCCCCTCTGTTTTTTTGTGATGGCCTAGCCATCGTATCTCTTTGAGCCGTCGTCCTGCAATCTCACCGTTTGCCGGTGGATTGCGGGGGCCGGCCAGACTCCTACTCAACAGCTGTTGTCCGACTGCCTGTGGCTATTCCGGCTGCTGGCAGCCATGACGACTGCCGGCGGCCATGTTTTATATAAACTATCGGCGGCTATGACGGCTGCTGGCACCTATGCAGGCTGCTGGCAGTCATGTTATCTGTCGGCGGCCATGATGGCTGCCGGCGGCTGACGGCTGCTGGCAGCCATGATGGCTGTTGGGGGGAACTCTCTTCTGTCACCAAGGTTCTTCAGTCCTCTCTTGGACTGCCGGCCACAAGTTCTATTGCTGGGGCTACCGCCGGCCAGACTGGCACAGATAGGTGCCGAGTCAGCCGGCAGTATGCCGACTGTACCAGTGCTGCCGGGTGCTAGTCTGCCGGCTATGTGCCAGCCGGACCTTGCCGGTGATGGTACTGGTGGCTGGATGGAAGCCTGAATGTAACATTCTCCCCTTCCATTTGAACCTTCTTTCTGGAGAAAGGCAGTAAATTAGATATTTACATCCTTAATTACACAATGATAAGGCAGCCTTCACTCCATGCTGTCTCTCTCTCTTTTAGCTAGCATGCTGGTTGCGCTGGCAGGGACTAGTTATGCTGGCTATATGCCGGCTGAAATACAGTGTATGTTTATACAGGTAGTCAGTATATTTGCAGTATAGGATATACTGCAGATAGAAAAACTATTGTATATATTATACTAGTAGTTATTTTCAAATATATCTTGGGTATCCTAGCCCAGGTGTTTGCTGAACCAATCCTATATTGAAAGAATAGAATTTCTTCAATATTCTGATTAGAAATCAGTTTTCATATTACCCTACAATATTAAATAATTTAAAGGGCTGGTGGTACTACACTTCTATCCTTAAAAGGTTAGAACCCTTATCCTTGAGTTTCCTGATCAGGAAACTCTATGATTTTAATATTGGAAGGGAAGGTCACAGCAAATGGGTTGGGTAGGATACACAGACATATGTCTTTTATATTTCCTAGTCCAGTCGGTTTCATGCCGGCTGGACCGTGCCCGTCAGATGCTTGCCACAATGGCAGCACACTGGCTGAACTACATTATATATAATTATACAGTAGTCGGTATTTTGCAATATAGTATATACTGCAAACAGAAAACTATAGTATGATTATACAGTAGTTAATTTCTAACATATCTTGTGTACCCTTGTGCGGGCTTCTGCTGAGACCGTTCCTATATTGAAAGAATAGATTTCCTTCAATACTCTGATTAGAAATCAGTCATCCTTACCCCACAGTGTTAAAGAATAAAAAGGGGCAGTGACTTGTACACTTTTCTACCCCTAGGGGTTAGAACCCTTTCGTTAGAGTTCCTTGATAAAGGAATCTCCTTATAGTTAATACTGAGGAGAGGTAACAGCATTTGCTTGCAGGGGATACACAAGTATGTGTCTCCCACTATCCCTTTCAAGCTTACTATCCTAAGCTATTTTAGTTAAAAGATGACTTTTACATATTGCTTATCAGTGAGATAATCAATTGTATACTCATTCTGCTTTCCTTTCTTCACAGGAGGAACCCCAGATGACATGTGTTGCAGTCTTCTGCAATATCAAGAGTAAGTACTTTTATGGTCCTAATACATGCAGGTTTCATGCCCCCTGCAATATTATTTCCGAATCCCTGCATGATTGGATCCCTCAAGTTTGCAATGTATGTCGGACTTTAATGTCGGAGGGTTTCGAGAATCCCAAGTCGATGGAGTCTAGGGATGCAGCTCGTAAGAAACTACGCAACTGGGTGAGAGGATTACAGAAAATCTCTCCGGGACCATACCTACCTAATGATAGGATGCGTAGCTTACTATTCCCGAAAGCAAGTAGGGAAATAGTGGTGCCCCAGGCACGATTCACACCTCCCTGCGGCCAGATAGCCCTTGGGATGGAGGGCAGGAAGCTCCCACAGGAAGAGGTGGACAATGTAGTGTCAGAATTGCTTCCGTCTATGCCGGCTCTAGAGCCGTTAACATAGACATCTTCACCCTCTACCCCTCTATTAGACAAAATGGACCAATTACTGGCCCATATGAAAGGTCTAATAGAAAACTTTCGCAAACAAGATGAAAAAGAGGAAGCGAAATTCAAGATAAGCTCTGTGAAGCTCCACTTGTCGCTCCTCAAGGGTCATACAAACGACCCAGAGACCAAGACCTTCCGACATGCTCCAAAACCAATCCCTGGAGGTATGTGGAGCTTAAGCCGATTTTAAACGGCAAACTCTACATCTCGGAGAAGATGGGTGCTGTTTCTTTAGACGAAATCCAGTTTTGGCCAAGCTTTGACGCTTTCCCTAATTGCTTCATTCGACTGAAGCATGAACCAATGTCAAGAAAAGAAACGGAACTGAAGGTGGTCATGATTCTCGACCATGATAAGGCACAAGATATCTTGTCAAGTAGCCTGAGAAAGGCGGGATACTCGGTGTCGAAAGTGTTCACACTAGGTAACAGACACCCTTCCTTTCTTGCTCCTGCTTCAATATCATTCCCCTTAACGTGGAAGGCATTTAAATCTGTTGCCAAGGCAGTGGAGGCAGGTAGACTATGTCCTGCACTCGAGGAGTGCAAGTCTCTGTCACTAGCCTTTCCCATGCAGGAGAGGGATTGGAAGGAGGTCCACTTAATCTTTTCAGTAGGAAGACTAGACGCGGATGTCGCTAGACGACAGTTTAGCAAGAATCTCCCTAAACTTTCTGAGTTTATTTTAGGCAAGGAACAAGAGACAAAGGAGAGACTTGCAGCCTCCCTATCCCTACAGAACTGCATAGAGTTGTGTTCAGCCCATCAAAGTACCCCAGACATGCTCATGGTTTTGGCCAAACTGTGTATGGCCACCTTGGTAAAAGACCTTTATGCCTTTATGATGGCTAGAAGAGCCTGTAAGGAGTTTGTGTTCGCTGCCGCAACAGTGAAACGAAACCAGGAAGCTAATATCTTCCAACATCTGGGGTAGAGACCTCTTTTCAAACGAGGTAGTTAGAGAGGTGATTAAGAAGGCCACCACGGAGAACATTGGACTTCTCCAAAAGTGGGGCATCTTTTCAAATAGAAAGTCTTCCACGGATGTGGGTCCCCAACCTAAAAGGAAGACGGAAAAGTCTAGAAATTTTCCCCGGGCTGTTCAACAACATCCCATAGTTATGATGACCGCGGTGCCACAGGCAAGCGAATATGTAAAGCTTCTGATCAGGTGAGGCAAAGAGACGCTTCTGGTAGAAGGAAGGTTCCTTCAGGATCGCTGGAACTTCAATCATTGGGTTCAAGGCCTAATCAAGACGAGACTAGGATGGAAAATAGACATGCCTCCACCATCATTTCCTCAACTCTTCCTACACTCCAAAACCCTCCTGGAAGAGTATACCTTAGAGCTCTAGAGCATACAGGTGGTAAGGAAAGTATAGTCCACCGAATTCCAGGGAAGGCTGTTTGGTGTTCACAAGAAGGACTCAAGAAAACTCAGAGTCATTCTGGGCTTGTCGCCACTCAACAAGTTCAATTAAAACAGCAAGTTCAGAATGTTAATCCTTCTGAATATAAGGACCTTATTTCAAAAAGGGGTGTTCGCAGTCTTGTCAGACCTGAAAGATGTCTATTGGCAGCTTCCAGTCAGTCGCTCCCTCTCCTCCTACCTAGGATTTAAGTTACAAAGGATAATGTATGTCCTAGGAAAGATACTTGTCAGACTAAACACAGACCTAAGTATCTTCACGGGATTGGCGGACACAGTCACGCAAAAACCAAGCCTAGAAATGGTTCAGGCAACAATGTACCTGGATGAAAGACTGGTGTGGGCAGCACCCGAAGTGCCTGGGCTATGAGCATCAAAGGAAGTGATCCAGTTCCCGGAACATCAGGGATGCAAGATAAGCTTCAAGAAGTCTCGATTTTCTCCAGCTCAAAGGCTTCAATGGTTAAAAAACCATTGAAACCTGTGGTCACACCAACTCTCCTTTCCCTTGGGGATGTAAAAGGAGATCGCAGGGTCAGTCAGTCAGGATTCCAAGACGCTAACAGGGAGGAGTTCTGAACTCTCTCCAGTTCGCAATAGTGACAGACCCAGTGCTAAGACCACAGCAGGAAGATGCGTTAAGAGTCTGGAGAAGATAGGCATCAAACGCTCAAAGAGATCTAAAAGGACCGATATCGATCTTTCCTTAATTGCTTCCCTAACAATGGTCAGAGGCCAAAAGCCTATTGAAGAACATGACCTTGCAACTACCCCGACTATTGAAGATCATCCGCATGGATGCCTAGTCGGAAGAATGGGATATTCACTCCCATCAGAGGAAAGTCCAACAGATTCGGTCGTTTCTATCAAGGGACATGTTAGTCCTGTTGTGAGTGGGGAAACTCTCTCCACGCAGATCAGACCTCCTCAGGCTGATCTGGGACATCGAAGCGATAATGAGACGTTGGAACCGACAAGGCTAGAGAGCGTTTCATATAGTTTAGGTGATGTTAGCCATCCCTTACCTAAAAGGCTGGCACCTATCAGCAGTTCGTGTACAATCGATCCACAATGTGACAGTGGATGCTCTACTCGGGCTCAAGCCGATAGAGTTAGAATGGTCCACAGACACAGACCTATTCTCTCCCAGATGGGAACAAGTCCCCGAGCTGCAGATCGACGTCTTCGTCACGAGCATCATCAAGAAACTACCTCGATATGTAGCCCCAAACGAGGATCCTCTGGTGGAGATAACAGACATCATGTCTCTAGTATGGATGGGATGGACTCAGGAATTCCTGTTCATCCCATCCAATCTCCTGCTGAAGGTCCTCAACATGCTGAGATCCTTCCAGGGAGGAGTGGCTCTGTTGGCTCCCAAGTAGCCCAAGAGCAACCGGTTTCCTTTAGTGAAAGAACTGAGGCTGAGGCCGGCTCTAGTTCTGAACCCAGTACTATCTCAGAAGGTTCAAAACTCAATTGCCTTCGATTTATCAGAGAGAGCCCAAACCCTTCATTGCATGATTTTCTGGCCCTAGCGGTTAGGAAAAGATTTGGGATCTCAAAAGGCAATATAGAATTCTTAGAAAAATACAAGTCTAAGTCAACTAGAAGACAATATGGGTTGCTTTTGTAAAAGCAAAAGGACCGAAATAAATTTCAATGAACTTCTGTCTGTCCTTCTTTGTCTACCTTCATAAGCAAGGTTTGGCGGCCCACACGATAGCTATGTGCAAGTCAGCCTTGACTAGACCTCTTCTATATGCCTTTCAAGTGGATCTGGCGAATGAAATCTTTAATAAGATTCCGAAGGCATGTGCAAGGCTAAGGCCTGCAGCACTGCCAAAGCCCATCTCATGGTCTTTGGATAAGGTCCTACATTATGCCTCATCTGTGAACAATGAAGATTGTTCCCTCAAGGATCTAACCCAAAAGGTTATTTTTCTGTTCGCTATAGCCTCTGGGGCTAGAGTTAGTGAAATAGTGGCCCTATCTAGAGATGAGGGCCACATTCAGTTCACAGAAGTGGGAGAACTGAATCTCTTTCCTGATCCATTGTTTCTCGCTAAGAACGAGCTACCCACTAAGAGGTGGGGTCCCTGGAGAATCTGCCCTCTGAAGGAAGATGTCTCTCGATGTCCTGTAGAGTGTCTAAAGGTCTATCTATGTAGAACTTCAGACTTGGGGAGACAGCTCTTTAAAGGAGAAACCTCTGGATCAAACTTATCCCTAAAACAACTGAGGGCGAAGCTCACTTACTTTATTTGCAGAGCAGATCCTGACTGTACTCCCGCAGGTCATGATCCGAGAAAAATTGCTTCATCACTGAACTTTTTTCAGTATATGGACTTTGAGCGTCTTCGCTCATAATGGATGGAAATCATCCAGAGTGTTCTACAAACACTATGCTAAGCAAGTCCATGAACTGAAGCATTATGTGGTGGCGGCAGTAGTGTATTAAAACTTATCGTCTAGTTCTGCGATGAACAGTTAATTGATTGGGACTATCAATTAAAGGGAGAAGGTGTCAGCACTTTCAGTGTGATCCCCTTTTAAATGAGTGTTACCATGGTGACACTAAATCTGTTCAAAATCTCAGGTGTGGAATTATACAGATAACACTCGTGCCGGTGTACATAGTACACAGTGTCGATAGGATATAACATTCACAGAAATTATAAAGGAAAAATTTATTAAAAATTTTTCTTCAATCTGAGAGTGGCACTCATCATTTCTTCCCTTTTAAAAAGGGAAGATAATTTCTGTATATGTCGCATGTATAATTCCTTTATCATGCTACATTCGTTTTACTTATTTCATTTAGTCATTTATTAGAAATAAATGTCTATTAGAATGTAATTGCGTCCTAATTCGCCCGACAATTTGCATATTTAAGATGCCAGAGTTCTTGACTTACTCATGTAAGAAAAACTTCATATCTTTGTATGCTTACAAACAATGGATATAATGGATACTGATATTGTTCCGACAATATATACAAACCGTGAGACCCTTTGTATACCCAGTGAATACCTATATTTGTTCATACAATATATGCTAACCTTGAGGGCCCTTTTCTACCGTCTAGAATGACTCTTCCGTGTAGGGGGCAGGAAGCACTAACATTGCTTATGATTAGTGATAATGCCGGATAACGGTAACGTCATTTGTCTCAAATGGTCCAGATGACCATAGAAATATTGTCCCAAGGTTAAGGCACTGATGAAAATCCACAGATACATTAATGCTCTGGTATGCTTCCATCAGGACGACATGGCTTGAGCCCAAAAAACGGATTTTGAGCGAAGCGAAAAATCTATTTTTGGGTGAGATAGCCATGACGTCCTGATGGACCCACCCTCCTTTTCTAAAGAAAAGATCTTCGTAGATCCCTCCCGAAACTACTGTATCTGTAGCGTGTCGGCCATCTTGGATATGGCGCTGTCGTGATACTCAATAGTAGTATGGGAAGTAGGGTAACCTTGATAAGGCTCCCCTTCAAATTTTGCCACTGTCCCCCTCGAAGCGTAAATGCTATTCGGGGGCGCAGATTGCCATGTGGCGTGTCAAGAATACGTCCCCTGATATTATGCGATATGCTTGAGAGAAATTTTAATTACATTCGCGCCAGGAGTTAGAATTCGGGAGACCTAAAGGTAAATTCTCTGGGAATATCACTGTAGTACATATATCCCTTAGAAAGCTACTATTAGGGAACCTTCCATCAGGACGACATGGCTATCTCACCCAAAAATAGATTTTTCGCGCCGTTTTTTGTCAAAAGGGTCCTCATGTGTTGCAAAGCAAGCCTCCGGAACTTGTTGTTCTCGATGAACTTGTTGAGTGGAGACAAGTCTAGAATGACCCTGAGTTTGTCTGAGTCTTTCTTGGGAACACAAAACAGCCATCCCTGGAACTTGATGGACTTTGTTTTCTTGATTACCTTCTTGTTCAAGAGTTCTGAGGTATATTCTTCCAACAAGGGGGTGGAGTGTTGGAAGGATTCTCGAAAATGGGGTGGAGTTCAGTTCCATTTCCACCCGAGTCCATGCATGATTAGGATTTGGGCCCAGGGATCGAAGGTCCAGCAATCCCAAAAGTGATGTAGTCTGCCCCTACCTGGAACCTCTCATTGCTTGGTGGGTCCTGTGGATTTGCTTCCGCGACCACGTCCTCCTCGATCCTGAGAGAAGTTATCTCCTGGGGAACTTCTCTTAGGACCTTTTCCTTTCTGACTGGGGCGAAAGGAAGTCGACTGCCTCTCAAAGGTAGGGTTAAAAACTGGTGACTGGGCTACCAATTGTTGAGGGACCATCTGGAAGGTGGTCTGAGGCATCGTGGTCATAGACATGGCGGGGAGTTGTGCAGGTCTACGTGGTCTCCTTGCCCTTTTGTTCTTGGGCTGGGGACCTCCTTCTGATGAAGATTTCCTTTTCCAGGTCATGCCCCACTTTTGGAGAAGGTTCCTGTTCTCCGTCCTTGTTCTGGCAATGACCTCTTCCAATTCCTGTGGGAAATGGTCTTTACCCCAAATGCTCGAGGTAATCAGCTTCCTTGGTCCGTGTCTGATGGTTGCTGAAGCCAAGACGAACTCTCTACAGGCTCTCCTCGCTCTGAGGAAAGCGTATAGGTCTTTCACAAGGGTATCCATGTGAGATTTAGCTAGGAAGATGATCAATTCTGGGGCATTATGTTGACCTGCACTCATTTCCAGATAGTTCTGATGAGAGAGACAAGCCGCAAGTCTCTCCTTCAACTCCTGTTCCTTCCTCAAAAGATGGTCTGGCAACTTTGGAAGGTTCTCATTGAACTGTTGTCCTGGTATCTCTGGATCCAACAGAGACAGAGAAGGTTAAGTGGACATCCTTCCACTTCTCCTCGCAGGTAGGCAGTGCTAGAGAGAATGGCTTGCATTCCTCTAGGGTCGGACATGGTTTTCCCTCATCGACTGCCTTGACGGCAAAGTCTAGCTCTTTCTCCGTAACGGGAAAAGAGATGGAGGAAGGAGCAAGAAAGGTGGGGTGCTTCTTCCTCGGTGCTGAGACTTTGGAGTTGGTACATCCGGCTCCCTTCAAGGCCTTCAGGAGGATGGCTTGCGCCTTCTCGTGTTCAAACACAATGACCTCTTTGGGGACTGTTTCTTCTCAGGTCGCATTCTTGTCTCGCAGTCTCACATAGTAATCTGGATAGGCCAAAAAGTTAGGTCAGAACTCCAGGTCTTCAATTTGCTTGGCTCCCAACTTCTCGGAAGCGAACAGTTTCCCATTCATCATTGGCATTCGCTCCGCATACCTCCAGGGATTGGTTTCGGAGCAATGAGTGAGATCAGACACTCTAAGAGGCTTCTTTGAGGTGCCCTTGGTGGTTCTGAAGTGGTCCATTTTCTCCTGCAACAACCTTTCCTGTTGCTTAATCGATTCCCACATCATCTGTTCCCATTGGAACGACTCCATCATTTGTTGAAGAGATGTCAGAATCTCTTCATTTGCATTAACCTGGTTAACAGGTTGTGGAGTTGGGGCCGAGGACGTTGACAGCAGAGGTTGGTATGTCGTCACGGCAAACTGAGGGTCGTCTGTTGCCGTTGACAATGATCCTTCTTCCTCCACTTGGGGAGGGTCCACGTTTTCTTCAGGGCCACCTTGCAGTAGGTCCTATTCGGTGTCAGTGGACACTTCTGACATCCTCTCTAGGTGGATGTCCAAGCTTTCTAGTGCCTTGTTGATGTCCAAGTCAATCTTCAGTTGTACGAAGGGGGACCGGAGCTGTTCCTGGGACACCCCCGCACTTGGCATAGCCTTGGGGAGCAGTAGGTACCTCATGGAGTCATTGGGCAAGTATGGTCCTGGAGAGCTCTTTTGGAACCCTCTTACCCATTTGTGAAGGGTGTCCCTCGCTGTATTCCTAGTCTCTAGGGTAACTAGGGAGGCTTCACCAAAGCCGTTGGCCACCAGGGTTGAGCAGGTGGGGCAACCCTTCGGGTCCCAATATTTTAGGACTCCTATGACGACGCCGCAGGGCGCGTGAGTCCTGCACATCATGTGACCACAGAAGTCTTTACCTTTGTGGTTGCAGAACATCGATCCGCACTTCTCCATAAGGTCATCCTGTAAAGGAGAAATACCAATGGGTATTTTTGTTTTTTATATCGGTTGATATAAAAGCATACATTTTTTGATAACAATAGTAATCACTATCGTTTATGGTAGCTTAGGATAGCAAACTTGAAAAGAAATAGAAAAGATACATATCTGTATTTCCTGTCCCAGGCCATTGCAGAGACCTCCGTCAGTATTATTATTCAGTTTCCCTGATAGGGAGGATACAAGGTAGAGAAACTCTAGGAATTAGAGTTAGAGTTGGTATATAGCTTATACTAACATTATCCACCTGTAGTATTATATTAATACCATTCGGGCATTTAAGTCCCTGATAATCAAGGAAAACCATCAGGGTGTTGAGGGAGTACTCAGCCTCAACAGAATATCATGGTCTCAACAATCGTCTGTGATAGGAAATACAGAGTTTGTACAGAGCAGCTTGCTGGCAGAAACTGTCGGTGTTAGGTTAGTACCTGACGGTGCTAACCGACAGAGAGAGAGAAAGATTAAGAAAGGAGAGTTTCCAACTATCATGAATGAGCATAACAGCTGGAAGTGTAGGAGGATTATAAGACCGCCTACTGTCTCCTTACCGGAATGAAAGTTCTAATGGAAGGGGAAAGAATCTATCAGATTCTGGCTACCACCCATCCACAAAAGGCCTGTCGTTGGAAATGAAGTTGGCGGCAATGAATGTGGTGGGAGCTCAAGGGAGAACTGAGAACTTTCAAAAGTATTCTAGGTTTCCCACCGGAAGCCGTCAAGAGCCGTCTCAATCTTCCCCCAATATTATTCACTTCCTGTGAAGGAAGGGAGTTAGGGGGAAGGTGGCAGAGACGGCTGTACTAACTGCTACCTGGATGACTGTCAGGATACCGGCAAAAGAATCTTGTGACAGCATGATGTCACTAAAGGACAGAGGGGGAAGGGTTGAAGGTCTTATAATTCATTGATATCAGAGGTGGCGGCAGGTATGCCGCCTTCCTCAAACAATGAACTGAGGAAGCATAGCTTCCTGCGCTGACGACATCGTCAACGGCAAGACAAGGGCACCCTGAGTAAGCCACTATCTAAACCAAAGGCGGAAGCAGTAAGAACTTCGTTCTACTCGACGGTGATGAATATAGACAGTGGCTTCTGCCTGTAATGGCGGCAACACTCGAGGAGGGAGGAAAGGTTTAGCCTCTTCTCTCTGAGAGAGAATGAATATCGTAACTTGTCAATAGATTCTAGAGAATGCAATATCTCATACGAATCGAGAAGGAACGATAGGGTGAGGCTAAAACAGAGGGAATTACAGTACTTTACTATCGTATATATGAACAAGAATAGCCTTGCTCTGGTAGGAGCCATGGCCAAGGTAATCGGTACCGCCAGGGTTCCCGCCGCATACGGAAAATAAAGTCACATAATAGAAAGAAAAATAATTTTCATGTATGCAATATTACAGTTTGTATAATTTGCCTAACTAGCTAATATTATAGCTTTAAAACCGGGAAGTGTCGCCCTACTAGCTAAATAATATGCGAATGTAACGGGTGACAGCAGTCGTAAAATGGCTGCCTCCGGTCTCGGCAACGCTCACCCAAACATACTTAAATTATTGGAATTTAACTGTGAAAAGGGAGACTAAATTTTACACAGGAAAGAATTAATACTCAACTTTCCAGATGACAAAGATGCTGGATATTGCATAATGAAATTCCAAAAACTAGCAAAAAACACCTGGCTAACGGGGAGCACAACACGCTTAGCAGGCTACTAGAAAAGGAATGGCATTGCGGTAGTAGGAGGGAAGGAGGTCCACCGGGTACCTAAAACGGCACCCCCTTCTTTTGCCACTCTTCCTCCTTACATCAAAGAGTTAAATCTACTCAGGGTGAAGATTGCCATGTGTCGTATCTAGAATACGTCCCCTGATATTATGCAATATCCTTTATTGGATACTCGCGCCAGGAGTTAGAATCCTGGACACCTTCGGTTTAATTCTCTGGGAGTATCACTGTAGCAAACATCCCTTAAAAGGTTACCTAAAGGAACCCTTCCATCAGGACGACATGGCCTTAGCCCAAAAAAAGACTTATGTCAGCTGTTTCATCATAAAAACATTTGCTACAAGTTTGAACTTTTGAAGTTTTACAGATTCAACTACCCGATTAGGAAGATCATTCCACAACTTGGTCACAGCTGGAATAAAACTTCTTGAATACTGTGTAGTATTGAGCCTTATGATGGAGAAGGCCTGACTATTAGAATTAACTGCATGCCTAGTATTACGAACAGGACAGAACTGTCTGGGAAGATCTGTATGTAAAGGATGATCAGAAATATGAAAAATCTTATGCAACATGCATAATGAACTAATTGAACGACCGCGCCAGAGATTAATATCTAGATCAGGAATAAGAAATTTAATGGACCTTAAGTTCCTGTCCAACAAATTAAGATGAAAATCAGCAGCTGAAGACTAAACAGGAGAACAATACTTGAAACAAGGTAGAATAAAAGAATTAAAACACTTTAGAATAGATTGATCACCAAAAATCTTAAAAGACTTTCTCAATACGCCAATTTTTTGTGTAACTGAAAAAGACACAGACCTAATGTGTTTCTCAAAAGTAAATTTGCTGTCAAGACTCACACCTAAAATGTTTCATCCTTCACGAGAGAATATAGTATATCAGTTCCAGGTGCTGTGCTTCGGCCTGTCCATAGCCCCTCAGGTGTTCACAAGTGTGTCCACCTTAGTATCAACCTGGGCCCATGGCAAGGGCATTCGACTGCTTTGATATCTAGAAGATTGGTTGATTCTCGCAGACCCTTCTCCTACACTGAGACAAACTTTTTGCTTTTTGTCTCGATCTGGGGATTGTTATAAATTTTGAGGGCTTCTCTCCAACCTACACAAGAACTGGTATACCTCAGGATATGAATATACACCCAAAAAGGGAAGGTTTATCCATCCTCCAGCAAATCAGAGATTCAATGAAGCAGTCCATTCCTTCGACGAAGAAGTTCCTCCGAAGAGGAGAGCTGCGGGGATGAAGATCCGAAGAGGTTTCTCTTTGCGGAGACGTGTAGCGGTGGACGAGCACGGCGGGGTCTACGACCATGGTGACAATGTCCCTCAAGAATAGGAGGATCTGCAGGCTGATCAGCAGCAAGCCTCCGAAAAGGAGTCGCTATGAGTGTCCCTTCTCGCGAACAAGAGAGGGAAACACTCGCAGGAGAGACATGCCTTGGACTTTGCTACACCCCTGAGGGATGTTGATCAGGCGGAGAAGAGCAGTCCTCGGCAGCGTCAGCTGGCAGGGCAGCAGATGAGACCTCCAACACCAAGTAGACCAAAGTCAAGGGGTCGACCTTCAACGCTGACGAACGCTGCAGCTCAGCGCCCCAATGAAGCAGATGAAGCAGGGCCTCCTTTGAGGGAGGGCCGGGCAAACCAAGAGATGGCCAAACCTGTAACAAAGGATAGAGACACGGAATCCCTCGCGGGAGAGCCTGGGCCACCTCACGAGGGGAAGCAGCACAGTCTCTCGAAGACTGGAGTTGTCCAGGGGTTAACTGGCCTACGCTACTACTCGACAATTCCCCGGAGGAAATTGTTAGAGCATGAGTTTCGGAGGAAGGTTGGGAAGTGAAAGAAGAAGAATTGGGTTTCTTCTGCTTTGAAGGAACCTTTGAAGGAGAACAATCCCGCTTGCCCTTCTTTCCCTGACACCCATACTTTTCCCACTAGGAAGCAGACTACTCCCGGCATTCAACAGACTTATTAGATTCATCGCAACATTGTCCCCAGCAGACCGGGCAAAGGCGCAGGGGATCGGTATCCTCAGCACACATGAAGGTACTGTAGATGCGGCCCTCAGGACCAGGGCAGGTACACATGGCTGACAGGAAGGACGCAGACACACACACTGGAAGAAAAAGTAAAAAAAAATGAAATACAGATTAATGGCAGTCCAAAACAATGGTGAGGAGGAAGAGCCACAACAACTGTTCTCCATCCGAGCCAAAAGCAAAGTGAAGCACAGTCACAGGTGTGTGAGCGAGATGTAGCTAGCTAGCTAGCGGAATGGGTAGTTAACCCTCGCTAAATTTCTAATGGCTCGTCCTTTCAGCTTCGCCGAGAGTAATACCCCTATAAATAGAGCTGGTTTGTATTCTAGTTACGGAAAAAAAAATAAACTAAAAGAAAAGCAATGAACAATCAAAATAAAATGACAAATTCGTAGATAATTTGTATTTTTTCCTAACTATACAGACCTTAGCTATTTAATAGGGGTATTACTTTCGGCGTAGCTGAAATGACAAGCCATTAATTTTTAACGAGGGTTTACTACCCACACCGCTAGCTAGCGGGGGTAGGGGAGGGTAGCTTGCTACCCCCCCCTCTCTCACACACCTGTGCTTGAGCTCCCTTTGCTTGGAAGTAGGACTTCAAGGGGGATAGGGCAGGCGGGCAAGTTTGGTTAAATAGCTAAGGTTTGTATAGTTAGGAAAAATATAAATTATCTACGAATTTGTCATTTGTTCCATAACTGGAATACAAACCATGCTGTTTAATAGGGGTGACTCACCCATTAGAAAGGGTGGAAATCCCAGCCAGTCTGGCTTTTGGCTTTGCCCGGGGGCTCGTTATTTGAGTGTGTAAGCACCAAAGAAATAAGGAGTCCCTGCACCTCACTAGAACCTTGCTACGCAAGGACTGTGGCCTACGCAAGCTGTGTGTGAAGGTATGAAGAAGTGTGACTCATCCTAGGAAGTTATTCTGAAGTTCTTTAGATGGAAACTTGTAGACTAGGACTTTCCCAATACCACCTCGTCAGGGTATGGGGACGTAACAGTATTAATCTTAATGTTAGGAACACAAGGGAGCATGGTTTACCTGCAGTGGTTTGAGGTCAGCTATGCAGAGAACCCAGAATGCTGCTTTCCCCAAGAGAGGGGATGATGAAGAAAAGAATTAGGGCCAGTCAAACCTTTTCATTCATGCAGACTAAAACCGGGTAACAATGCCCTCAACCTTCTGCTACTTGCCATATAAGGACCTTGAGGTTTTAAACCAACTGTTGCGCAACCACCACAGGGCCGATAGCAAACGTATCGAGTCTCCTGTGGGTCACGTCTTGCAGGTAGTGGGATGTGAATGTTATTTGACGTTTCCACACCCCAGCTTGAAGAACCTGCGTCACTGAAAAATGTCTTTTGAAAGCCAGGGATGTAGCTATGCCCCTGACATCAGGTGCTCTAAGGCGACGTGACGGAGGAGGGTCTAGATTCAAGGCCAGGTCAATGACCCTACGAATCCATGCAGAGATGGTGTTCTTGGTGACCCTCCTCTTAGTCCTTCCTGTGCTGACGAATAGTGCTGGCACAAGAGGACGGGCTGCAGCTGTTCTTTTGAGGTACAGCCTCAAGCTCCTTACTGGGCATAGTAAGAGATGGTCTGGGTCATCTGTTACAGTACAGAGACTAGAAATCCGGAAGGAGTCGAATTGAGGATCTGCCACTCCAGGATTCTGAGTCTTAGCAATAAACTCAGGGACGAAGCTAAACGTTACCTCCCCCCATCCCCTTGGATGGGCGATGTCATACGAGAGACCACGAAGTTCGCTGACTTGCTTGGCCGAGGCCAAAGCTAGCAGGAATACCATCTTCCAGGTTAGGTGGCGATCTGATGCCTGGCGTAATGGTTCATAGGGAGGTCTCTTAAGAGACCTGAGAACTCGAACCACGTTCCATGGGGGAGGTCTCACTTCCGACTGAGGGCAGGTAAGTTCATAACTACGTATGAGTAGAGAAAGTTCTAGCGATGAAGAAATGCCCATTCCTTTCAAGACTGAAAGGCGCATTTCTTCCCGCAAATACACGAGGAACTCCCCTATTGTTGGAATAGTGGCATCGAGTGGAGAGATACCCCTTCCACGACACCAACCACAGAAGACTTTCCACTTTGCCTGGTAGACTGCTGCCGAAGACTTTCGCAGGTGTCCAGACATCCTGACTGCAACTTGTTGCAAAAATCCTCTCTCAGAGAGGAGATGGTGGATAGTCTCCAGGCGTGAAGTCGTAGTGAACCTACGGCTTTGTGGAAAATGTTGGCATGTGGTTGTTTGAGTAGATAGTGTCATGGAGGGAGTTCTCTTGGTAGCTCCGTTAGGAGTTGCAGAAGGTCCGGGAACCATTCCACGTGATGCCATAGCGGAGCTATGAGGGTCATTGAGAGGTTGACCGATGTTCTGGTCTTGTTGAGTACCCTCTTCATCAGACAGAATGGGGGAAAGGCGTAAACGTCGATGTTGTCCCACCGTTGTTGGAAAGCATCTTGCCAGAGAGTCTTGGGGTCTGGGACTGTGGAACAGTAGTGAACCTACGGCTTTGTGGACGATGTTGGCATGTGGTTGTTTGAGTAGATTGTGTCGTGGAGGGAGTTCTCTTGGTAGCTCCGTTAGGAGTTGCAGAAGGTCTGGGAACCATTCCATTTAATGCCATAGCGGAGCTATGAGGGTCATTGAAAGATTGACCGATGTTCTGGTCTTGTTGAGTACCCTCCTCATCAGACAGAACGGGAGAAAGGCATAAACGTTGATGTTGTCCCACCGTTGTTGGAAAGCATCTTGCCAGAGAGCCTTGGGGTCTGGGACTGGCGAACAGTACAGCGGGATCCTGAAGTTCAGGGCCGTTGCAAAAAGATCCACAGTCGGAGAACCCTACAAAGTCAGGACTTTGTTGGCTACTAGATGACCCAAAGACCACTCGGTACTCACTATCTGAGATGCTCTGCTCAGATTGTCGGTGAGCACATTCCTTTTGCCCGGAATGAAGCGTGCCAATAGTGGTATCGAGTTGACTTCGGCCCATCTCAGTATCTCTACTGCTATATGGGATAGTTGCTGCGAAAAAGTACCTCCTTGTTTGTTGATGTAGGCCACTACTGTGGTGTTGCCGCTCATCACCACCACAGAGTGACTTGCCAGGTACTGTTGAAACTGTTGAAGGGCCAGAAAGACGGCCTTCATCTCTAGGAGATTTATATGGAGGTACTTTTCTGACTCTGACCAGAGGCCTGAGGTCGTGTGGTGCAGCACCCCACTCTTTTTTTTGGAGCGTCCGAAAACAGCATCAAATCTGGGGGAGGACGAGAAGATCCACTCCTTTTTGTAGGTTCTCATCTACCACCCACCACTGGAGATCTGTCAGTTCCGCAGGTCCCATGGGGATCTGGATGTCCGGGGAATCGTACGCTTGATTCCACCGGGACTTGAGTCGCCACTGGAGGGATCTCATCCTGAGGCGACCATTGGGAACTAGACGAGCCAGCGATGAAAGGTGACCGAGGAGACGTAACCACGATTGGGCTGGAAGTTCTTCTTGTCTGAGAAAAGGGCTTGCGACCTTCCTCAGCCTTGCTATCCTGTCGTCTGATGGGAAGGCTTTGTGGAGATTGGTGTCTATAATCATGCCTAGGTATACCAGTCTTTGAGTGGGAAGCAGTGAGGACTTCTCGAGATTTACCATGATCCCCAGCTCTTGGCAAAGTCTCAGAACTTTGTCTCGGTGTTGAAGAAGGGATGACACCGAGTCTGCTAGGATTAACCAGTCGTCCAGATAACGGAGGAGATGGATGCCAATGCTGTGTGCCCAAGATGATACTAGGGTGAACATTCTGGCGAAGACTTGTGGTGCTGTGGAGAGACTGAAGCACAGCACCTTGAACTGGTACTTTCTGTTGTCTAGGCTGAATCTTAAGTACAGTGGAACCTCTACATACGATCTCAATTCGTTCCAGAAACTGCTTCGTATGTTAAAACAATCGTATGTTGGAGCAAATATTCCCATAAGAATACACTATTTTGTATAATTCGTTCCACAGCCTAAAAACCTATAATAACTCCTTAATAAATTACTACATATAATTACACATCACATACATATAACAAAGGCACTTCCCCCAATTTTGGGGGGTAGCCGACATCAACAAAGAAACAAAACAAAAAGGGGACCTCTACTCTCTACGTTCCTTCAGCCTAACCAGGGACTCAACCGAGTTCAGCTAGTACTGCTAGGGCGCCACAGCCCAACCTCCCACATTATCCACCACAGATGAAGCTTCATAATGCTGAATCCCCTACTGCTGCTACCTCCGCGGTCATCTAAGGCACCGGAGGAAGCAGCAGGGCCTACCGGAACTGCGTCACAATCGCTCGCCATTCATTCCAATTTCTAGCACGCTCTCTTGCCTCTCTCACATCTATCCTCCTATCACCCAGAGCTTTCTTCACACCATCCATCCACCCAAACCTTGGCCTTCCTCTTGTACTTCTCCCATCAACTCTTGCATTCATCACCTTCTTTAGCAGACAACCATTTTCCATTCTCTCAACATGGCCAAACCACCTCAACACATTCATATCCACTCTAGCCGCTAACTCATTTCTTACACCCGTTCTCTCCCTCACCACTTCGTTCCTAACCCTATCTACTCGAGATACACCAGCCATACTCCTTAGACACTTCATCTCAAACACATTCAATTTCTGTCTCTCCATCACTTTCATTCCCCACAACTCTGATCCATACATCACAGTTGGTACAATCACTTTCTCATATAGAACTCTCTTTACATTCATGCCCAACCCTCTATTTTTTACTACTCCCTTAACTGCCCCCAACACTTTGCAACCTTTATTCACTCTCTGACGTACATCTGCTTCCACTCCACCATTTGCTGCAACAACAGACCCCAAGTACTTAAACTGATCCACCTCCTCAAGTAACTCTCCATTCAACATGACATTCAACCTTGCACCACCTTACCTTCTCGTACATCTCATAACCTTACTCTTACCCACATTAACTCTCAACTTCCTTCTCTCACACACCCTTCCAAATTCTGTCACTAGTCGGTCAAGCTTCTCTTCTGTGTCTGCTACCAGTACAGTATCATCCGCAAACAACAACTGATTTACCTCCCATTCATGGTCATGACCATGAATTACACATAACAATAACATAATTGCATAATATGAAAGAGGGATGTAAAAAAGATAATTATAAAAAAATAATAAATAAAAAATGTGTTTTTATTGTCACTTTACCTTAGAGACAGGCCAACGCAGGTGTAGGATTTGCTACCCCAGGAGGAGACGGACGATTGGCGAGAAGGTAGACATGGTATTAACATGTTCTTTAAATAAATACTCTCTCTCTCTCTCTCTCTCTCTCTCTCTCTCTCTCTCTCTCTCTCTCTCTCTCTCTCTCTCTCTCTCTCTCGTTTTTCTTCACTCTTAGTGTTAGAGACGTCTATTAATTTTTTCTGAGAGAGAGAGAGAGAGAGAGAGAGAGAGAGAGAGAGAGAGAGAGAGAGAGAGAGAGAGAGAGAGAGAGAGAGAGAAAGAGAGAGAGAGAGAGATTAAACAAAAATGTGTTGTGTACATATGATTTTTAACAGCGTCAACGAGTTGAAAGACAATTAAATGTAACTAAAAAAGCAATATCAGCAAATCTAAATTCTTTTATTAACTAAAACAAATATTGATACAAACACACTTGTGTGCGTATGCACAAACACACACACACAGGTGTACGAATTCCTACGCAGGAGGAGACACAATCGGCGAGGAGGTAGAGATGGTGACTGCGATAACGTACAGTAACTTACACTACGGAAACTTTAATCTAACTTAGCTTATTTATTTTTTTTATTTTTATATTTCATATTTTTTACATTTTTTTTCTTTTGATTTTTAATTTTCATCATTTTCAGTGACGAGTTATGGTACATTATCGCAGTCACCATCTCTACCTCTTCCCCGACCGTCTGTCTCTTATTGCGTAGCAATTCCTACACCTGTGTGTGTGTTTGTGCATACGCACACGAGTGTGTTTGCATCAATATTTATTTTAGTTAATAAAGGAATTCAGATTTGCTGTTATTACTTTCTTAGTTACATTTAATTGTCTTTCAACTCGTTGACGCTGTTAAAAATCATATGTACACAACACATTTTTGTTTAATCTCTCTCTCTCGGAAAAAAAATAATAGACGTCTCTAACACTATAACAGCAAAGAAGAACGAGAGAGAGAGAGAGAGAGAGAGAGAGAGAGATTTTATTTAAAGAACATGGTAATGTTATGTTTATAGAGAAACAGAAATAGAGAGAGGACTTTTTTAAGAGCTTGTTAATGCTATCTTGGTTTTCTTTCTTCACTTTTTTCTTTCATTCTGTCTATCACGCTGGCCCTTCTCACAAATGATCGTTGCCAACAATCTCTTTGTCCTTTATCCCTATCAACAAAAGGCTTCTATCACTTCCAGGGTATTGCTACGATGTCTTGTAATAATGGTGATCCCCTTCGATGGTTTATCTGCTTTAATGGCTGCCTTCTGCTTGATGATCGTTGAGATCATAGGCCTATTCCGGCCATATTGTTTAGCCATATCACTCACATGCACACTGCTCTCATGTTTTTCTATAATTTCTTGCTTCAATTCTAATGAAAGAATTGCCTTCCTTTTCTCACCACTACCTGTACTGAAACTTAGCTTCTTAGGCACCATAATTATAGGTAAAATCAAAAAGGAAATGTGAGAAAAGGAAGATAATAAGCACTGTTAATATCAGACCAAACAGAAGACAACCACACGATACACACAAGAACAGAGAACTCGACGATCAATGGCGTCCCTCTTACGTGCTGCCATTTACCGGCGTAAACAAGATCTACATCGGATGTTGGAGCATTACTTCGGGTGTCGAGACAAAAATTTGATGGAATTTTAATTCGGATGTTGGAACAATCTTATGTAAAGACAATCGTATGTAAAGACAATCGTATGTAGAGGTTCCACTGTACTTCCTTGAAGACGGATGGACTGGGATCTGGAAGTAAGCGTCCTTTAAGTCCAGTGTGCACATGAAGTCTTGCGGTCTTACTGCTAGTCTGACCGTGTCCACCGTCTCCATGCTGAACGGAGTTTGTTTGATCTCCATGCTGAACGGAGTTTGTTTGACAAACTTGTTCAGAGCTGAGAGGTCGATGACTGGTCTCCAGCCTCCAGACGCCTTCTTTACAAGAAAGAGTCGACTGAAGAAGCCTGGAGATTCGTCGAGGACCTCTTGGAGAGCGCCCTTCTTCAACAGGGTTTGGACTTCTGCCCGAAGGGCTTGCCCCCTTGCCGATCCCATGGCAAGGGAGCTCAATGACACTGGATTCGTCGTCAGAGGAGGTAGAGATGTTATGAACGGGACGCGATATCCTAGACTGATCACGGAGATTGTCCAGGAATCGACTCCAAGTTGCTTCCACCTGTTTGAGTATCTTTGTAGGCATCTCCCCACTGGTGGACATGCAGGGGGACTGCCTATCCTAGCGTTTGCGGCCTCGGCTGCTCCCTCTAGGATTCTTGCCTCCCTTGGAGGACTTTTTGCCTTTCCTTTCTTTGACAGGAAAGGGCTTAGATACCACGGTCTTCGCTGCTGTCATCGTTTTAGTGGTCTTGACTGGACGGGACTGCTGTCGTGCTGGAGGCCTATAGAGCTTAGATGTTAGAGCCCTATGAAGAAGGGAGTCTTGATGAGACTTCCTCCACCTCTCAGCGGCATGTTCCACATCCTTAGGCACAAACAAGATGGATCCCTCTAGAGAAGAATGTCTGAACCTATTGATCTCAGTGCTAGGGACCTTCTGAAGGAATCTCTCAGCTACTGCATCCTGACGTTTCAGAATGGTATTTGCCCACAAGTTCGAGACTTGGTGGGCCAGAAACTTGATCGTGTGAGTACCTGAGAGAAGAAAGGTTTCCATAGCTTTCCTGGTACGTTCTTTGAAGAAATCCTCAGAACGTATCAGGATACCTAAGGTCCCCAACCAGATATCGACGTGGCTTGCATAGCACACTTCGTAACTTTCTCCTGGTTAAGGATCTCAGTTACCGAGAATGAGACCTGCCGGTTGGAGAGTCTCTCAGAGGGACTCCCCTGGTAAGCTCTTCCAACGAGTGGTGAAGAGGAAGAGCTAAACAAGGCTCCTTAAGGATCTCGAAGTACCTCCTCTGCTGTACGCAAGGAGGTGGGAGGAACTTGTTGGTGGCACTGGAACGGTTGGAGGAGGACATCTCGGAGAGCTGTAGAGAGATCTTGTCCCTGGTACTCTTAACCCCTTAAGACCAGGGCAGTGCTGCACTGGTCTTGGAGGGTTTCTGAGTACCAAAGACACGGTCCAAGACCGTGTCCTTGCCCTCTCGAGGAGGGATCTCTGGGTCGGAAAACCCGTTGAGAGCCCTCATTAGAGTCAGAACTTGCCAAAACTTATGTTCTGACTCTTGCTGGTCTCCTCCTGATGTAGGACTTACAGCGAAGTCTCCTGTCCCCAAAGGCTCTTCTTGGGGAGAGTCGCGGACGTTCTCCGAGTGGCTAGCTGACTCCATCCTAGTCCTAGTAGAGGACTTTGGCAATGTTTTAAGAGTCCTTAGATTCCTTCCTGGGAAGGATGTAGGACTCTAACATTGACGAGGATGGCATGTTCCTTTCAGTCTCCGCCTGAGAAGACATCTTGGCGCGAGGAGAGGTTTCCCTCATTGGTGCGATGGGGGAAAGTCTCTCCTCGCGTGATTCCCAAGGACAGGAAATCTTCATCCGAAAGGGAAGGAGAGACAGTCTGGGGAAAAGAAAGAACCTGCCTCGAAGGCTTGTGTGGAGTCAGTTTTGCCCTTGGAGAAGTTACTGTGTCTGGAACTCCTCTTTTTCTCTTCAAAGGGGTAGAAGCAGCCATGGATCTGTGCCCTAATTCAGAGAAGACAGGCTTGAACGCCTGCGTTACCGCTCTGATCAGCGCACCGAACCAGGGCTGTTGGCTGACAGACACGCTGTCAGACATACCCCTTGAAGGGACAGGAATTGAAGGATCCCTGGGAGGAGTTCTCATCATTGGTGGGTTCGCCTGAAAAGGCTTTGGGATCCTGGACCCCTCTAGATGTTTCCCTTCTCCCACAATGCGAGCTGGTATGCGCTTGCGGGGAGGGGAATGAGGCGATGGCGACCTTGCCGTGCTTAGTTCAGCAGTCTCGCGCGCAGGAGGATATTGACGCTCGCGCAAGAGAGAGTAATGGTGCTTGCGAGAGGGAGAATACCGGGAATCACGCGCGGGAGACTGCGGGCGGGCGTGCGCGTGAGCACGTGGGAGACTGATGGCGCACAGGAGCGCGTGCGGGAGACTGTTGGCGTGTGCGCGCAGACGCGCAGGATCAAGGCGTTGAGTGCGCGGACGCGCAGGATCAAGGTGTTGAGTGCGCGGGCGAGAGTTCGCGCATGCCTGTACCAGTCATAGGGTGCGCGCGCGCAGGAGAAAGACCCCTAGCGCGCAGGCGCGCAGTTGAAGCCTGTGCTGCTAGTGGGCGCGCGACAGAATGTGGGCGCGAATCCTTAGGAGAGGATAGGCGTGCGCGTATCCTCGTGGATGCGTGCGGGCGATGGCGAGCACTGGCGAGAGCTGGCGGGAAGGCGAGAGCTGGCGGGAAGGCGAGAGCTGGCGCGAAGGCGAGTGCTGGCGCGTGGGAAAAGTCATTCTAGTTGACTTCCCAGTAGCGCCCAGATCAGTCAATCGTTGGTGCGCAGCAGAGTTAACTGCTGGGCGTGAGCGCTGGCGCGCGGGAGATTGCTGGCGCGCGGGAGATTGCTGGCGCGCGGGAGATTGCTGGCGAGCTGGAGAGCGCTGGCGTGTAGGAGAACGCTGGCGTGTAGGAGAACGCTGGCGCGAAGGAGGTTGATGGCGCGCAGGTGAGAGTTGGCGCACAGCTGTGCGTGGACGTGTAGGCTTAGGTTTAGGCAAGGCCTGGCGCGCAGGCGAACGTGGGCAGGTATGTGCGTGAGTGCGTGCATATCACGTAGTGGAGCTGTGCTCCTGTTGGGACATATGTACGTGTTGGCGCATACGGACTTGATGCCCTATGTTAGGGTTTGTTGATGGGGCCTGACGAGCTACTAGAGCGCGTTCGTCAGGTTTCGTTGGCGCATAGCGCGTATCTGGGTGGCACGCCTTAGCATGCTTTAACTAGGTTTATACAGGAAGGGTGACGGCAGGTCGGCAGGTCTGTCGGGTGGAAGGTCGACGTGTCCTTTAAAAGGACGACCTTCCACCGAAGGAGATCGCGAACGATCTGCAGAAAGGTCCAGGACCAATGCAGAAATAGTGATCGGTGATTGTTGTCGAGGCTCCTCTGCGGGGGACTGCATCGAAGATGTTGAACCGAAGAGGCGCCTCCTCACCGCAAGTGAAGGAAGGCCTCTCTGGCGAAGAGGAAGGCGAGCCTTGCATCGAATGCGCCCTCTGGGAGCCGTAGGGTCAGCGAGCTGACCTTCTGCAGTCCTCCGAAGAGGAGTCTGTGTAAGTGAACTCTCCCGAGGGGAAGAATCACTAGCAAGAGAGACTGTTGGACTTAGTTTCTCCCTCGTTGGTTGAACAGGAACAGGAGAAGCTAAGCCGTCAGCTACCGTAGGGTTTGAAGAGGCAGAGGTGATGGGTGATAATGCATTGGATACCTCTGATATCACAACGTCAACAAGAGACAGAGGATCAACCTCTGTTGGTGACGGCGATTGCTTGACAGCGGCACCCAATCGGATGTACTGTAGTCAAGTAAAACCTCCTTGGAGGGTGAACCCGTAAGCCCCAAAGAGGACCAAAGCTGAAAAAGGGGGGTTAGTGACATATCCTCCCCCGGGGGGAGAGGTGGAGCTGCTTCACTAGAGGAAGCAACGTCATCTCTCGAGCCCCGAGTTTGGTAAACAGTACATCGGTCTACGCTACCACTCGACGGTCTCTCGAAAGAGACCGACCGAGTGGGAGCTTCGGAGGAGGTTTGGGCAACGGAAGAAGAGGCCTTGGGTTTTTCTCCTTTCAAAGAAACCTTCGAAGGAAAAATATCCCGTTTGGCTTTCTTCTTCCGTCGTCGTGAAAACCTCTCCCACTGGGTGGTAGACCACTCCCTACACTCACCACACCTGTTATTGCTATCACACCGTTGGCCCCTACAAAAAGGACAAAGGGCGTGAGGATCGGTCTCGACCGCCGACATGAATGTTCCACAGGGGCAGTCGGGAAACCCAGGGCAGGTGCGCATAATCGCAGAGGCCAACTTCACAAACAGAACTAGAAAAAGAAAAAGACAAAAGCATTAAATGGCTGCCAAATGATGGCGAGGATGAAAGCGGACACGTCCGACTACCATCCGAGCCGAGAGCAAAGTGAGCTTAGGTGTGTGAGGGGGGGGGGGGTAGCAAGCTACCCTCCCCTAACCCCGCTAACTAGCGGTGTGGGTAGTAAACCCTCGTTAAAAATTAATGGCTCGTCATTTCGCTACGCCGAAAGTAATACCCCTATTAAATAGCGTGGTTTGTATTCCAGTTACGGAACAAATATTCCAAGAACAGCAACATCATCATATTGGATTTTTCATATGCAAACTATACAGACTTAAAAAAAACAAGCGGAAGAGAAAAGATAGAATAGCATGCCAGAGTGTACCCTTAAGCAGATATGTATGTACTGTATATGTATATGTGGGGACATGGATAACTTCCGGGTATTGGATTTATGGATATGGTCCATTACTGAAATAGGTGAGGTCATTTAGCACCAAAGTGAAACTGAGGGAAAACTCATCAGCTATATGGTGAAGTAAAAGTTAAAATAGGCTGAACATTAAGATGTAAGAATGAAGCAGGGTCAGAGGCAAATTAAAAGATTAAAAGGTGGGTTTACTTAGGGGTCAAAGAACTGCTGTAAAGGCCCATTAGTATTGACTATGGTGCAATGTGTGACATGCACTGATGACATTACCCACCTTATGGGGTTTCTTAGCACTGTGGTGAATGCTTCCCAGAGTACTGTAATTACTTGAAAAACCAATAGTGTAAGAAATTTAGAGCTTCAACTTACCTTTAAACATCATGCATAAATACAAGTTTATATCTAAAAAACCAACTGATTTTCCCTATTCTATTTTCACATAAGATACAGCACGCTGTATGTTAAACAGTCTATTATTATGTTTAAATTTTCAGAAAAGTTAAAAATCTAAAAAATCTTTCAAGATTGCTGCCTCTGAAGATATTTCCTTTTCTTTATTTTTTCAACATATACATATACTTTTATCATTTGTTTGGGAAAATAATATATAATAAATAACTAATAAACATTGTTTTTTTTTCTATTCATCTACATTGTATATTAAATTAATGCAATAGTAAAAGAAAATATTTTCGAAAAAGCATTTCTGCAGTTAAGAAAAAAAAAGGGCCCACTTACATCTTTCTTATCTTTGTTCTTATCAATGTCCTTCTTGATGTCTGTTAAAAGCTGGAACGATATATTGTCTGCAATGGAATAAACGATTATGTAACCATCAGCTAGACTATGATAATGTGGTGGCAATGTTCGGTTTCTAGCATCTAATCCAGCAGTGTCATAGAATCGCAACTTTTCACGTGTTCCACGTTCTGTCTCCACAATCCCCACATAGGTGTCCTCCAGTGTTGGAATATATGGCTGCTGAACAAAGATTAGATTCGTTAGTACTGTATCACAATGATGTGAATATATTTCTAGGGCATAAATTATGAGGATCATATGAAAAAAAAAATTACAACACAACACAGTAACTTCTTATTCAACTAAAGATACAGTACTGGACTTTATCTTAACACTAATCATTTATTTCCATGCAAGAAAGTACTCATCCATATACTGTAATGAACCTTGAAGAAGATTTCTTAGATAAAAATAACAGAACAGAAACAAATGAGTTGAAAACAAAGCCAGTTTCCTAAACTGTGACAGGTGACAGAGAGCCAGTTACCAATTGCCAAAAGTTACTATTGTATACGAGATCAAAAATTATTTCTCAAATTTATTTTCGATACTGTACTGTATATCTTTCTCTTAACTTTTATCGACAATATTTACAAAGTCCTGTGAGTGAAATTCAAGCACAAAACAACTGAAGGTCCAAATACAAAGATTATATCATTAGCATAATGTAAGTAAAGATACCAAAATAAAATAAGAAAAACATAATTCAAAATAAAAGGGAGTTTGATCTCTACCAAATTGTCAGAAATTTTCATTCTAACTCATTCTAGCCAAATGGGAAGAATCTAAGGAGCAGAGAGGAACGTATAAAAGAGGCTGAAAATGTCTCAAAATTTGCGCAAAGAAGTAGGGCATTTGATTTAATACTTTATGGAAACATGACAAATTTGGAAGAAATCTGTATTTTTCCTAACTATACAAACTCTGAGTTCTTCACTAGGGATATATTTCTTCAGGGAATCTGAAACTAGCTATCAAACTTTTAGAGAGGTATAACAACCCCTTCGCTGATTAGCAGGGGGAGGGGAAGGGGAATAGCGGGAGCGGGCTAGACCAGCGCTCGCACACACAAAAACCGGTGAAAATACATCAATTTTCATTGCAGGCAGGACTTATGGGGGGATAGATGATGGTAAGCCAGTGTAAGTAAAGAGTTCAAGGTTTGTATAGTTAAAAAAAATGCAAATTACTTCCAAATTTGTCATTTATTCCAACACCTAATACAAACCATTTCACTCTTTACTATGCAGATTCACCCTTTGCTGGGTGGAAGTCCTAACCAACTGGCTGGCAACTTGACCCAGGGTGTGACTTTATGCTTTGCACAAGCATAATAGAGGCACCCTGACACCTTGTTAACTCTTGCGTTGTGGAAAATATTAAACGAATGAAGTTAAAGAAAAATACAAATTAATCTTTTTCTGTTATGCTTGCATATTTTTTAATGTGACCTCCCTCAATATTAATATTTTAAAAAATTTCCTTATTAGGGAAATATAGTGCGGAATAGCTCTCCTATGTAGAGCTGGAGTCAGTGTATACTAGCACTAACTCTCCCACAGGTGAATATTAATACTGTAGGGTAAAGATTTTATGTTCTGATGATCTAGGATACATCTGAATGTTGAAAGAAAACTTCACTTCAACATTTGCTAAGTGATCTCAACAATGGACTGTGAAAGGACACAAAGAATATGTTGAAAAATCATACTACTGTATATCACATACTGTAGTTTTCTAATTGCTGTATTTCTATACCGCAGGAATACTGGCTACTGTATAGTCTTATAATGTAGTTTTGCCGGCATACTACCGGCTAGGCTAGTACCTGGTGGCACTAGCCGACAGTGAAAGAGAAAGAATGGATAGAGGGGCTACCGTATTACTATAGATTAGTATAATAAACGGATTTTGAGCGAAGCGAGAAATCTATTTTTGGGTGAGATAGCCATGTCGTCCTGATAGAAGGTTCCTATAAGTAGCTTCCTAGGGTATATTTGACTACAATGATATTCTCAGAGAATTTACCTTTAGGTCTCCAGAATTCTAACTCCTGGCGCGAATATCCTTAAAATTTCTCCTAAGGATATCGCATAATATCAGGGGACGTATATCTTGATACGACACATAGCAATCTTCACCCCGGATAGCATTTTTGCTTCGAGGGGGAAAGTGGCAAAAATAGAAGGGGAGCCGTTATCAAGGCACCCTTCCTCTGTTACTATCTTGAATATCCAGATGGTGCTGTACATCGCCGCCAAGTTTTATTCCTTGTAGCATTGAGCAAGGTGCTACAGATATAGTAGTTTTGGGAGGGATCCTGCTAAGGCCTTTTCTACAAAAAAGGAGGGCGGTTCCATTAGGACGACATGGCTATCTCACCCAAAAATAGATCCGTTTTTTGGGCTCAAGCCATGTCGTCCTGATGGAAAGTTACCAGAGCCTTATTTAGAAAGTACTGTATCCGTGGATTTTCCAAACGTGCCTTAACCTCAGGACAATATTTCCTTGGTCATCCAGACCATAGAGACACATGACCTTACCGTTATACGTCGTTACTTCTAATCATAAACTATGTTAGTGCTTCCTGCCCCCTGCAGGGAAGAGTCATACTAGACTTAGGAAAGAGTCTCGAGGTTTGCATGTACCATATGAACAAACATAGCACCAAGAGCATACAGGTCTCGCTGTATGTGAAGCCAAGTAATGTTTGTACTCTAATACGAACAAAGGTTTGCCTATACTGTACGAGCCAACATAGCATCCAGAGCAGATAGGATTTTCTGTATACGTAGCCAGGCAAAGCTTGTGCTCGTGTAGGAACAATGTATGCGTAGGCAGAGAAAGGCTGTACTCATATTAGAACAAAGGTATTAACTATCTATTTTTTTCACATACAGTATACATACTGTATGCAGATTATTAAGGGTAAATAATACTCTAGCATATCTTTATTGAATCAGATTTGGGGCGAAATAAGACGCAAATACCCATCAAGTATTTATTGGTAATAAATAACCAGCAAAATCAACATACATAACATAACGTTAACATAATGTTAATGAATGCAATTAGAAACATGTATATTACAATCAAGACCAGAAATGATTATTTCACCTGGAAGGAAAATATAATTAGTGCCACAAGAATGAAAATTTATTAAATTTTCTAATATGCATTTCTGTGATAATGATTGTTTCTTCACACTGTGTAAAAATACACGGCACAAGTGTTATCTCTATGTTTCTTCACCTTTAATAGCTAGAACAGTCCATAGTGCCACCTTGGTGACACTTATCTTCAAGTATTGCACTATGAAGTGTCAACACCTTCACCAATATTTTAACAGTTCCAATCAATTCACTGTTCCTCGCAGCACTAGACGACAGGTTTCCGGACACTACCTGCCGCCACCACATAGCGTTTCAATTCTTGCACTTGCTTCGCGTAGTGCTTAAAGAACACTCTGGATGACTTCCATCTAGTATACGAGCGGAAGCGCTCAAAGTCCATGTATTGGAAAAAATTCAATGACAAAGCAATTTTCCTAGGATCATGACCTGCGGGTGTACTGTCAGGATCCACTCTGCGAATGAAATAGGTGATCTTCGCCCTTAGTTGTTTTAGGGATAGGTTTGACCAAGAGGTTTCTCCTTTAAAGAGCTGTCCTCCCCTGAAGTCTGAAGTTTTATGAAGATAGATCTTTAGACACTCTACTGGACACAGCGAGACATCTTCCTTCAGAGGGCAGATTCTCCAGGGACCCCACCTTTTGGAAGGTAGCTCGTTCTTGGCAAGAAATGTTGGGTTAGGAAAAAAATTCAGTTCTCCTGCTTCTGTGAACTAAATATAGCCCTCATCTCTAGAAAGGGCCACTATTTCACTAACTCTGGCCCCGAGGCTAGAGCAAACAAGAATATAACTTTCTGGGTTAAGTCTTTCAGAGAGCAATCCTCATTGTTCACTGTTGAAGCAAAGTGTAGGACCTTATCCAAGGACCTTGAAATAGGCTTCGGAGGTGCTGCAGGCCTAAGTCTAGCACAAGCCTTAGGGATCTTGTTAAAGATTTCATTGGATAAGTCTACTTGGAAGGCGTATAGCAGAGGTCTAGTCAAGGCTGATTTACACATTGTTATTGTATTGGCTGCTAAACCTTGTTCATGAAGGTGAATAAACAGATCTTGAGCGAAGCGAAAAATCTATTTCTGGGCTCCGACCTGTGTCGCCCAGTGAAATGCTCCTTTAACATCATTTCTAAGGTAAAAACTGCTATGAATCTACCAGAGAAAAAATTGTATAGGGAATGCTAGGTTGAACCCAGCTCGCTCACCTAATAAGGTGTCGGTATAATAACTGGGGCGTGATAAATCACAACCAGAGGCCTCGCACCATTTAGATATCTCCTCTCAACATCCCCGTTCAGCGAGGTGCCGTTCAACACCCTAGCTCCAATCTCTACTACCAACAGTCCAACCCACGCTAGTGACGTCACTCCTTTTCAAAGCACCGTGTGTTTACGCTGTTCTCTTTTTCGGTGTGTGTTTTTCCTGGATTTAACCAGGATTTATCTCATGATGTCGGACTCTACTGTCACTCCATCGAAGTTAAATACCAGATCTATGAGTTTTGAGTCTTTGGAGGTAGCCTTGCCTTAGTTGTTATTTTATCACAGTTTTTAATTTTCACTGTTCGCGGCCCTGCTTCGGGACCGCCATGGCGGCTGGCTACCTCCTCTCTCTTTCGTTCTTAACGCCTTACAATTAGTCTTCCATACTGATTGTTTTTCGTTTTGAACCTACCTGGGTATTCACGGTTCACACCCCGTGTTATTTTATTTTGTTATGGTATTTCATGATCCCGTTATTTACGATACAGTTGTTATGATATTACGGTATCATAGTTCGTGTTAGGTTGGCATGCCTGATCGCCTTCGGGCACTGTTAGTTTTTTATATTACTCCACGCTATTACGTTTTCATATCCTAAGCGGATACGTTACATTAATTTTACCGACTAGTAGTTGCTTTAGTTTGAGTGAGACTCTCGCGAGGGAGTTTGTTTTCATATTTTTATGTCGGCACTTCACCGACTTTGTGTTATGTTGGCCCCCCTTCCCAGCTTGGTCCTCCCTGCGCTGGAGGGTTCGGTTCCTCCCTGCCTCTCCCTTGCGTCCCTCTCTTACTATATTATTCGCATGCTTTCCTACTTATTTTATACCATATCAATTATATTATACTATATTATATTATGTCTTTCCACATTGGTCATTCATTATGTCATGGTCCTCGACCAGGTTGGTACGCCTGGTCTCTCTGTCCACGTGATAGCCTCCCCCCGCCTACATCCCCACTTCAGGGATACCTCTCGCTCCTCGAGCTTTGGAGTCAGCTGCTTTGTTTTACGGGTCGAGTCCTCTCGTACCCTTTTCCCCCTCCCCCCATCCCCAGGGATTTCGCCTGGCTCCTTCACGGGCGAACCTTGAACGTTAGCGAGGCTATATGTTATAGATGTTATGGATTTTATAGTTTTCCCCTACCCTCCCGTAGCCGTTTTCTCCCCGCCGCTCCGATTGGCCATCGGTCGGCTGGAGGGATTTCTGCTGTTTTGGGTTCCATGTCTTTTATATACACATATTATTCCTGGATGCTACCTCCCGGTTCCGCACCCCACGGGCCCATTTTAGGATCCCTCCCTTCACCCTCCCCTTGTGGCGTTCCACACTTCACGGACCCCACTCGATGTTAATAATTTTATCTACGGGATCCCCGTTCGTAGCTTCCGGACCTAGTTATCTTGTCGAGTTTTGGTTAGGTCCTTGAGCCCGTCGGTGAGTCTCTGACTCCCGACAACCCCCCTCTCATGTCCCGCCTACCCCGGTAGGCTAACACGAGCCCCGGGCTCTCTCAGTTGTCTCTCCGGAGCCAGCGTATATCCCTAACCATATTCGATTAATCTTATATTTATATATATAGTTCTTTTACTCGACTGTCCCCCCCTTGTATGATCATAGTTACGGACTGACTTATTCTGTTACCTATTAAGCTGTTACCTATTAAGTGTTTTATCGCCCTTACGGCTTAAGAATTTTTTACCCATTGCTATAGCGGTGTACTTTAAGCTCCCGGAGCTCCCGGGCTCCTCTAGCTTTATCCCCCTTACGGCTTAAGAATGTTTTTCCCACTGCTATAGCGGTGTACTTTAAGCTCCCGGGCTCCTCTAGCTTTATCGCCCTTACGGCTTAAGAATGTTTTTCCCACTGCTATAGCGGTGTACTTTAAGCTCCCGGGCTCCTCTAGCTTACCACGTGATACTTATGTATCTTTATTTTACAGACGGTACGCTGTGCGATGACAGCCTGCTCGGTGGTCCTCCACCAACCCTGCGGCCACGACGTTTGTCGGTCACACGCCCACTGTGCGATCCTTGTTGATGGATTGACCGTCTGGCACCCGGACAATTGCGTAGTCTGTTATAAGCTGGCCTCCACGCTCACTTCAGACTCGGTAAGTGGAATTACGGTTAATTTTAAATTTACATTGTATTAACCCCCGTCATTCATGTTATTTTCAACGTGTCCCCTTTTCGGTGGCCTTGTTTTCGCAAGGAGATCCTAAGCCTTCTTATTTTACTTCCCTTGTGGAAACCACTTACCTTTAGTAATAATCTATTCTCTTTCAGAGCTCCCAGCCGGCTAAGACCTCAGCCCTGGCGACCCTCAAGGTCTGGATCGGCGGGTTCGCCCGCAACGTAAAGGCTAAACAGCCTTACATTCTCTCAGAGGAATGGTGTTCTCTCATATACCCCAATGCTAAGACATTGGCGGCGGTCCCCAAGGACGTGGCGGACCCCATTATTGAGAAGATCGACTCCCTGCTCTTAGCCCCGGGCCAGGAGGAGACGGGCGGGACTATCACAGAAGACGTCGCTACCCTCAACCTGGACATAGAACCGATGGCTCTTGACGAACCGGACGTAGGTAGTGAGGTAGGTGAGGCAGGTGGGTCCCGGGCTAAGATTCCTCTCCTTAGCCCGACTTTTTCTTCTACTTTTGCTCATTCTTCTTTTCAGGGCTTTCCGGGGACACCCGGGGCTGATATCAGGCCCCGCCCAGTTACCCCGAAGGTTAAGGCTCACCGTAGGCCTTTACTCAAGACCCGAAAGTCTTCAAAATCCCCGAAGTCGGTCAAGACTTCATCCTCTAGAGTCCCCAATGACTCAGCTGCCGCATCTTCGACCTCTCATGGTTCGATATCCACGCCGGCCCCCGTTCCCACCCCGGAGGAACCCTTCGACCCGAAAGCCTTTTCTAAGGAACTTTTTTCCCAGATCGGGTCCCTAATGTCATCCCTCACTGAGAGGATCTCCACCAATGAGAACTTGGTACAAGGCCTCATGCGTTCGGGGCTGCCACAGCAGCAGCAATACCCCATCCCCGACGCTTCCAAGCTCCCACCATTCACCAAGAATAACCCTTGGAAGATGGCTCTGCATTCTCCTTTTACAGATGGCATGCTGACCATTGAGGGTTTTGGCACCCGGCCTATCGAGGACTATGAGTTCTATCCGTCAGGACTCCAATTCCCCTTCCCCGGCTTTGCCCATCTGACCGAAGAGGCTCTGGTCCACTTAGATAAAGTCCCTAGGGAGACTGTTATTTATCCCAAGGATCAGGCCCAGTCTACCTTGGTCCGGGCATTAAATGAGTGGGATTGTGTAAACACGATCCTCACACCCCACAAGAGCTCTTATACCATGTTTGTGGTTGACGAACAAACCTCCACCCCATGCGTCACCAAGATCATGGACATTACCTATCAGTCCGCCAAGGAAGAAAAGCCTCTGCCCCAGCTCCGGGAGACAGACTTGACTTCCCTCCTCTTCCCAGGTGACTACGAGTGCTGGCGTAACGCCCCGGCCACCTTCACGACAAGCAAACTGAGCGCTGACTGTGCTTCCACACAGTTCAACGAACGCCTACCCAAGCTCCAGGAATCACTAATCCGCCTTGAGTTCGAGGCCCGGTGCAGACTGAGTAAGTCGATTAATTCAGCCACTTTGGCCGAGATGACCACCATCACTTACGAGGAGGAATCCCTCTTTAAAGTTCTCACAAAATCCCTCCTACAGACTTGTTAGTTGATGCTTTCGAGTTTCTCACACTAGATTCCGTTGCCGGATACACGTGTTAGCCAAGGCTACCATCAGGCATGAGCCTAATAGGCTCATCAAAGCCCCAGTCTGGGGCCCGGACCTCTTCCCGGAGGACTTGGTAAACTCCGTACTCAACGAGGCAGCTAGGGTTAACCAGAGCCTCAAAGTTAGATGGGGCCTAGTCCCAAAGCAGAAGTTTGAACCAGCTGGCGCCTCGGCCCGAGGCAGGATGAGGTTGAGGCCCTTCCATTCCTCCTAGAACAGACAGCCCCTTCAGATTGCACAACCCCAACCTTCTACTTCTAAGGGACAACCTCAACAACAGTATGTGTTGGTCCCTCAGACACAGGTAGCATCGACCTTGTATGCTACCTCCTCTGCCTTTAACCCCACCTAAGAGTCCCAAGGTTCCTTCCAAGGCTACCAACGCAGAGGCTCTGGCGCCAGAGGTGCCTTTCGTAACAGAGGTGGCGGAAGGGGTTTCAACCGAGGCAAGGCATTCTGCGGAGGCAGAGGAGGCAAGTCATCCTCAGCCCATTGAAAATCTTCAGGTAGGAGGGAGACTTTACATCTTTCGAGACCGTTGGATGTTCAGCAATTGGGCTTCCAGCATAATTTCCAAAGGTCTGGGGTGGAGCTGGATAAAAGGGCCCCCTCCACCGACCAGTTTCTATCAACTTCCAACGGAGGAACTAAGATCGTTTACAGAAGACCTATTGCAGAAGAACGTAATCCAAAGAGTCCATCGCTTAAAATTTCAAGGTCGCTTGTTCAGCGTGCCAAAGAAAGGCTTAGATAAGCGAAGAGTAATCCTAGACCTGTCCCGTCTGAACTCCTTCATTCGTTGAGACAAGTTCCACATGCTAACCATCTCTCAGGTGCGGACCTTACTTTCCCGTGGGGCCGTCACCACCTCTATAGATCTTACCAATGCCTACTACAGTATCACGTTCCAATAGCAAGGCACTTTCGTCCTTTCCTAGGCTTCAAACTAGGCAAACAAGCCTATGCATTCAAAGTGATGCCATTCGGGCTCAACATAGCGCCCAGGATCTTCACCAAACTAGCAGAGACGGTAACCCAAGAACTTCGAACCCAAGGGATTCAAATAATGGTTTATCTGGACGACTGGCTCGTCTGGGCAAACAACGTCAGGAACTGCCTCACGGCAACAGACAAGGTTCTCACCTCCCTTCGTCAGTTAGGGTTTCAAGTCAACCTCGACAAATCCCGCCTGGTCCCGGAGACCAAGTTTCAATGGCTGGGATTACAATGGGACCTACGTTCCCATACGCTATGCCTCCCGAAAGCCAAGAGGATGGAAATAGCAAAGAACACGAAACGGTTTCTCAGGGACAAATTGACGTCCAGGAGGAACCAGGAAAGAATCCTAGGCTCCTTGCAGTTAGCCTCCGTAACAGACGTTGTCCTAAAGGCCAAACTAAAGGACATAAACAGAGTATGGCGCTCCAGGGCAAACAAGATGCGTCGAGACAAAAGAGTTCGACTTCCCCCAATCCTACGAAAGTGTCTTCAGCCATGGACGAAAGTCAAAAGCCTATCGAAGTCAGTCCCCTTACAATATCCGGCCCCAGGACTCGTCATTTACACAGACGCCTCCTTAACAGGGTGGGGAGGATACTCCCAACACAAGAAAGTCCAGGGACTATGGTCGACGATATTACGACAATTTCACATCAATGTCCTAGAGGCCAGGGCAGTATTCCTTACGCTAAAACGACTGAACCCAGCCAGGAACCTTCATATCAGGCTGGTTCTAGACAGCGAAGTCATAGTCCACTGCATAAACAGAGGGGGCTCCAAGTCAGCCCACATAAACCACGTCATGTTAGCAATTTTTTCCATGGCAACATCGAACAAGTGGCATCTATCAGCAGTCCACCTTGCGGGAGTTCGGAATGTAGTGGCAGACGCACTTTCGAGGACAACTCCGCTGGAGTCGGAATGGTCCCTAGACAAACAGTCATTCAAATGGATCTTATCTCAGGTCCCGGGTCTCCAGGTGGACTTGTTTGCGACAGAATCCAACCACAAACTAGAATGTTACGTGGCCCCCAGCCTGGACCCTCGGGCTTATGCCACAGACGCAATGATGTTAGATTGGAATGTTTGGAAGAGGCTTTATCTGTTCCCTCCGATAAATCTCCTATTGAAAGTATTGGACAAACTCAGGTCTTTCAGAGGCTGAGTGGCTCTGGTAGCCCCCAACTGGCCCAAGAGCAGTTGGTTCCCTCTATTGTTGGAACTGGACCTCTGCCCTCGGCAGATACCCAACCCTATACTAACACAAGTAGTACAAACTTGCAATGTATTAGCTTCCTCAAGAATTCAGAGTGCCGTAACTTTATGGACTTCATGAAGTTTGCCGCTCAAAAGGGTGCAAATATTGACCCTCTAAATACAATACCCTATTTTTGGAATCGGACAAAAGGGAATCCACCCTCCGTCAATATGACTCAGCTGTTAAAAAGCTTGCTAAGTTTTTAAAGGACTCAAAGGTTGAAAAGATGACGATGAATCTAACTGTAACCTTCTTCAGAACTCTCTTTGAATCAGGCCTGGCAGCCAACACCATCACTACAATCAAGTCAGCTTTGAAAAAGATCTTCCATATTGGTTTTGATATTGACCTTACGGATTCATACTTCTCGTCCATCCCGAGAGCTTGTGCCAGATTAAAACCATCAACTCGCCCTAGTGCAGTTTCCTGGTTTTTGAATGATATCCTGAAACTGGCCTCTGACACTCTTAATGAATCTGCAATTACATGGCACTGTTAAGGAAGACATTAATCCTATTGAGCCTCGCTTCTGGCTCCAGAATTTCAGAACTATCAGCCCTGTCTAGAGACCCAGGTCATATTTACTTCCTCTCTTCGGGAGAAGTCCTTCTCTCCCCCTAACAAAGTTTTTCTGGCTAAAAATGAGGACCCTCAGAACAGATGGTCTCCCTGGAAGATTGTTCCGCTTCCTCGGGATCCATCCTTGTGTCCAGTTACCACCCTGAAATCCTACTTAAATAGAACTTCCATTACAACCACAGGGCCCTTATTCATTAGAGAAAATGGAGGAACCATTACCCTTAAAGGAATCAGGCAACAAATCCTTTATTTTATTAAACAGGCTAATCCTGAATCATTCCCCCATGCCCATGATATTCGAGCTGTTGCTACTTCAATTAATTTCTTCCTTCACATGAAATTTGATGAGCTCACAAAATATACAGGCTGGAAGTCCCCTAAAGTTTTTCAACGCCACTACCTAAAACCTTTGGAAGCTCTAAAATTTGCTACAGTAGCAGCTGGGAATGTGGTTCCTCCTGAAGGTACTGAATCTTAATCACAACGTCTTGCTCTATCCTCCTTTCCTCCTACCTGCCTTACTTATTATTACTACCTAGTTTTGGTTTTGTTTTGCTTGATCTACACCTTTATGGTGTATTGTTTGATACCCAGTTATGATCTCAATTTCTACGAATTGTTTTGATGTTACCTGTTTTTAGTCTTACTCTCCACGGGCTGTTTTGTATTATTTATTATTAAGAATGTTTTTTATTTGACCTGCATTATCTGCTTGTCTTTTCTTGCTATCCCTAGTATGGGATTTTTTGCCATTATTGTATTTAACTATTCGCACTTTATGTTGAGAGTACTTACCTACGGGATACCTTGTTTATCCCTTTACTGATATTAAAATCACGTTTGGTATTATTTTGTATTTATTACTTCCCTCAGGTATTGTACCAAGTTTGGGTCCCTATTCTCTGGCACTATTTCACTGGGAGGCACAGGTCGGAGCCCAGAAAAGGGATTTTGACGATGGAAAAATCTATTTCTGGGCGAGAGACCTGTGCCGCCCAGTGAACCCACCCGTCCCTCCCTTCTTGGGCCCCAATCTTGGGTGCTATAAGGAGTGACGTCACTAGCGTGGGTTGGACTGTTGGTAGTAGAGATCGGAGCTAGGGTGTTGAACGGCACCTCGCTGAATGGGGATGTTGAGAGGAGATATCTAAATGGTGCGAGGCCTCTGGTTGTGATTTATCACGCCCCAGTTATTATACCGACACCTTATTAGGTGAGCGAGCTGGGTTCAACCTAGCATTCCTATACAATTTTTTCTCTGGTAGATTCACAGCAGTTTTTACCTTAGAAATGATGTTAAGGGAGCATTTCACTGGGTGGCACAGGTCTCTCGCCCAGAAATAGATTTTTCCTTCATCAAAATCCCTTTTTTGGGTGAGATAGTCATGTCGTCTTGATGGAAGGTTCCTTTAAGTAGCTTCCTAGGGTATATTTGACTACAGTGATATTCCCAGAGAATTTAAATTAAGGTCTCCAGAATTCTAACTCCTGGCACGAATATCCTTAAAGTTTTCCTTTTAAGATATCGTATAATATTAGGGGACATATTCTTGACACGCCACATAGCAATCTGCACCCCGCATAGCGTTTACGCTTCGAGGGGAAAAGTGGCAAAATAAAAGAGGAGCCGTTATAAAGTTCCCTTCGTTACTGTTTGAGTACCCAGATGGCACTATAATCGCCGCCATCTTCATTCCTTGTACGTAGCGTTAAGCCGGTACTTATGGATACAGTATTATTGGGAGGGATCCTGCCAAGGCCTTTCATAGAAAGGAGGGCGAGTTCATCAGGACGACATGGCTATCTCACCCAAAAATAGATTTGTCGCTTCGCTCAAAATCTGTTTTTTGGGCTCAGTCCATGTTGTCCAGATGGAAGTTTACCAGAGCATTAATGTATCCGTGGATTTCCCAGTTGTGCCTTAAACCTCAAGACAATATTTCCTTTGTCATGTAGACCTAAGAGACCTATGACATTACCGTTATATGTCATTTCATCTAATTATAGACTATGTTAGTGCTTCCTGCCTCCAACAGGGAAGAGTCAAACTAGACTCGGGAAAAAGTCTCGAAGTATGCAAATTTCATATGACCTACCTAGCAATCAAAAGGGCATACAGGTCTCACTGTATGCTTTTAGCCAAAGTTTGTATTTATAAATGAACACGAGTTCATGTCAGCCACCATACCATCTGAGGTATATCAGTTATATACCGCAAAAGACAAGTTTGTATCTTGTATCGAAACAAGTTAAGTCTAGCTAGAAAGGTTTGTTTTCATATAGGAACAAAGTTACTACCTTTGCTCAATATTATTATGCAGAATAATAAGGAATGAAAGGAAGGCTCACACAACTTTATCAAAAGTGTTTAGGGCGAAATAAGATGCGCAAAACAGTTGATCATTTATTGTCAGACAAATAGAAATTCAGCATACATTTCATGATAATATAAAAATGCAAGTGAAATTAAATTTTCCAACATAGACAATACAGAATAAATCAGAAATACTTGTTTTATCTGAAAACAAAAAAAAAAATTTTTTTTTGTCACTCCAATGAAAATTTTATAAATTTTCTAATGTCTTTCTGAAAGTTCTGTCTATTTACACTTGTGTAAAAAACACGCGGCACTTAGTGTTCAGTCTATGTTTCATCCTCTTTGTACACTGGAACAGTCCACAATGTCACCTTGATGACATTTCACTTACCATGTTGCACTACACTATGCGCATATGTACACCCTTAGAATTACAGTCCCACATAATCCACTGTTCCTCGCAGCACTAAGCGACAGGTTTTAGTACACTACCTGCCACCACCACGAAACGTTTTAATTCTTGCACTTGCTTCGCGTAGTGTTTGAAAAACACTCGGGATGACTTCCATCCAGTAAACGAGCGAAGGCTCTCGAAATCCATGAGCTGGAAAAAGTTTAACGAAGAAGCAATTTTCCTAGGATCATGACCTGCGGGTGTACTGTCAGGATCCGCTCAGCGAATGAAGTAGGTGATCTTAGCCCTTAGTTGTTTTAGGGATAAGTTTGAAGCCGATGTTTCTCCTTTAAAGAGCTGTCCTCCCCTGAAGTCTGAAGTTCTGCAAAGATAGACCTTTAGACTCTCTACTGGACACAGCGAGACATCTTCCATCAGAGGGCAGATTCTCCAGGAACCCCACCTCTTAGTGGGTAGCTCATTCTTGGCGAGAAACATTGGGTCAGGAAAGAGATTTAGCTCTCCCATTTCAGCAAAACTGGATATGGCCTTCTTCCCTAGAAAGGGCCACTATCTCACTAACTCTAGCCCCTGACGCTAGAACAAACAAGAATATAACTTTTGAGTAAAATCTTTCAAAGAGCAATTATCATTGTCCAAACTTGAAGCAAAATGTAGTACCTTATCCAAAGACCATGAGATGGGCCTTGGAGGTGCTGCAGGCCTGAGCCTAGCACAGGACTTAGGGATTTTGTTAAAAATCTCATTAGACAAGTCTACTTGGAAAGCATAAAGCAAGGGTCTAGTCAAGGCAGATTTACATGTACAGTACAGTAATTATCGTGTTGGCTGCTAAATGTTGTTTATGAAGGTGAATAAAGAAAGACAAGCAGAAATCCATCGAGATTTCCTTTGGGTTTCTTGCCTTGACAAAGGCCACATATTTCTTCCAGGATTACTCGTATGGCCTTCTGGTAGATTTTGACTTATATTCCTCTAAGAAGTCTATACTGCACTCTCTTTCGAGATCCCCAACCTTTTCTTTACTGCTAGGGAAAGAAAATCATGAGATGAAGGTCTTGGGTTTTCTGTAATGAAGCGAAGACGGTCGACTTCTGTACTAGTTGAGACAGAACTGGGTCCAGCAGGGGAATCAGCCTCGGCTGTAATTCCAATATTAACAGGAACCAGTTGCTCCGGGGCCACTTAGGAGCCACTAGGGCTGCTGTTCCTTGAAAAGATCTCAGCTTGTTGAGGACCTTCATCAGCAAGTTGGTTGGAGGGAACAGATAAATCCTGGTCCATTTGTTCCAGTCGAGGGACATGGCGTCCACTGCTTCCGCTAAAGGGTCCTCGTACGGGGCCATGTATCGAGGAAGTTTCTCGTTTTAGCTCGTCGCGAATAGGTCGATCTGCAGTTCCGGGAATTGATGTAAGATGAAGGAGAATGATCTTGCATCTAGGGACCATTCTGACTCTATCAGAGCTATCCTGGATAGAGCGTCCGCTGTCACGTTGCGGAACCCTTGAAGTGCCATCTCTTCTTTTCCGCTAAACGGAAGATGGCCAACATTACTTGGTTGAGTTGAGGTGATCTCGAGCCTTGACGATTCAGACATCTCATTACCACCTCACTGTCTAGAATCAGTCTTATATGGACTGAAGGGCGATGGGATAATCTCTTCAGTGTGAGGAAGACTGCCATGGCCTCCAAAATGTTGATATGAAAGGTCTTGAGTAGAGAGGACCAAGTTCCTTGAACTTTCCGTTGATGAGAGTGACCTCCCCATCCTTCCGATGATGCATCCGTGTGGATGATGACTGAGGGTGGAGGCGGTTGCAGAGGTGTTGACCTCTTGAAGTTCTTGGCCTTCGACCATGGCTTGAGAAGTGATCGTAGTCGACTCGGTATTGGTCTTCTTAGATCTCTTCGAGCATTTGATGCGGATCTTCTCTAGACTCCTGATGCATCTTTTAACTGTGCTCTTAGCCCTGGGTCTGTCACTTATGCAAACTGAAGGGAGCCCAGCACTCTCTCCTGTTGGCATCTTGAAATCCTATTAGATTTTAGAAGTCTCTTGACAGATCCCGCTATCTCTCTCCTCTTCTTTAATGGAATGGAGAGGTGATGTGACTGTAAATCCCAATGTACGCATAGCCATTGAAACTTCCGAGCTGGAGATAGTCGAGACTTTTTGGTGTTAATCTCGAATCCTAGATGTTCCAGGAAGTGGATCACTTTCTTGGATGCTTGCATGCATTTCGTCTCAGATGCTGCCCACACAAGCCAATCGTCCAGATAGGATACCACCTGGACCCTTTGTAGGCGTAGTTGTTGAACGACTGCTTCTGCAAGCTTCGTGAAGATCCTTGGGGCTATGTTTAGTCCAAAGGGCATGGCTCTGAAAGCGTACTTTCTTTACTGTAGCCTGAATCCTAGGTATGAGGAGAGTTGGCGATTGATCGGAATGTGCCAATAGACATCTGCCATGTCTATGGAGACTGTGTATGCCCTTTTGGGAAACAGGGCCCTTATGTGTTGAAGGGTCAGCATCTTGAACTTGTCGTTCTCGATAAACTTGTTGAGTGGCGACAAATCCGGAATGACTCTGAGTTTGTCTGAGTCCTTCTTGGGAACACAAAACAGCCTTCCTTGGAATTTGATGGACTTTGCCCTCCTTATCACCTGTTTTCTCAAGAGCTTCCGGGTGTATTCTTCCAGAACGGGGGTGGAGTGTTGGAAGAATTGAGGAAATGATGGTGGAGCTGTCTTCCAGCTCCAACCTAGTCCGTTCTTGATTAAGCTGTGGGCCCAGGGATCGAAGGTCCAACGATCCCGGAAGAGTCGGTGTCTTCCTCCTACCGGAAGCATCTCATTGCTTCTGGTTTCCGGAGGGCTTGCCTCCTTGACCGCATGCTCCCCTACCCCCTTTTCCTCTCGAGGGACGTCTAGAGGAATCTCTACCTGACCCCCTACCTTTAGGGCGAAAGGTAGTGGTCTGCCTCTCATAGGCGGGAGTAAAGGCTGGTGACTGAGTCACCACCAGCTTGGGGTATCATCTGGTAGGTGGGTTGGGGCTGTGCCACCAACTCTGGCCCCGCGGTCATGGGAAGTTGTTGTTGTTGTTGTTGTCTAGCAGGGCGAGATGGCACTCTTGGCCTCTTTGTCTTCCTCTTCGGTTGGGACCCTCATCCGGAGAAGACTTCCTCTTAGCCGACATGCCCCACTTCTGGAGAAGATTTCTATTCTCTGTGGCAGCCTTGTTGACTATTTCTTTGACCAATTCGTTTGAGAATAGGTCTTTTCCCCAGATACTGGAAGATATCAACTTCCTGGGTTCGTGTTTGACCGCAGCCGAGGCAAACACGAACTCTCTACAAGCCCTTCTTGCCCTAACAAAGCTATAGAAGTCTTTCGTTAGGGTTGCCAAGTGTGTTTGGCTGTTCACTGGCCATTGCCTCCAGGGTCACCTGGAGGGACAGAGAGGCAGCAAGCCTCTCCTTTGTATCCTGTTCCCTACGCAGGAGAAACTCAGACACCTTGGGGAGGTTCTCGCTAAACTGACGTCCAGCGATATCAGCCTCCAACTTCCCCACTGAGAAGGTAAGCTGAATATCCTTCCAGTCCTTGTGATCCGTTGGCAAAGCTAGGGAAAGGGGTCTACACTCCTCCAGTGTAGGGCAAGGTTTCCCAGCTTCCACTGCCTTAATCACCGCCTTAAACCTTTTTTCCGCAAAGGGGAAGGCCATAGTTGCTGGAGCAAGAAAAGAGGGATGTTTCTTGCTCAGGGCCAGCACCTTAGAATTGGTGAAGCCCCTGTCCTTCAGACTGCTGGCTAGCAAAGCCTGAGCCTTCGTATGGTCAAGCACTATGACCTCCTTAGGCTCTGTCTCCTCCTTGGATAAAGGTTCCGCCCTTAGACAAACAAAGCAGACTGGATAGGACTCGAAGCTGGGCCAGAACTCAATGTCCTTGATAAGGAGAGCTCCCAGCTTCTCTGAAATAAAGATCTTACCGTTCGTAATTGGCATGTACTCGGCATGCCTCCACGGGTTTACCTCGAAGCACGAGGGAAGATCCTTTACGTTGAGTCTCCTTTGATTGATTGATTGATTGATTGATTGAAAGTTTTTTGGCATCCTGACATCTAAGGTCATTGACGCCGATACCATTTACTGTATAAGAAAATTAAAAGAGAATTCGATTAAAACCATAAAAATCAAGAAGTCGTTAAAATAGTTAAATAGTTTTCAGAAGACCTGCTTCTGAAATAAATCTAAAAATTCCGCTCGCATAGTAAGACACATCATGTCCAAGAATCTTGGCAAGGATAAACCTGCCATCCTCACCTCGAGCCTCAAACAGATATCTATTTCTTAAGTTAGTAAAATTAGGGCATTCGGTCAACAAATGCCTCACTGTTAAAGGTACTAAGCAGTCCTCGCAATACGGTTGGTGTTGGCCCTTCAGCAGAAACTCGTGTGTCAACTGTGTGTGACCAATACGGAGACGACAAAGAGTCGTCTCCCATTTTCGGGGAATCATGTTATACCTCCAAGGTGATATGATATTTGTTACTTCCCTCATTTTATTGCCGTCTTGACTGTCCCAGTGCTGTTGCCATTTATCACAAACCAATTTCTTGATGTAAGGTAGGAGATCGTTACATGGAATGGGATACCTCCTTGGTAGCAACTCTGATGCCGCATTCTTCGCCAGTAAATCTGCCTTCTCATTCCCAGACACACCTACATGTGCTGGAACCCAACAAAATCGAACAGTTATACCTTTCCGTCCAATAATAAAAAGCCATTCTAAAATCTTTAAAACTAGAGGGTTACTAGAATTAAAAACTTCTAAAGCTTGAAGAACACTCCTTGCATCACTAAAAATTGTAAAATTACCCTCCTTTTCCAAAGCTATTTTCTCAATAGCGGTTAATATGCCATACAGTTCGGCAGTAAATATGGAAGCTGTTAGAGGAAGTGCACCTCTACAATTAAAATCATTACTATGTACTCCAAATCCAACGCCAGCATCAGATTTGGAGCCATCAGTATATATAAAAGTCGATCCCCTATGTTCTTCGACATGTTCCATAAAAAGAGACCTGGATTCTAAGTCAGTCATATTCTTCTTAACTCCAATAAAGTATTTACAAAAAGATATGTCAGGTAATTTCCATGGAGGCGTTGATGATACCTTGAATGGAAGTACCTTATTTCTAATTATATCCAGACTATTTAGAAATCGTTTCACCCGAAAGCCATAAGGTTGAGGAGATTTTGGGTGCAACTCAAAGTATGATGCGTGTCTTACAAGGCTTGCAGTCTGAAAGGCTAGAGAGCTAGGGAGTCTTTGCAATCTAAACCAATACCGAAGAATGGAAGACATTCGGTAAAGGTCTAGAGGTAACTCTCCAGCATCAACAAGGAGACTTGGGATAGGCGAGGTTTTAAAAACTCCAGTAGATAATCTAATACCTGCATGATGTATCGAGTCTAATATTTTTAACCGGCTTGGGGTGGCTGAAGAATATACCTCACAACCATAACTAATTTTGGAAAAAATCAAGGCCTTGTATAATTTTAAAATAGTATTGCGGTCTGCCCCCCATGATGTATGGGACAATACTTTTAAGATATTCAGAGCTTCAACACATTTAGCTTTTAGCGCTTTTAGGTGAGAAACCCATGTAAGTCTACAGTCAAATATCAAACCTAAAAATTTGGTTTCCGATACACATGGTATCCGTTGACCTTTAATGTATATATCCGGGTCTGGATGTACTCCCCGGATACGACAAAAATGGACAGTGGTAGTTTTACTTGTCGAGAACTTAAATCCATTCATGTCAGCCCACTGGATAATTTTATCAATAGAGAGTTGGATTTTTCTCTCAACCATTGCCATTCTAGTGCCAGCAAATGATATTGAGAGATCATCCACAAATAGTGTTGAGAGAACATCCCGGGGAATGGCTGAGGATATCCCATTAATTGCTAGTGCAAAAAGGGTTACACTCAGCACACTACCCTGAGGAACTCCTTCTTCCTGGCACTTACTCTCTGATAGAGTTTCCCCCACTCTCACTTGAAAAACTCCACGTGAAAGAAATGCCTGAATAAATAGTGGCAGCTCTCCTCTCAATCCCAATTCATGAATGGTTTTAAGAATACCATATCTCCATGTGGTATCATATGCCTTTTCAAGGTCAAAAAATACTGTAACATGGTGCTGTTTGGAAGCAAAGGCTTCACAAATAGATGACTCAAGTCGTATCAACACATCAGTCGTTGAGTGCATTTTTCGGAATCCACATTGAATCGGTGATAAAATACCTTTCTTTTCAAGGTACCATATCAGCCTTGCATTGACCATCTTCTCCATGATTTTACATAAACAAGATGTCAATGCAATAGGACGATAGTTTGCTGCTAAAAACTTGTCTTTACCGGGTTTTAAAAAGGCTAAAATAATGGCTAGTTCCCAAACACTTGGGTAGCTATGATCATGCCATATTCTATTAATAATGCTTAAAATAAATAGCTTTGTATTAAAATGTACATGTTTAATCATTGCATATGGAACTCCATCGGGTCCAGGGGCTGTATCGTTGCAATGAGCAAGTGCGGAATCAAATTCTCTTTCAGTGAAAGGAGAATTATACGACTCTTCCCTTCTTGTTGCAAAATTTAAAATTTTCTTTTCTTCAGTGCTCCTATACTGGTGACCAGGGGCTCCTTCACACTTGCTGGATACATTTGAAAAATTATTAGCCAGGGCATTGCTAACTTCATTTGCTTCAGTTACATACTGGCCATTCACCTTCAACACTGGTGGTGGGTTGGGGGTGAATTTGCCAGCTATCTTTTTTACTTTCCTCCACACAGAAGATGGTGGTGTTCTACTGTTAATAGAGGAAACAAAAGACATCCATGACTGGCGCCTTGCTTCTTTCATGGCACGACGGAACTGTGCTCTACATTTCTTGTACATTATTAAATTCTCATCAGTTCTGCGTCTACGCAATCGTGTTAGAGATCTTCTTGTGGCTCTGTGGAGTGCAGTTAGTTCTGAAGACCACCACGGGACTGGTCGTCGTTTGAATAACCCTGTTGTTTTGGGAATTGAATTGACTCCTGCTGTATGAAGAGTTCCATTCAGTAGGTCTATGGCATCATCAACACTTTCAAATTGTTCTGCTCTCCCTTCGATTTCACTTAGCTCACAAAATTTAACCCAGTCTGCCTTGTCAAGATTCCAACGTGGCGATCTTTGCAAAGGCGGACCCTTGTTGGTGTTTATAATGATTGGTGCATGATCACTAGTATGCCAATCATCTAATGTCCTCCAATCAAAATCAAGAAGGCAGTTAGAGCTTGCAATTGAAAGGTCAATGCATGACAAAGTACCTGTCTGAACATGGAAGTGTGTGGGCTCTCCTGTATTAAGGAGTCCCACATCCTCATTCTCCACAATTGATGAGATAATATTGCCCCTTGTGTTGGCCAAAACATCACCCCATAAAGGATGTCTACCATTCATATCTCCCAGTAAGAGAAAAGGTTGAGGGAGTTGTTGAATGACCTTTGCTAAATCATCATATAAAATATTATCATTTGGAGGTAAGTACAGAGAGCATATTGTATATTTTCTCCCTATATCAATTTGTACAACAACTGCCTGCAGGGTTGTACGTATAGACATGGGTATTTGGGGAACATCTCGACGAATGTACATGAGACTTCCGCCATGGCTCCCTGCTTGTTGATTATATGGTGTTCTATAGCTAACATACTCTCGAGGACTAGGAGTGTTAGAATCAAGCATACTTTCCTGTAGACATACAATTATGGGGGAATGCTCATGAATTAGGAGCTTAAGTTCTTCATATTTCGCCCTCAAACCCTGACAGTTCCATTGCAAAATGGAGGAGAAAACTATGGATTATTTCTGGAAGACATCTTGGATGAGGTCTTCCCATTAGCAGTTTTTAATGTAACATTATTACCAGTAGGTTTCTTCAGAGGTGGTCTTGTTATGTTGGGTTTAACGTTGGTGATTTTCTTTGTATTCTTTTTATCTATTTGTTGAGGTGGATGGTGGACCTCAACTTGAATTTCTGATTTATTCAGTCCATCTTCTGGTTCATTAGAAACATCAACAGACAAAACATCAAATTTATTTGATGTCATAACCTTAACGTTTCTAATGGAGGGTGGAGAGAGAGATGGAGGTCTCTCTCTTTTGCGATTAATAGATGGTGGGATTCGAGGTTTTTGCACCTTTCCCACAACAGGTGCATCAGGTAAGTTAGTCTTAAGTGGAACCTCCATCAGATCAGGCAAGGACATGGCCTGAGAGAGGTTTGTATTACTTTTTGTAATGGCGGCTGAAGGCTGTACAGCAATGGGCAATGACCTAGTGTTAATACACCGTGGTAAAGCCTCAGGAGGTGATAAGGTTACCTCGTTATTTGACATTTTGTCAGATAGTATACTTTTTTTTGAGCTATTGGCAGTGCTAGGTTGGTTTGATTTTAATGCCTTAGCATATGTATTTGATTTACTTAATAGTCTTTTGGCATGGGTCACACTTATGTGTTCTAAGTTTGATTTGTTGAGGGCAGCTTCCTCCAACTTATATAGCTCGCAAATCTTGTCTGTGGATTTGTGATTCGAGCTGCAATTTAAACACCTGGCTCCAAGTGCACACTCTCCATGGTAAGATTTGGAGCAAATACCACACATCTTCTCATTTTTGCAAACTTTGGACGGGTGCCCAAATTTAAAACAATTAAAGCATTGCAATGGCTTCTGCTTGAAGGGTCTTACTTTAATCCTTTCGTTCTCGATAGTAATATGAAAAGGTACATCAGCATCCTGGAACGTAAGGATTATCATTGATGTACCTGGGACTTTATGAACTTTCCAAACATTTAATGGACACATGGCCAGTATCTCCTCCTCTGTAAAATCATATAGGTCTCTGTTAAAAACTACGCCCCTTCCGTAGCTAAAATTTAGGTGGGGTTTGACATCTAACTTAATGTCATCATTATTTATTTTCATATTGGACAATATTACCGACTGTGTACTGGATTTGGCATGGATAAGGAAACTATTTTTTCCGAAACGAGATATATCGCCTGGTGCAATAGTTCCTACTTTTTTCTGAATCAATTTGCATATTTTAAAATAATTCCCTGTAACCCCCTTTGATTCAGCTATAAGCCACATCGGTGGTTTTGGATTTCTCTGGGAGGGCATGACTAAATCTGCGCCTTTTTCCAACCAATCGGCAGGCCTGTACACATCTAAATCTTTTGGTACCTTATCGCAGAGAGCAGCCGTGACATTCAAGTTATTAATTTTGATATTATTCAAATTACTTATTGCACTAAATGCTTCGTCATAACTACTGTAAGATATCCATGAATCCCAAGTTTCAGCTTCAAGTTTCATCCTTATTTCTTTTATGCATCCATAGCATTCAAATGCTTTACATAGATCATCATAATTTGTTTCTATTGAAATTTGTGTAACATGGAGGATTCGAAGTTTCCTCGTGTTACCCAAATTACTCGATTTAGAAATATCAGTAGAATGGTCCTTTCCCGTTCCGAGGTCATCAACAGAGCTATCCCTTATCACATTAGCAGAGGTCGTCAACAGTGCCGGGGGAGAGTCAGCGTATCCAGGGGATGGGGGTTCATTCCTTAAAGAATCCATTATAGTAAAGAGAGGGAAAAGAGTTAGTTTGATGTACCTGCTCGAGAATGTTAGGCCATCACGCGTCGGAAAGGAAATTTGCACTCTCTACTATCAGCACAATGAGAGTATACTTCCCAGATGGTCCACTCCATACCCTACCCGAAGGATAGCATCAAAACAGATATAGAGGCACAGGTGTAAGCTGAACCCGCCTGTTAGGACTGAGACCAAGAAATTATGGAATCATCCTCCCCATATCTATAATGACGGGCTTCCGGCCAAAAGCCGAGAGTCCTACCCCAAGCATTGGATCCCCCTGGATTCCGAAGACCCAACACTTGAGAATAGTTCCGCCAAAAAGGTCCAAACCATCTTCGGGATGGCTGAAATCATCCAATACTCTCATATATAGCTTTGAATGCAAACACCTCCCAACCGTGATACCTCCTCCCACTCATCAAAGCAGGCAGCAATAAAGGATGTATGAACATCCCCGCCGGGGCTACAATGGATGTGAAAACATCCAAGCCATAGAAGAAAAGAAAAAAAAAAAAAGAAATAAATAAATATATATGTACATAATATATACACATATATAATAAGGGAAATTTTTCTCATAGAGTTTGGAAAGCAAGACTAAAGAAAGTTCGTGAAATTAGGATAAGGTCGAAGTAGTATTGAGAAAAAGAAAAAGGTAAAAGAGAGAAATTTAGATTCGAACTGGGGGAGCAATTTCCCCAAGTTCGAGAGCCCTCTTGCCCGTCACCAAGTTTCAGCACGGGAATTAAATGCCGTGCTGAAGCTTAATGACTTCATCAAGGCATTCTCTCATTAAGAGGGGAGTCTCCTTTGAGACCCACGGTTCGCTGCAAGCTGAAGAATCTCCTTCCTTAACGCAGCTTCTCTTTGTTCACTCTTCTTCTCGAACATCTCCATCATAGCTTTGATGGCAGACAGGGTGTCGTCGGACTTTTCAGGTTGAGGAGCGGAGGACGTAGAGGGCACCGGTTCTGGGGCAGGAACCGACAAAATAGAGACTATTTCAACTTCATCCTCTTCTGTCTCTGGAGCCAACGTAGACAGTGAACCCTCGTTTATCGCGGTAGATAGGTTCCAGACGCGGGCGCGATAGGTGAAAATCCGCGAAGTAGTGACAGCATATTTACCTATTTATTTAACATGTATATTCGGACTTTTAAAACCTTCCCTTGTACGTAGTACTGTTAACAAACCACCCTTTACACCCTGTAATGTACAGAACACTTAATGCATGTACTACAGCACCCTAAACTAAAACAGGCACAAATATTAAAGGCGATTTTATATCATGTGTTTCCTAAACACCTAAAAAGCACGATAAAAAATGGCAACCAATGTTTTGTTTACGTTCATCTCTGATCATAATGAAGAAACAAACTCATTTAGTGTACACATATATGTACGTATGGTTAGTTTTTGCATCGATTATATTGATTATACAGTACTGTATGTTGATTTTTTTATTACCAATGTTTTAGTTTACGTATTTTTCTTAGGACTTCCAAATGAAATCTTTTTCTTTATGACGCCGCCTGAAACGACGGCGTGTACGCTCAGTAAACAACCACGCTCAGAACAAACAAGGCATTTAACACGCATGATGATAGTGATAAATAATGATACAGTACATACAGTATTTACAGTACAAAGCATTTACAAAATATGTTACAGTACCTTACAAATATAAATTATACAGTACTTGTACGTAGCAAAGCAGGAAAACAATTTGAGAGAGAGAGAGAGAGAGAGAGAGAGAGAGAGAGAGAGAGAGAGAGAGAGAGAGAGAGAGAGATTGTTTTACGTACGTAAATGTAAATTTTAAACAAAAAAAATATGATAGGTTACAACATGTAGACTTTTAAAACCTTCCCTTTAACTTAATGCATACAGTACGTACAGTACTAAACTATAAAACAGGTTAAAGTAAAAAATAAAGATTGTTACTGTACTCACCACGAAAGAAGTTCCAGAAAAACTTGAATGACGATGGCGATGAATTTGCTGCACAGTAGAAATGATGATGATGAAGCTGATGATGTGTTCTACTGTGCAGTCAATGATAGTATTTTACGTCTCTTCAGACGGAGGTGTCTTTTCCTGGGACACCTCTTCAACTTCTTCAATTTCTTCCGAAGGCGTACTAGCAGGAGGAACTGGCTCTTTTTTGCGAGGCTGAAAAAACATTGTGATCGGAAGTTGTTGCCGCTGCTTCTTTTTTCGATCCAAGAGCATCCTGTAGGGAGTCGTGATGTCATCGACCTTGTTGCAGAATTGCATCGCGCGAACCATATCCTCGTCCCACTCTTGCAACATTTCTTTCGCCTCCTTCATATGGTTGCAGAACTTGGCGAGCCGTTCTAATGTTAAGCCCGTTTCTTCTACATTTTCTTGGGTCTCTTCCTGGGTACCCTCACTCTCTTCCTCACTTGCCGATTTCGTCAGGTCTTCGAGATCTGCGTCAGTTAGGGGCTGGGAATGGCAGTCCAACAACTCGTCGACGTCTTCAGTCGTCATGTCGCCAAACCCGTCACCCCCAATTATGGCAGCCAACTGCACAGATTTCCGTATTGCAGAGTGTTGGATTTCCGACGGAGTAAATCCCTTGTCGTCGTAAACAATATCGGGCCACAGCTTCTTCCAGCTCGCATTTACAGTTGCAGGTTTCATCTCTTGAAGTGCCTTTTGAATATTCTGCAGGCACGTGGCTATGGTGTACTGCCGCCAGTACGCCTTCAAGTTGAAGTCTTCATCCTCGTCATCTTGGGCAGCATCCACACACGCAACGAGGTCCGCCAAGGTATTCTTCGTGTAGAGGGCCTTGAACGCCCTGATAACCCCCTGGTCCATTGGTTGAATTAATGACGTGGTGTTGGGTGGCAGGAACTCAACCTGAACGCCCTCACGCGACAGGTCAGTTGCGTGTCCACCAGCGTTATCCATAAGGAGAAGGATCTTGAATGGCAAGCCCTTCTCTAAGAGATATTCATGGACTTGCGGGATGAAACACTGGTGGAACCAGTTGGAGGTCAGCATCTTCGTAATCCATGCCTTTTGATTATGCATCCAGTACACGGGAAGGAGATTCTTATTTTTGTTTTTCAAAGCGCGAGGATTTTTCGACTTATAAATAAGCCCCGGCTTTAACAAAAATCCAGCAGCATTGCCACACATCACGAGGGTAACGCGATCCTTGAATGCCTTAAAGCCAGAGGCTTTGGCTTCCTCTTTGAACAGGAAAGTTCGCGACGGCATTCTCTTCCAAAACAAGCCGGTTTCATCCATATTAAACACTTGTTCCGGCTTGTATCCACCTTCAGCGATAATGTTCTTGAAAGTCTGGTTCACGTAAGTTTCAGCAGCGGCAGTGTCAGCGGAAGCAGACTCCCCATGCAGGGAAACGCTTTTCAGGGCGAAGCGTTTCTGAAACTTCGCGAACCATCCTTTGCTGGCGGAAAAACGTTGTTTCTGACGCTGGGAATCAGTGGAGGTCCCTGGTTGAGGATCATCTACATCATCATCTTCTTCAGCATGGTCGCCATCGTCGTCATGAGGTTCCTTTGCCGCAAAATTCTCATACAAGCTCAAAGCCTTTGTTCGGATGGTGTTCGTATCCAACGCTATGTTCTTCTTCCGACAGTCGGCAATCCACACAGCTAAAGCACCTTCCATGCGTACGATCGTTTTATTACGCGTTGTAACGACTCGCTTCGCTGATCTGCTAAAGGTGATTGCAGCAGTCTTTCTAATGTTCGCCTCGTCCTTCCTGATGTAGCGAACGGTGGATTCGTTGATGCCAAAATGGCGGCCGGCGGCCGCGTAACTTCTACCATCTTTTAACATGTCGAGAAGCGTAACCTTCTCAGCTATCGTCATCATTCTTCGGTGGCGTTTAGGCTCACTACCAGCCTTACTAGAAGCAGAACGCTTGGGAGCCATTGTAACAGAAAGTTCAACAAAAAGTTCAACTTAAAACAGTCGCACACAGCACAGATTCAACTTCACAAACTTAAGAACGTCTACTCAGCAATACGCGGAAAGAGAAAGTGAACGATGCAGTCCCGCGAGAACTCTGATGCTGCGGGTTGGAGATGCGGGCCAAACACCAATCACAGGCTAGATAACAAAACTTGAGTTTTGATTCGTCATCTATCAGCGCTTGAACCAATCACAACCCGTCTTATACAGTACTATGGTGCGTTGGTTACTCATAGAAGATGTCCCGCGCACACTGAACGTACGTAGATTAAGTACAATACCGTAATAATAATAAATAATGATAATAATACTGTACAGTAATAATAATAATAATAATGATTAATAATAATAACAATAATAATTTTATTAACAACAACAACAATAATAATAATAATAACAATAATAATAAAAATTTACGTACGTACGCTATTTTACGCTCTCTCTCTCTCTCTCTCTCTCTCTCTCTCTCTCTCTCTCTCTCTCTCTCTCTCTCTCTCTCTCTCTCTCTCTCTCTCGTACGCTTACAGTACTTATTCGAAATGTGATTTTTGCAACAAAGAATATTATTGGATGCAGTACTGTACTACGTACGTATACATACAAAAGATTCATGGAAAAGAAGCACATCCATTACAGTACACACCATTCTAATATGGTATGACTGCATCTGATTTGCGTTTCATGTTCGATTTAATTTTACTACGTACTGAATTATCGTATGATCACATTCTCTTTTCGTGTTTTATTTCTTTCTGTGCTGAATTATATATCATATGTAATGCAATGAACAATCAGTAAGAGCAGATATTACTATAATTACAGTATTAATGGAATTACAGGTAACAAAATATCGTATTTGGTTATCTTCAGATTTCGCGGTATTTTCGAATTTTCCGGAAAATCCGCGATATGTATATATATATGGGTTATGGGAAAACCCCGCGAAGTGGTGAATCCGCGATTGTCGAACCGCGAAGTAGCGAGGGTTCACTGTACTCATCTCGACCTTATGCCAAAAGGTCCTTTTCGGTGTCCTCTGACATCCTCTCATCTAGATGGATGTCCTTCATCGCATCCGAGACATCCGTATCCACAACTATCTGGATGCAAGGGATCTCAGTGTGAGGCTGAGGAGTAACCGCATCCGCAGATGCATTGGGGAATAGACAGGCCCTCATACGCTCACTAGGGAGGTAAGGCCCCGTGGCATTCTCTTGGAAGCCACGAACCCATCTTCGCAACTTGTTCCGAGCTGCATCCCTTGACTCCGCTGTCTTGGGATTCTCAAAAGTCTCATACACCAAGTGTTTGCACACAGTACATACCTGGGGGTCCCAGTATCTGAGAGGTCCCTCAGTGATGGAACAGCGCGAGTGTGTCCTACACTCCAGGTGGCCGCAGAAGTCCCTGCTATGCACGTTGCAGAAGACGCTGCCGCACTTCACATGGTCCTCCTGTAAAGAGAGGAAAATGAAATGAGTAAAAAGTAGTCTATCTCACTAGATAAACTAATAAATATTATAATAATATTTCCCATTTCATTTTATTTCATATAGCTTAGGATAGGTAAGCTAGAAATGAATTAGGAAAGAAACATACGTGTGTTTCCTGCCCAGCCAATTGCTTTGACCTCCCTCAAAATTAACCCTAGGGTTATCCTCCTCAGGAGGCCTGGTGGAAGAGTCTAGCCTATAAGGATAGAAAAGTGTAACTAACACTCACCTCCAAAAGGATTAATAATGAGGGTCATTAACAACTGATCATCTATCAGTATATAGAAGGGGAATTCCTTTCCCAATCTTATGAAGTCTCAACAATAGACTGCGCCTGGACACACAAGAGTATGTTGGAAAATTTAACTACTGTATACTTTTATACCATAGTTTTCTGTCTGCAGTAAGCTCTATACTACAGATATACTGGCTACTGTATATACATATACCGTAGTTGCTGCCGGCACGTAGCCGGCAAGGCTAGTACCTAAGGCACGATTAAACTGACACAATATTGATAATTTTTATGGCCAGCGACCCCCCGGACTGCCGGCGGCTTGCCAGACACCAGCGGGTCACTGGCTGTCGGCACACTATCCCAGGCAGCATTCAATGTTACAGGGTGGTGGCCGGTATACCAGACTTGGTCAGCTGTTGCCAGCTAAGTCAGATGTGACTGAATCAATGGCTGTCGGTCCACAAGTCTAGCCCAAATCTTGCCGGCAAGGTTAGTGGCCGGCAGCCGCCAGTTAGGTTAGTACCTGGCAGCACTAGTTAATAGCGAGAGAGAAAGCAAGGAGTGAAGGGCGATGTAAGAGCACTGTCTCACTTCCTTCCTCCGGAATGAGGGTTCTAATGGAAGGGGAGAATATAAGATAATCAAGCTTCCACCCATCCACCTCCGTCGCCGGTCCCTGCCGGTATAGGATGTGAATGGCAGCCCAAGGGAGGACTGAAGAACACTAAAGCAAGTGGGTCTTCTGCCGGCAGGTCTAACTATCCCGGAGCCGATGTCCGATAGAGAAGCTACACGACTAGGCCATACAAGCAGAAGACCAAGCTGGCCCTACAACCTGCCGGCAATCGGCGCAATTGTAGAACAACGGCCACAGGGATGTGATGGCTAGGCCATCACCTAAGGACAGAATGGGGAGGGGAAAGGGTCCTGTATAAGGTGTGTGAGGAGCCGGCAGCATGTCGGCCCTACCACACCTTGAGGAAGCTCTGTTTCAGTATCAGCGCCATCCTAGGCAGCCGGAGAAATCGATCCCCAGCCTAGGGTCTGCCAATACAGTAAGGGGGCGGGCATCATCTAGCCGACATCCTTGACATAGAGAAACAGAGTTCCCATGCCGGTGCCATCCTAGGCAGCAGAATAATCTCTATTCTTCAGCCAAGGGTCTGCAAACACAGGACTAGTCGAATAAACCACAGGGAGAAGGGGGATCACATGACCCCTTCAAGTGCAATCTAGGGAAGCAAAGCCTCCTATGCCAACAAACAAGGCCTAACAGGGGAGTACATTCACCCTGTCAACCAGTTACCGGCATACAACAAGTACTCTGAGGTTCTGACCCAAACCCAAAGCTCACCATCAGTAGCTAGGTGAAGGGGCAGAAAAACCCTAGCCTAGTCTTGCCTGAATGACAATTAGGAACACTTATTATATCATGCAAGAGAGTAAACTATAACGCCTAGGCTAAGAAGCCTAGCGTCAAAAAGATCGGCTACCTAATTCGCCTAAACTAATACGAATACTATCGGCATAATATAATTGATTCCTAGCAATGAAGACTAAATAGCTAAATATATTTATTTAGTTATCATACCGGGAAAGTCGTTCTGGCTAACTAAATAACTCATGCGTTATGAACGACAGCGCCGAAGGCTCCTCCGGTCTAGGCAATAGCTCTGCCAGAAAATCAGATTAATTAGATTCAATCTTTTACTTTAAAGCCAGAGCTAAATTTATACAGCATAAGAATCAAATACTCAACTTTCCCGAGGCAGAAGAGGCTGGAGATGGCATAATAAATCCTGATAACGAGAGAGCACTGGGAAAACCACCGAGCTAGACCGATACAGGAAAAGGAATAAAGACGGCAGCGATTATAGCGCCATCTGGGTACTGAAACAGTAACAGAGGAAGGGAACTTTATAACGGCTCCTCTTTTATTTTGCCACTTTTCCCCTTGAAGCGTAAACGCTATGCGGGTTGCAGATTCCTATGTGGCGTGTCAAGAATACGTCCCCTGATATTATGCGATATCCTAAAAGGAAAACTCTAAGGATATTCGTGCCAGGAGTTAGAATTCTGGAGACCTTAACTTAAATTCTCTGGGAATATCACTGTAGTCAAATATACCCTAGGAAGCTACTTAAAGGAACCTTCCATCAGGAGGACATGACCTGAGCCCAAAAAACAATTGTATACTCATTCTGCTTTCCTTTCTTTACAGGAGGAACCCCAGATGAAATGTGATGCAGTCTTCTGCAATCTTAAGAGTAAGTACTTTTACGGTCATAAAGCATGCAGGTCTCATGCCCCCTGTAATATTATTACCGAATCCCTGCAATATTGGGACTCCCAAGTCTGTAATATCTGCTGGACCTTAGTGACTGAAGGTTTTGATGATCCCAAGTCAATGGAGTCTAGGGATGCGGCACGTAAGAAACTAAGCAAATGGGTAAGAGGGTTCCAGGAAATCTCTCCGGGAGCATACCTACCTAACGATAGGATGCGTAGCTTACTGTTCCCGGAAGCAAGTAGTGAAATAGTGGTGCCCCAGGCACGATTCGCACCTCCCTGCGTCCAGATTGCCATCGAGACGGAGGGCAGGAAGGCAACCCTGGAAGAAGATGACGATGTCGTGTCGAAATTGCTTACGTCTGTGCCGGCCCTGGAGCCGTTAGCCTCGACGTCTTCACCTTCTACCCCTCTATTAGACAAAATTGGCCAGTTACTGGCCCATCTTACGGGTCTAATGGAAAACTTTCGCAAACGAGGCGAAACAAAGGAAGCAAAACTCAAGAGAGAGCTCCGTGAAGCTCCACTCATCGCCTCCCGAGGGTCATTCAAGCGACCCACAGACCAAAACCAATCCATGGAGGTACGTGGAGCTTATGCCGATTTTAAACGGCAAACTCTACATCTCAGAGAAGATGGGAGCTGTTCCTTTAGACGAAATCCAGTTTTGGCCAAGCTTTAATGCTTTCCCTGATTGCTTCATTCGACTGAAGCATGAACCAACGTCAGAATAAGAAACGGAACCGAAGGAAGTCATAGTTCTCGACCACGATAAGGCACAGGCTATCTTGTCAAGTAGCCTGAGAAAGGTGGGTTATTCGGTGTCGAAAGTGTTAACCCTGAGTAAGAGACACCCTACCTTTCTTACTCCTGCTTCAATAGCATTCCCCTTTACGTGGAAGGCATTTAAATCTGTTGCCAAGGCAGTGGAGGCAGGCAAACCATGCCCTGCACTAGAGGAGTGCAGACCTCTATCACTAGCCTTGCCCATGCAGGAGAAGGATTGGAAAGAAGTCCACTTAACCTTTTCGGTAGGGAAACTGGACGCGGACATTGCTGGATGACAGTTTAGCGAGAATCTCCCTAAACTTTCTGAGTTTCTCTTGTGCAAGGAACAAGAGACAAAGGAGAGACTTGCGGCCTCCTTATCCCTACAAAACTGCATAGAGATGTGTTCAGCACATCGAAGTACAACAGACATGCTCATGGTCTTGGCCAAAATGCATATGGCCACCTTAGTAAAAGACCTATATACCTTTATGAAGGCTAGGAGAGCCTGTAGGGAGTTCGTGTTCGCTGCTGCAACAGTGAAACATGAACCCAGGAACCTGATATCTTCCAACATTTGGGGTAAAGACCTCTTTCCAAACAAGGTAGTCAAAGAGGTAATCGAGAAAGCCACCACGGAGAATAGGAACCTTCTCCAGAAGTATGGCTTCTCTTCAAAGAGGAAGTCTTCCCCGGATGTGGGTCCCCCAACCTAAAAGGAAGACGAAAAAGTCTAGACTTTTTCCTCGGTCTGTTCAAAAACATCCCACAGTTTCTATGACCGCGGTGCCCCAGGCAGGCGGTCGAGAAGGTAAACCTTCTGATCAGTCGAAGCAAAGAGTCGCTTCTGGTATGAGGGAGGCTGCAATAGGATCGTTGGACCTTCTATCCTTGGGCCCAAGGCCTAATCAAGATTGGACTAGGATGGAAACTAGACATGCCTCCATCATTTCCTCAGCTCTTCCCACACTTCAACTCCGTATTAAAAGAGTATACCCTATAGCTCTAGAGCATACAGGTTATAAGGAAAGCAAAGTCCATTGAATTCCGGGAAGGCTGTTTTGTGTTCCCAAGAAGGACTTAAGAAAACTCAAAGTCATTCTGGACTTGTCACCACTCAACAAGTTCAAAAGAAACAGCAAGTTCAGGATGTTAATCCTTCTACACATAAGGACCCTATTACAAAAAGGGGCGTTCACAGTCTTGATAGACCTGACAGGTGCCAATTGGCAGCTTCTAGTCAATCGCCCCCTCTCCTCCTACCTAGGATTCAAGTTACAGAAGATAAAGTATGTTCTAAGAGCCATAGTCTTCGGACTAAACACAGTCCCAAGTATCTTCACGTAATTGGCAGATGCAGTCGTGCAATACCCATGCCTAGAAACTGTTCAGGTAACAAAGTACCTGGACGAATGGCTGTGCGGGCAGCACCCGAAGCGGCTGGTCTGCAAGCATCCAAAGAAGTAACTCAGTTCCTGGAACATCGGGGATGCAAAATCAACTTAGAAGAAGTCTCGACTTTCGCCAGCTCAAAGGTTTCAATGGCCGGAAAACCATTGGAACCTGAGGTGACACTGTCTCTCCTTTCCCTTAGGGATGAAGGAGATTGCAGGGTCGGTCAAGAGACTACGGTAATCCGTCAGGATTTCAAGATGCTAACAGGAAAGAGTACTGAACTCTCTCCAGTTCGCAGCAATGACAGACCCAATGCTAAGAGCACAGCTGAAAGATACGCATCAAACGCTCGAAGAGATCTAAAATGACGGATATCGGTCTTACCTTGATCGCTTCTCAACCCATGGTCGAAGGCCAAAAGCCTAATGAGGACCGTGCCCTTGCAACTAACTCGACTATCGAAGATCATCCACATGGATGCCTCAACGGAAGAATGGGGAGTTGACTCTAATCAGAGGAAAGCCCAAGGGACTTGGTCATCTCTACTCAAGGCCCTTCTCATCTACTTTTTGGAAGCCATGGCAGTCCTGTTGATGTTGGGGAAACTATCTCCACACAGATCAGGCCTCCTCAGGCTGATCTGGGACAACGAAGTGATAGTGAGATGTCTGAATGGACAAGGCTCGAGATCATCCCATATAATCTAGGTGATGTTAGCCATCCCTTACCTAAAGAGATGGCTCCTATCAGCAGTTCATGTACAAATGATCCGCAATGTGACAGCGGATGCTCTACTCAGGCTCAAGCCGATAGAGTTAGAATGGTCCACAGACGTAGACCCATTCTCTTCCAGATTAGAACAAGTCCCGGAACTGCAGAACGACCTCTTCGTGACGAGCGTCATCAAGAAACTACCTCGATATGTAGCCCCATATGAGGACCCTTTAGAGGAGATAACGGATGGATCTGGAAATTCCTGTTCCTTCCATCCAATCTCCTGCTGGAGGTCCTCAACACGCTGAGTTCCATCCAAGGAAAGGCAGTTGTAGTGGCTCTCAAAGAGTCCAAGAGCAACTGGTTCCCTCTAGTGAGGGAACTGAGGCTGAGGCTGGCCCTTGTACTGAACCCAGCACTATCTCAAAGGGTTCAGAAGTTAATTGTCTTTGATTCATCACAGAGAGCCCAAAACCTTCACTTAATGATTTTCTCGCCCTAGCGGTTAAGAAAAGATTTGGGATCTCAGAAGGCAATATAGACTTCCTAGAAGAATACAAGTCTAAGTCAACTAGAAGACAAAATGAATCGTCTTGGAAAAAGTGGGTTGCTTTTGTTAAAGCAAAAAGACCCAAAGAAATTTCAATAAACTTCTGTCTGTCCTTCTTTATCCACCTTCATAATCAAGGTCTGAAAGCTAACACGATAACTACGTGCAAGTCAGCCTTGACTAGACCTCTTCTATATGCCTTTCAAGTGGATCTGACGAATAAAATCTTTAATAAGATCCCGAAGGCATGCGCAAGGCTCAGGCCTGCAGCTCCTCCGAAGCCCACCTCATGGTCTTTGGACAAGGTCCTACATTATGCCTTATCTGTGAACAATGAAGATTGTTCTCTCAAGGATCTAACTCAGGTTATTTTCCTGTTCGCTATAGCCTCAGGGGCTAGATTGATTGATTGATTGATTTAAAGTTTTCAGGCATCCAGACATCTAAGGTCATTGATGCCGATATAATTTAGTCTACAAATATATAAAGAAAAATAAAAGAATATTCAATTAAAACCATAAATTCTAATGTCATTGTAAAAGTTAACTAGTTTTCAGAAGACCTGCTTCTGAAATAAATCTAAAAATGCCACTTGCATAGTAGGACACATCATGTCCAAGATTCTTAGCAAGGATGAACCAGCCACCCTCACCTCGAGCCTCAAATAAATATCTAATCCTTAAGTTATTATAATTGGGGCATTTGGTCAACAAATGCCTCACTGTTAGAGGTACCAAACAGTCGTCACAATATGGTTGGTGTTGGCCCTTCAGCAGAAACTTGTGTGTCAACCGAGTGTGACCCATACGGAGACGACAGAGAGGCGTCTCCCATTTTTGGGGCATCATGTCATACCCCCAAGGAGATATGATATTTGTTACTTCTCTCATTTTATTCCCACCTAGACTATCCCAGTGCTGTTGCCATTTATTGCAAAGCAATTTCTTGATTTTAGGTAGGAAGTCATTACAGGGAGTGGGATACCTTCTTGGCACCAACTCTGATGCTGCATTCTTCGCCAATGAATCTGTCTTCTCATTCCCACACACACCTACATGTGCTGGAACCCAACAAAATCAAACCATTATACCTCTCCTTCCAATAATAAAAAGCCATTCTATAATCTTTAAAACTAGAGAGTTACTAGAATTAAAAACTTCTAAAGCTTGAAGGACACTCCTTGCATCACTAAACATGGTAAAATTACCCTCCTTTTCCAACACTATTTTCTCAACAGCGGTTAGTATGCCATACAGTTCGGCAGTAAATATTGACGCTGTTAGAGGAAGTACACCTCTACAATTAAAACCATTACTATGTACTCCAAATCCAACGCCAGCATCAGATTTTGAGCCATCAGTATATATAAAAGTCGATCCCCTATGTTCTTCAACATGTTCCATAAAAAGAGACCTGGATTCTAAGTCAGTCATATTCTTCTTAACTCCAATAAAATATTTACAAAAATATATCTCTGGTAATTTCCATAGAGGCATTAATGATACCTTAAATGGAAGCACCTTAATTCTAATTATATCAAGACTTTAAAAATTGTTTCACCCAAAACCCATAAGGTTGAGATTTTGGGTGCACCTCAAAGTATGTTGAGTGACTTAAATGGCTTGCAGTCTGAAAGGCTGAAGAATTAGGGAGTCTTTGCAATCTAAACCAATACCAAATAATAGCAGAAATTCAGTAAAGATCTAGAGGTAACTCTCCAGCATCAACAAGGAGACTTGGGATAGGTGAGGTTCTAAACGCTCCTGTGGACAATCTAATACCACCATGATGTATTGAATCTAATATCTTTAACCGGCTTGGGGTGGCTGTTATCTCCAGTGAAGCCGGAGATTCGATGAAAAAAGGGACCGTAATAATGTAATTGTGATCAATCATGACAAAGGTTCGTGTGCAAAAGGCCTCAGCCGGAGTCTGAGTGCCGGATTTGACCGTTGCACTCCAAATATCTGACTAGTTCACACCTAATGAGTATCCATTATAGCGGAGTATAACTCAAGGCGGAGCTAAGGGTGTTGGCATAAAGCGACCCCAAATAATGACTCATACACTAACGTAACCTATTAATAGTGCTAGCTCTATTAACAGTAACCACAACAATAAAACGTGAATATCATTAAACGTAATACCATTAAACGTATTATCATCAACTCGGAGAATAAGAGGAGGCAGGAATAACTCGTGATCGTATAAAAACGGAAAACGGGAAATCCATCTCTCTTACTCGAGCTTAATAAAGAAAACGAGAGAAGGGGTAACTCATATCTGTAGAAACAGAAAGCGAGCACTCTATGCTCACGCTCTCAAGATTACATAATAACAACTAACATCACACAATAAAATAAGAAAAATAACAAATTTGATTGCTTTTTTCTTAGTAATTGTAACCAAGAACGAAGAATAACGACAACGTAACAAATAAACATAAAGATACAGTCTAAATCAAGCACCTTCCTGAGGCGTGAACATAACTATAACAAAGACTAAATCGCTAGTCTTCGTAGGTCCAAATTGGACTTGCTAGCAAATAAATACCATAGTAAAAACCAATAATAAATAATGATAATAAAATTGGTCATAAAACGTAAGTGATATAACCTAGATGACAGAGTACCAGATGGGCAAAATTAACTTGAAAATCTACCGAAGGGAACAACACCCAAAATGGCTGCCGATACCGAGGCAGGCCAACCGCTTCCAAAACTAAAATCCACAATACTGGAAAAGGAACAAATGCCCGGTACTGAAATAAACTGTCAAAACAAACTATGGTACTTAACATTGGTAAAGGTGAAGTAGCAACGTCAGTCATGTTGAATTAACGACAATCACTTCCGAAAATCACTAAACAAAAACTTATCAACTTTGCGGGCAAGTCCAAAACAGAAGGATGACCTAGAAGGCGTTCGTGTGGGTGACGTGGCGTGGTCCAAATGTGGTTTCTGGGGTCTTTGTTACGGCCCTTCCCTTTGATGGAGGAGTTATCTAAATGGAAGACAGCCTGTGAATAGTGGTTTTCACACGCCCCTGATGTATACACGACACTCACGAAGTGCTCGCGCGAGGGTAGTAACCTCTGCATTCCATGCTTTTAATTTTCTCTGGTATATTTGGAAGATTTATATCAGAAAAAGTAGAAAGAAGGACTTTTTCACCGGGCGTCATAGGTCTCTCCCCAGAAATAGATTTTTCCTTCGTCAAAATCCCTTATTTCACATCCATAACTGGTTTTGGAAAAAATCAAGGGCTTGTATAATTTCAAAATAGTATTGCGGTCTGCCCCCATGATGTATGATACAATACTTTTAAAATATTCAGAGCCTCGAGACATTTAGCTTTTAACGCTTTTAAGTGAGAAACCTATGTATATATCCGGGTCTGGATGTACTCCCCGGATACGACAAAAATGGACAATAGTAGTTTTACATGTCGAGAATTTAAATCCATTCATGTTGGCCCACTGGATAATTTTGTCAATTGAGAGTTGTATCTTTCTCTCAACCATTGCCCTTCTAGCTCCAGCAAATGATATAGAGAGATCATCCACAAATAATGTTGAGAAAACATACCGGGGAATGACTGAGGATATTCCATTAATTGCTAGTGCAAAAAGGGTTACACTCAGCACACTCCCCTGAGGAACTCCTTCTTCCTGACACTTACTCTCTGATAGAGCTTCCCCCACTCTCACTTGAAAAACTCTATTTAAAAGAAATGCCTGAATAAATAGTGGCAGCTCTCCTCTCAATACCAATTCATGAATTATTTTAAGTATACCATATCTCCAAGTGGTATCATATGCTGTTTGGAAGCAAATGCTTCACAAATAGAGGACTCGAGTCTTATCAACACATCAGTATTTGAGTGCATTTTTCTGAATCCACATTGAGTCGGTGATAAAATACCCTTCTTTTCAAGGTACCACATCAGTCTTGCATTGACCATCTTCTCTATAATTTTACATAAACAAGATGTCAATGCAATAGGTTGGTAGTTTGCTACTAAAAACTTGTCCTTACCGGGTTTTAAAAAGGCTAAAATAATGGCTAGTTCCCACACACTTGAATAACTATGATCATGCCATATTCTATTAATAATGCTTAAAATGATATTTTAATCATAAAATAAATTTTTGAATATACTTACCCGGAGAATATATAATAGCTGCTGCTCCAGCGGCTCGACAGAAAAACACACAAAAACTCGCGAGCGATCGCTATGAAGGTTGCGGGTGTGCCCACCAGCGCCAACTATCGGCCAGATACCGCATATGCATGTAAACAAGCCTCAATTCTTCTCGTCCCGCTGCGTCTCTATTGGAGAGGAAGGGAGGGCCTTTAATTTATATATTCACCGGGTAAGTATATTCAAAAATTTATTTTATAATTAAAATATCATTTTTAAATATTTAACTTAGCCGGTGAATATATAATAGCTGATTCACACCCAAGGTGGTGGGTAGAGACCAGAGTTAATTAAGTTTACAGCGTATATGCTTAGAGTTTTTGACAGTTATAATATAACAAAACCCAAATATATAGGTACCTGGTAAGGAAGTTGACTTAGACGATTACTCTGCCTTGTAAGTCTGTCTTCCTCACGAAGCCCAGCGATCCTCTTAGGATGCTGAAAGACTCCCAGGAGCTGAAGTATCAAGGGCTGCAACCCATACAAACAGGACCTCATCAAACCCCTAATCTGGGCGCTCTCAAGAAATGACTTTGACCACCCGCCAAATCAACCAGGATGCGAAAGGCTTCTTAGCCTTCCGTACAACCCAAAAAACAATATTAAAAACATTTCAAGAGACAGATTAAAAAGGATATTGGAATTAGGGTAATGTAGTGGTAGAACCCTCACCCACTACTGCACTCGCTGCAACGAATGGACCCAGTGTGTAGCAGTCCTCGTAAAGAGTCTGGACATCTTTTAAGTAAAATGACGCGAACACTGACTTGCTTCTCCAAAAAGTCGCGTCCATAATACTTTGCAGAGATCTATTTTGCTTGAAGGCCACGGAGGTTGCTATAGCTCTAACTTCGTGCGTCTTAACCTTAAGCAAACATCGGTCTTTCTCATTCAAGTGAGAATGAGCTTCTCGTATTAAAAATCTGATAAAATATGACAAAGCATTCTTTGACATAGGCAATGATGGTTTCTTAACTGAGCACCATAATGCCTCAGATTTACCTCGTAATGACTTAGTACGAGCTAAATAGAACTTAAGAGCTCTAACAGGACATAATACTCTTTCCAGTTCGTTGCCTACAATCTCTGATAAGCAAGGAATATCAAAAGATTTAGGCCAAGGACGAGAAGGCAGTTCATTTTTGGCCAGGAAACCAAGTTGAAGTGAACAAGTGGCTTTTTCTGTAGAAAAGCCGATGTTCTTACTGAAGGCATGAAGTTCACTGACCCTTTTAGCCGAAGCCAAGCACACTAGGAAAAGTGTCTTGAGGGTGAGATCCTTCAGGGAGGCTGAATGTAATGGCTCAAACCTGTCTGACATGAGGAACCTTAGGACCACGTCTAAGGAGTTGCCAAACGACGTTCCTTAGAGGTCTCGAAAGACTTAAGGAGATCTTGGAGATCTTTATTGTTGGAAAGATCTAAGCCTCTATGTCGAAAGACCGAAGCCAACATGCTCCTGTAGCCCTTAATCGTGGGAGCTGAGAGGGAGCGAACCTTTCTCAGATGTAAAAGAAAATCTGCGATTTGGGCTACAGAGGTACTCGACGAGGACACAGATGCTGACTTGCACCAGTCTCGAAAGACTTCCCACTTCGACTGGTATACTCTAATGATAGAAGCTCTCCTCGCTCTTGCAATCGCACTGGCTGCCTCCTTCGAAAAGCCTCGAGCTCTTGAGAGTCTTTCGATAGTCTGAAGGCAGTCAGACGAAGAGCGGGGAGGCTTAGATGGACATTCTTTACGTGGGGCTGACGTAACAGATCTACCCTTAGAGGAAGACTTCTTGGAAAGTCTACCAGCCATCGAAGTACCTCGGTGAACCACTCTCTCGCGGGCCAGAGGGGAGCAACCAACGTCAACCTTGTCCCTTCGTGAGAGGCGAACTTCTGCAGTACCTTGTTGACAATCTTGAATGGTGGGAATGCATATAAGTCCAGATGAGACCAATCTAGGAGAAATGCGTCTATGTGTATTGCTGCTGGGTCTGGGACTGGAGAGCAATAGATTGGAAGTCTCTTGGTCATCGAGGTGGCAAAGAGGTCTATGGTGGGTTGACCCCAAGTCGCCCAAAGACTCTTGCACACGTCCTTGTGGAGGGTCCATTCCGTAGGAATTACCTGACCCCTCCGACTGAGACAGTCTGCTAAGACGTTCAAGTCGCCCTGGATAAACCTCGTTAACAGGGAGATGCCTCGATCTCTTTACCAAATGAGCAGGTCCCTTGCGATCTTGTACAGCGTGAGGGAGTGTGTGCCTCCTTCTTGGAGATGTACGCCAAGGCTGTGGTATTGTCGGAGTTGATCTCTACCACTTTGTTTCGAAGGAGACTTTCGAATTTCATCAAGGCCAAGTGGACTGCCAAAAGCTCCTTGCCGTTGATGTGCATGCTCCTCTGACTTGAGGTCCACAGACCTGAGCATTCCCGACCGTCCAGGGTTGCACCCCAACCCAAATCCGACGCGTCTGAGAATAGTACATGGTTTGGGTTCTGAACTGCTAGGGAAAGTCCCTCTCTCAGACTGATATTGTTGTTCCACCATTTCAGGCATGCCTTTACTGGTTCGGAGACCGGGATTGAGACTGTCTCTAACGTCTTGTCCTTGTTCCAGTGAAAGGCTAGATGGAACTGGAGAGGCCGAAGGTGTAGTCTTCCTAGCGAGACAAACTGCTCCAGGGATGATAGAGTTCCTACTAGACTCATCCAATTCCTGACTGAGCACCGTTCTCTCTTCAACATTAGTTGGACTTTGAGCAGGGCTTGATCTATTCGGGTGGCAGACGGAAAAGCCCGAAAAACTGGACTGCGAATCTCCATCCCTAAATACAGAATAGTTTGGGATGGAATCAGCTGGGACTTTTCTAGGTTGACCAAAAGTCCCAATTCCTTGGTCAGATCCAATGTCCAATGAAGATCCTGCAGACAGCGATGACTGGACGAAGCCCTGAGAAGCCAGTCGTCCAAGTACAGGGAGGCTCGGATTCCCGATAAATGGAGGAATTTTGCCACATTCCTCATGAGCCTCGTAAACACGAGAGGAGCAGGACTTAGGCCAAAGCACAGGGCCCGAAACTGGTATACAGTGAACCCTCGTTTATCGCGGTAGATAGGTTCCAGTCGCGGCCGCGATAGGTGAAAATCCGCGAAGTAGTGACACCATATTTACCTATTTATTCAACATGTATATTCAGACTTTTAAAACCTTCCCTTGTACTTAGTACTGTTAACAAACTACCCTTTAATGTACAGAACACTTAATGCATGTACTACAGTACCCTAAACTAAAACAGGCACAAATATTAAAGGTGATTTTATATCATGCATTTCCTAAACATGCTAAAAAGCACGATAAAAAATGGCAACCAATGTTTTGTTTACATTTATCTCTGATCATAATGTAGAAACAAACTGGAGGTAGAGCTTTGCTTATTACCCAGACATATTTCCCATACTTTTCCCTTAGAACTATATCACATATTCCTACTTTAGATATATAGATATATATATATATATATATATATATATATATATATATATATATATATGTGTGTGTGTGTGTGTGTGTATATATATATATATTTATATGTATACACATATACATACCTACATATATACATAAATACATGCATACATATATATATATATATATATATATATATATATATATATATATATATATACAGTGATACCTCGGTACTCGACCATAATCCGTTCGAGATCCGTGTTCGACCTCCGATTTGTTCGAGTACCGAATTTTTTTTCCCCATAAGAAATAATGGTATATATTCTATTCCGTTCCCAAGCACTCGAACAGGCCCAAAATATTAATAAAACGTGTACCTAAACAACAATAATTATCTAAATGTGTATGAAATTGGTCAGAAAATCCTATAAAACAATTTTAAACCATTTACTGTACTAAAATAAAACAATTTTAAACCATTTTCTGTACTGTAGTGAACATACCTTTGAGCAGCGGTTCGATGGCATACAGGGATGGATGTGGAGAGGATGGAAGGGGGAGGTTACTGCTTGGAAGGAGAGTCCCCTTCCATGATGTGGCGGGGTAGTTCTCCTTCAGGAGTTGTTTCTCTCTCCAATGAAAGGGTGGGCAGATCTATTTCAGGGGTTTCTTCTCTTCTTTGTCTCTTCTTTGGAGGAGAAACAGGCTTTGATGTAGCAGCTTTCTTTTCTTTTGTGAAAAACTGGTCTATTGTTAATTGTTTCTTCCTCCTCTGCAGTATTCTTCGAAAATGATACATGACACTATCATTAAACATATGCACTGCCCGGTTTGCTACTGCAATTTCTGGGTGGTATTTTTCAGCAAAAGCCTGCACATCTGCCCACTTGGAACAAATTTCATTGATGAGAGAACTTGGAACATCCTCCCTTACCTCATCCTCTTCTGAAGATTCCTGCTCCACAATCAGATCCTGCTGCTGTTGTTGTTGCAGGTGCAACAATTCCTCCACAGTCAACTCGGTAGAATGGCTTTCTACAAGCTCATCAATATCATCCTTGTCGACCTCAAGCCCCAAACTCCTGCCCATGACAACAATTTCCTCAACGACATCAGTGTCATCAGAAATTACAGGGGTAGCAGTGCTTGGACCCGCCTCTGGTTGGAAACCTTCAAACTCCCTCTCTGTGACACATGATGGCCACAGCTTACGCCAGGCAGAGTTCAATGTCCTATAGGTCACACCTCGCCAAGCTTGGTCAATCATGTTAACAGAGTTGAGGATGCTGAAGTGTTCCTTCCAGAATTCCTTTAGGGTCAACTTCGTGTCACTGGTCACTTCAAAACACTTTCTGAAAAGGGCCTTGGTATAGAGTTTTTTGAAGTTTGAAATGACCTGTTGGTCCATGGGCTGGAGTATGGGAGTAGTATTGGGGGGCAAGAATTTGATTTTGATAAAGCTGTATTCTTCTTTCAAGTCATCCTCGAGACCTGGAGGATGTGCAGGAGCATTGTCCATAACCAGAAGACATTTCATTGGCAAGCTCTTTTCAATGAGGTAAGCCTTAACCTGGGGGGCAAACACTTCGTTTATCCACTCAGTAAAGAATTGTCTTGTGACCCAAGATTTAGTGTTCGAGCGCCACATAACTGGTAGTGCACTTTTACAAATATTATTTCGTTTGAACACCCGGGGGTTGTCCGAGTGGTACACTAACAAGGGTTTGATCTTGCAATCGCCACTTGCATTTGCACACAGCAACAATGTTAGCCTATCTTTCATTGGCTTGTGACCTGGCATCTTCGTCTCGTCCTTGGTAATGTACGTATTGGCTGGCATTTTCTTCCAAAATAACCCAGTCTCATCACAATTAAAGACTTGTTGTGCGATCAAATTTTGTTCATTTATGTACCGATCGAATTCCCCCACGTATTTATCGGCTGCAATTTGATCCGAACTAGCTGCCTCCCCATGCCTAGTAACACGATGAATACCTGTTCTATTACGAAACTTTTCAAACCAACCCCTGCTCGCTTTAAATGTAAATGAATCACTTTCACTGGTACTCGGACTTTTCTTCACTAATTCTTCATAGATATGCAACGCTTTTTCACAAATGAACGCTTCACTAACACTTTCCCCGGCCAACTGTTTTTCTTTAATAAATATTAAAAGCAACTTTTCCATCTCCTCAATCACTTGTGGCCTTTGCTTAGTTACCGCCGTAACTCCCGTTGCAACATTCGCCTTCTTAATCATTTCTTTATGCTTTAAAAACGTAGAAATGGTCGACTTCGCCATTCCGTATTCTACCGCTAAATCGGACACTCGTACACCATTCTCATATTTCGCTATAATTTCCTTCTTCAACTCGATCGTTGTTCGCACTGTTTTCCTCTTCTCCTTCCCCTTAACACTCATTACTTTCTTGGGACTCATTATGAAAGCTAAAAAAGCAATTAAAAGCACTGAAAATCACTAAATCACAACGAATGCTGATCGCGCGTTGTCTGAGTGACGCTCTCGAGAGAACTGATGCTTCCCGAACAAGCGAGAGTGGCCGAGATGGCGCGATCATCACAAAGCCCATGCGGTCGTCACGTGTTCGGCTGGTCGAGTACCGAATTTTTGGTCGAGCACCGCAGCAAAAATTTCTCGAAAATTTTGGTCGAACTCCGAATTGTTCGAGTATAGAGTCGTTCGACTACCGAGGTATCACTATATATATTACTGTATATATATGGGTTATGGAAAAAATCCGCGAAGTGGTGAATCCGCGATGGTCGAACCGCGAAGTAGCGAGGGTTCACTGTACCACATTCCTGAAAACAAACCTCAGAAACGGTTGGGAATCTGGGTGTATAGGAATGTGGAAGTACGCATCTCGTAGGTCGAGAGAGACCATCCAGTCTCCCTTTCTGACCGCTGCTAAGACTGACTTCGTGGTCTCCATAGTGAACTTTGTTTTCGTAACAAAAACGTTGAGCGCACTGACGTCTAGCACCGGTCTCCAACCTCCTGTCTTCTTTGGGACTAGGAAGAGACGGTTGTAAAACCCCGGTGATTGAAGGTCCGAGACTTTCACCACCGCTCCCTTCTCTAGCAACAGAGACACTTCTAGGTTTAGGGCTTGTCTCTTTGACTCCTCTCGGTACCTGGGAGAGAGGTCGATGGGAGTTGTCACTAGAGGAGGTTTGCGTACAAACGGAATTTTGTACCCCTCTCTGAGCAACCGAACAGACTGTTGGTCTGCGCCCCTCTTCTCCCAGGCCTGCCAGAAGCTCTTCAATCTGGCTCCTACCGCTGTCTGAGGCTGTGGGCAGTCAGACTCTGCCACGTGAGGACTTGGCTCCTCTCTTCTTTCTTCTCTTTCCCTCGGCACGAGTACTTCCCCTGCTGGGAGCTCTGCCACGAAAGGGCGGGATAAATCTGGATGCCGGAGTCTCGATCCTGGGTCTTACAGTAAAGGATGTAGAAGGAGTCCCTTTGCGAGCAGAGGACGCCATCAAGTCATGGGTGTCCTTCTGCACAAGCGAAGAAGCTATGTCCTTAACCAATTGTTGCGGAAACAAAGACTTTGATAAGGGAGCAAAGAGCAGTTCTGATCTCTGACAGGGAGTAACTCCTGCCGAAAGAAAAGAGCAAAGGGACTCTCGCTTTTTTAAGACTCCCGACGTAAAAGAGGAGGCGAGCTCATTGGAACCATCGCGGATGGCTTTATCCATACATGACATTATCAGTAAGGAAACATCTCTATCAGCCGACGAGATTTTCCTACTTAAAGCTCCTAATGACCAGTCAAGGAAGTTGAAAACTTCAAAGGCCCTGTATACGCCTTTCAGCAGATGGTCAAGGTCCGAGGAGGACCAACTAATCTTCGAGCGTCTCATGGCTAGGCGGCGGGGAGAGTCTACGAGGCTTGAGAAGTCACCCTGGGCAGAGGCACGGACTCCCAAGCCGAGAACTTCTCCCGTGGCATACCAGACGCTCGATCTAGACGAGAGATTTGACGGAGGGAAGGCAAAGGCCGTCTTCCCCAAACTCCTCCTGGTATCCAACCAGTCGCCTAAAAGTCGTAAAGCTCTCTTGGAAGAGCGAGAAAGCACTAGCTTAGTAAAGGCTGGCATGTTAGCAGGTAAGCCTAGAGCAAACTCAGACGGTGGCGAACGAGGAGCAACGGTAACAAAGTGATCGGGAAAAAGCTCCTTGAAAATTAACATGACTTTCTTAAAGTCCATTGAAGGAGGAACCGTTCTAGGTTCGTCTACATCCGAAGGATGATCATCATGATGAGGGTCAGCAACGTCCTCATCTGAAGGATCTTCATCCAACAACTGCTGAGTAACAAGCAAAGGGGTTGGCAATGCTTGACACGCAGAGTCCACACGCACTGGTGCATCAGTAGCAGTCCAGGACGCTACGTCATGTAACTGCTTAACAACCTGACTGTCAACAACAACAGGAGCGGGAGGACGCTCGACGTCAACTCGAGACTGTTTTGACTGCCTAGACTGAGCAGTCAAAACAACTCTAGACTGCGGTGGTTGACGCTCAGCGTCAAAACAAGTCAACTCCGCTGGTTGGCGAACGTCCTGAACGTCAACAAGAGCATTAGGAAGTGGCTGAACGTCCATATGCGGCTGAAAGTCAACACGTGACTGCATCGAGTGAGGCTCTACAAAGCGTGATTGACGTGACTTAGCAACGCCAACGTCAACAGGACGAGCAAAGGCTCGTTTTGGCGGCTGAAGGCCAGGATCTCGATTAGCTAAGCGGCGAGGATCATCGTGAACCTTTTCAGCAGAATAGTCTTCCATAAGGGAGGCGAGCTTGATCTGCATGTCTTGCAGTACAACCCATTTAGGATCAACGGGAATGGGTGCGGTAAAAGACGGGGTTAACGTCTGAGACTGCACAACCTTGCCTACACCAAGACTCTCTGAGCCTGTGTAACGTTGCTGCTTAGGCGGCGAGCAGTCTTCCGATGACTGTAAAGGGTCAGAGCTGTCCCAATGGCTACAACCAGGACGCTGGACCTGTCCTGAAGGGACCGACTTTCGCTTCAAGGGCCTTGAAACCTTGCTCCACGGTTTCTTATGCGAAAAGCCTTCGGATGACGAGGAGAAAATGGTCTCTCTCGTCTTATGGTAGGGGCGGTCTTGATGAGACACGCCTGTTACCATAGAGGGAACGTCTGTTCGCTGATCAAGGCCTCTCGAACCCATAAGTCGTACGACATTACTTCTCCCCTGGGCTTAGGAGCTTGCAAGAGGTCTCGGACTAAGCGAACGACAGGCACGAACAGACGAACCCTCGGTCGCAACACTGAAAACACTTTGCGCACTAATCACTTTCCCACGATTTTCCGCTGTGGCACTCTGACACTTTAGCTCTTTAACTTCCGCCATGAGTTGATTACGATCTGTAGCTAACGACTCAACTCTTTCACCCAAAGCATGAATGGCACGTAACATGTCCCGCATTGATGGTTCCTGAGTGCCAGTAGGGGGTTCAGGCACAACCACTACAGGGGAAGGATTAGGTTCAGGGGCATGGGGAGAGGAAAAATCTACTGATCTAGAGGAACTCCTCCTCACCCTATCTCTCTCTAGCTTACGAGAATATTTGTCATATTCGAGCCAATCGAATTCCGAAAGGCCCACGCATTCCTCACACCGATCTCCTAATTGACAGGTTTTACCCCGACAATTAGAACACACAGTATGTGGGTCGAGAGAGGCCTTTGGAAGATGCCTATTGCAATCCCTAGCATTACACTTACGAAATCTAGGAACTTGAGAAGCGTCAGCCATTTTGAATTAGTCAAAGAAAGTCCAAAAAACAATCCAAGTCATCAACAATTAAATCTGTCCAAAAAAGAGTTCAAGAGTTTAAGTTGAGGAAAAACACCTGCACTGCGAAAGCTCAAACCAAAATGAAGTACTTCACCAAGTCTGTTGAGAAAACTCCAGGTTATACAGCGAGTAATGATACGTCTTGTCGTTAAGGCCGACAGAGAAGAATTGAGGCTTGTTTACATGCATATGCGGTATCTGGCCGATAGTTGGCGCTGGTGGGCACACCCGCAACCTTCATAGCGATCGCTCGCGAGTTTTTGTGTGTTTTTCTGTCGAGCCGCTGGAGCAGCAGCTATTATATATTCACCGGCTAAGTTAAATATTTAAAAATAAATAACTTTGTATTAAAATGTACATGTTTAATCATTGCATATGGAATTCCATCGGCTCCAGGGGCTGTATCATTACAGGCGGAAAGTGCCGAATCATATTCTCTTTCAGTGAAAGGAGAATTATATCACTCTTCCCTTCCTGTTGCAAAATTCAAAATGTTCTTTTCTTCAATGCTCCTGTACTGGTGACCAGAAGCTGCTACTCTCTTGCATGATATATTTGAAAAATGGTCAGCCAGGGCATTGCTAACTTCCTTTCTTTCAGTCACATACTGACCATTCACTTTCAACACTGGTGGTGGGTTTGGGGTGAATTTGCCTGCAATCTTTTTTACTTTCCTCCATACAGAAGATGGTGGTGTTCTACTATTAATGGAGGAAACAAAAGCCACCCAAGATTGGCGTCTAGCTTCTTTCATGGCATGACGGAACTGTGCTCTACACTTTTTGTATGTTATCTAATTTTCATCCGTACGGCGTCTACGCAATCTAGTCAGAGATTTTCTGGTGGGTCTGTGCAAGGCTGTTAATTCTGAAGACCACCACGGGACTGGTCGTCTTTTGAATATTCCTGTGGTTTTGGGAATCAAATTGATTCCTGCTGTATGGAGAGTTCCATTCAGTAGGTCTATGGCATCATCAATACTTTCAAACTGATCTGCACTCCCTTCGATTTCACTTAGCTCACAAAATTTAACTCAGTCTGCCTTGTCAAGATTCCATCGTGGCGATCTTTGTAAAGGCGGACCCTTTTTGGTGTTTATAATGATTGGTGCATGATCACTAGTATACCAATCATCTAATGTCCTCCAATCAAAATCAAGAAGGCAGTTAGAGCTTGCAATTGAAAGGTCAATGCATGACAAGGTACCTGTCTGAACATGGAAGTGTGTGGGCTCTCCTGTATTAGGGAGTCCCACATCCTCATTCTCCACAATTGATGAGATAATATTGCCCCTTGTGTTTGCTAGAATATCACCCCATAAAGGATGTCTACCATTCATATCTCCCAGTAAGAGAAATGGTTGAGGGAGTTGTTGAATCACCTCTGCTAAATCATCATATAAAATATCATCATTTGGAGGTAAGTACAGAGAGCATATTGTATATTTTTTCCCTATATCAATTTGTACAACCACTGCCTGCAGGGTTGTACGTATAGACATGGGTATTTGGGGAACATCTCGACAAACGTACATGAGACTTCCGCCATGGCTCCCTGCTTGATGATTATATGGTGTTCTATAGCTGACATACTCTCGAGGACTAGGAGTGTTAGCATCAAGCATACTTTCCTGTAGACATACAATTATGGGGGAATGTTCATGAATTAGAAGCTTAAGTTTTTCAAATTTCGCCCTTAAACCCTGTCAGTTCCATTGCAAAATGGAGGAGAAAACTATGGATTATTTCTGGAAGACATCTTGGATGAGGTCTTCCCATTAGCAGTTTTTAATCTAACATTATTTCCTGTAGGTTTCTTCAGAGATGGTCTTGTTATGTTGGGTTTTACGATTGTGTTTTTCTTTGTATCCTTTTGATCTATTTGTTGAGGTGGATGGTGGACCTCAACTTGAATTTCTGATTTATTTAAATTGTCTTCTGGTTGATTGGAAACATCAACAGACAAAACATCATATTTATTTGATGTCATAACTCTAATATTTCTTATGGAAGGGGGTGAGAGAGATGGAGGTCTCTCTCTTTTACGATTAATAGGTTGTGAGTTATCAGGTTTTTGTACCTTCCCCACTACAGGTACACCTGATAACTTGGTTTCAGGTGGAATCTCCATTAAATCAGGCAAGGATATGGCCTGGGAGAGGTTAGTACTATCCTTTGTAATGGGGGACAAAGGTTTGATAGTGGAGGGCAATGTCTTTTTGTTTATACTCAATGATAAATCTTTAGAAGGAGATATTCTTGTCTTATGCAGCACTTTATCAATAGATGGTGAATTCCTTTTTTGAGAACTACCTACAGTAGTAGGTGGGTGAGATGATTCCTGAGATACTTTTTCTCCTGTTTTTAATGTCTTTGCATAGATATTAGATTTATTTAATAATCTCTTGGCATGCCCCATGCTTACATGTTCAATAATTGATTTATTGAGGGCAGCCTCTTCTAACTTATAAAACTGGCAGGTCCTATCTTTAGATTTAAGATCAGGGTTGCAGTTTAAGCACCTTGCCTCAAGTGTACACTCCCCATGGTAAATATTGGAGCAAGCATTACAAATTGTATCATTCTTGCAAACTTTGGAAGGATGCCCAAATTTAAAGCAATTATAACATTGCAGTGGCTTCTGCTTAAAAGGTTGAACTCTAATCCTTTCATTTTTTATGTCTATGTGGAAAGGTACATCAGCATCCTGGAAAGTAAGAACAATCATTGATGTTTCAGGTACTTTATGTACTTTCCACACTGATAGTGGGCATATAGCCAATATCTCCTCTTTGGTAAATTCATATAGATCCCTATGGAAAACCACTCCCCTTCCATAGCTAAAGTTTAGATGGGGTTTGATGTCCAATTCTATATCATCATTTACTGTCTTCAAATTGGACAATATAACAGACTGTGTGAAAGATTTGGCCTTTATCAAGTAACTTTTCTTACCAAATCGAGCTATATCTCCAGGTGCGATCGTTCCTACCTTCCTCTGAAGAAATTTGCAGATCTTGAAATAATTTTCCGTACCTCCTGTAGATTGAGCAAGAAGCCACATTGGTAGTTTTGGCTATCTTTGGGATGGCATATCTACCTCTATATCTTTATCAACCCAGTCTGCTGGTCTGTAGACATGCAGATCTTTGGGTGCCCCATCACACAGAGCATCCTTAATACTAATATTACCTACTTTAATATTAACAATGTTACGGCTTGCATTAAATGCTTCCTCATGACAATTAAATGATAACCAATAATCCCAATTATCATTTTGAAGTTTCATTCTAATTTCTTTTATTAATCCGTAACACTCAAATATTTTATGTAGCACATCATAATTAGCTTCTAATGGGATTTGGGTAACGTGCAGGACATTCAGTTTTTCTATGTTGCCCAAATTATCCTTTTTTCCAATGTTTAAAGAATAGTCCTTTTTAGTTCCTACGTCGTCAACGGAATTTTCGTTAAATGAATCGCCAGAGGTCGTCAACAGTGCCGGGGGCGAGTCAGCATATCCAGGGGAGGTGAGGTCGTTGTCACAAGAATCCATTAGAATAAAGAAAAGAGAAGAGTGATATTTTGAATAGTTTGATTTACCTGCTTGAGAACCTTAAGGCATCACATGTTGGGAAGGAAATTTGCACTCTCCACTACTGGCACAGTGAGAGTATACTTCCAAGATGGTCCACTCCATACCCTACTTGAAGGATAGCATCAAAACAGATATAGAGGCACAGATGTAAGCTGAACCTGCCTGTTAGGACTGAGACCAAGAAACCATGGAATCATCCTCCCCATATCTGTAATGACGGGCTTCCGGCCAAAAGCAGAGAGTCCTACCCCAAGCATTGGATCCCCCTGGATTCCGAAGACCCAACACCTGAGAATAGTTCCGCCAAAAAGGTCCAAACCATCTTCGGGATGACTGAGATCATCCAATACTCTCACATATAGCTTTGAGCACAAACACCTCACAACCGTGACACCTTTCCCATTCATCAAAGCAGGCAACAATACCGGATGTAGAAACATCCGCCCAAGCGGCAGTAACAGATGTAGAAACTTCCATGCCACAAGAAAAGAAAAATAGTAAACATACATATACTGTATAAGTAAATATATACACATACACATATGGGAAATTTTACTCATAGGGTTGGGACAGCAACATCAAAGAAAGTTTATAATATTAGGAGAAGGTTGAAGCAATATAAAGAGGAAGAAAAAGATAAGAAAGAGAAATTTAGATTCGAACTGGGAGAGCAATTTCCCCAAGTTCGAGAGCCCTCTTGCCCGTCACCAAGTTTCAGCACGGGAATAGAATGCCGTGCTGAAGCTCAATGACTTCATCAAGGCATTCTCTCATTAAGAGGGATACTGGAAGGATGGGGACGAAATAAATACATATCATATTTTAGGCTAAACATATGATATGGTCTCTCTACCTGCAGACTGAGGAGGTCAGCTTGCAGAGTTCCATGGGTAATGTGCCCTAAGAGAGGGGAAAATGAAGGAAGAAGAGACCAGACACTCTACCATTCATCCCAGACTTCCTCTCTCGCATGAAGAGGTTAGAGGAGCTCGCTTAGACCCTTGTCAGCAAGCTTTCTGGTGTGTAGTGTCTGGGTTTGCTCTCTCGCATAAATAAGTTAGAGGAGCTCTCCCAGACCCTTGTTAGAAAGCAGAGCTTGCTAGTGCATATTGTGTGTGGGTTTGCTCTCTCATATGAAAGGGTTTGTTTGGCCAAGCATGAAAAGAACATGAACACCCATCAGTGCTTCCAGATGAGGTTGGCAAGTTGTCTAGCATACTCTAGAAGGAGGCACAAGCTTGTATGGTGATAGACAAGGCTGAAAAAGATTTTCCTATGCGCTACACACAACAGGAAAAACAGGTTCTTCCCCGTAATGAGAGGAAAGTCCAAGGCAGAGTCCCGAATGGCCTGACCTCAAAAAACTCCATGAACTTTGTTGTCTCCTAAAGGCCCGATGGTGAGAGGTGGCAGCTGCAAGCAATCGGCACACATCACCATATGCAGCAATTACCCCAAAGGGTTATACCCTACAAGATTCGCCAATGGGAGAGGCGGCGACCCGTAGTCAGCAGGCATCGCAATCTGCGGCAATGACACCGAAGGGATATTGCCCAAAAGACTCGTTGTACCATAGGGGCACAATGAAAGAGGCAGTGACCATAACCGGTCATCAGGCATCACCATCTGAGGCCGTAATCCTTAAGTGTTATAGCTCAAAAAGCTCGTCAATGGAAGAGGCGGCGACTGCAAGTGGTAGGCAGGTATCACAATCTGTGGCAATACTCCCAACAGGGATAATGTTCACAAGACTAGTTGTGTGGAGGAGTTCCATACATCATACTTTGTGCACCCTCAACATGCTGAGCAGGCTCAGGCTGGGGACACGCATCATAAGGTGCAAGTTGTGAAGCACGACTGATGTCAGTTTCAGGGTTCTCTTTGAGAGAATCGCCTAACTGTTAACCACAAGGGGAATTAGCCTGCAACTGCTCTTGTTCGTACACCAGAGCTGTAGTAACGAAGGGGTGAGCAGATGCAGAAAGTGCTGCAGCTAAGGGTATACAGTATATACTCTATCAGCAATAGGAATATTGTCAGGAAATAAACAGCAACAGGAATGCTGTCAGTAAATAAACAGCAACAGAAATGCTGTTAGGAAATAAACAGCAACAGGAATGCTGTCAAATAGAAATGCTGTCAAACAAGAACAAGAAAGTGTATATATGCATGTTACACAGACGACGAGCTAAAGTTATAAAGAAAACTGAAAAACCTTAGTTCTTCGTTAATATTCTTCGCACAAAAAGTGTGCCAAAAATTATCTAAAAAAAAAAATAAGACTAAAACAGAAAAATAACAACACCAGAAGTACCTCTGTGCTTTCCCGTCTGAAAGTACACAGTAGTGGCTACTTGGTGTGCTGGCGGGGGAGGGGCTTTCCCGCTGCCTGCCTATAACAACAGAGATCTCATTATAAATTCTAACAGCTGAGTTTCAGATACAGTACAAAAGCATACTCCTATTAAAGGATGAGGGTTTGTATCCATGTAGGAACAATTAAGTGTTCACACTACGTACGAAAATCGATTTAACCTACAGTACAAGGTAAATTTCCTAAATAAAATTCAACTGTCTAACCAGTGTCCAACAATATACAATACTGTACTCACTTTATCCAGCATGGAGTTCGCATATATCGCTCTTTCAAGAATTGAAGTTTTACCTGTTCCTTTCCCTCCAACAACAATAACTCGAGTTGTACGACCCATAATATTTCCCTGCATTCAAAATGAGGCATACAATTACAATTATGAAAAAGAACGTTGACACAAAATGACAAATTCATAGATAATTTGTATTTTTCCTAACGATACAAACCTTTAGCTATTTATTAGAGGTATTACTTTCGGCGAAGCTGAAAGGACGAGCCATTAAAATTTTAGCAAGGGTTAACTACCCATTCCGCTAGTTAGCGGGGTAGGGGGGGACCTTGCTACTGCTCCCACTCATACACCTGTGGTTTAGCTCCCTTTGCTTGGAGGTAGGACTTCAAGGGGGATAGGGCTGGCAGGTAAGTTTGTATAAATAGCTAAAGGTTTGTATCGTTAGGAAAAATACAAATTATCTACGAATTTGTCCTTTGTTCCGTAACTGGAATACAACCCTATGCTATTTATTATAGGTGACTCACCCATTAAGAGGCTGGACGTCCATGCCAATCTGGCTCTTTTGCTACCCAAAGGCTCCTTATTTTTAATAGGTTTGTGCCAAAAATAAGGAGTCCCTTGATATGCAAGGTCCATAGCCTACGCAAGCTGTGTTGAGATATTTTGTAATGTGACTGTCCAGGTAAAAGTTATTCAGAGTCTTTGTAAGAAAAACTGTTGTAACCAAGACTTTCCCAATACCACCTCTCCAGGGTATGGGGGGACAACAGTATTAGCTTAATACTAGGTACACAACGAAGCATGGTTTACCTGCAGTGGTTTGAGGTCAGCTTGTGCAGAGAACCCAGTATGCTGCTTTCCCCAAGAGAGGGGAGGATGAAGAAAAGAATAAAAGCCAGTCAAACCTTTGCATTCAAGCACACTAAAAACTGGGTAACAGTGTCCTCAACCTTCTGCTACTTGTCCAATAAGGAGCTTGAGGTATTATACCAGCTGTTGTGCAGCCACCACAGGGCCGATAGAGAATGTATCGAGCCTCCTGTGGGTCACGTCTTGCAAGTAGTGGGCTGTGAATGTATTCTGACATTTCCACACCCCAGCCTGTAAAACCTGTATCACTGAGAAGTTCCTCTAGAAGGCCAGGGACGTAGCTACGTCCTTGACATTGTGAGCTCTGGGGCGACTTGAAGGAGGAGGGTCCGGATTCAGGGAATGGTCTATGACCTTGCGAATCCAAGCAAAGATGGTGTTCTTGGTGACCCTCCTCTTGTTCCTCCCTGTGCTGACAAAAAGTGCAGGCACACGGGAATAGGCTGCGGCTGTTCTCTTGAGATACAGCCTCAAACTCCCCACTCGGCAGAGTAAGAGATGATCAGGGTCATCTGTTACGGAGCGGAGACTAGAAATCCGGAAAGAGTCGAATTGGGGATCCGGTACTCCCAGATTCTGAGTCATGGCAACAAACTTAGGGACAAAGCTGGATGTTATCTCTCTCTATCCCCTTGAATGAGCGATGTCGTATGACAGACCATGAAAGTTCACCGACTCGCTTGGCCGAAGACAAAGCTAGTAGGAACACCGTCTTCCAAGTCAAGTGGCATCTGTTGTCTGGAGTAATAGTTCATAGAGAGGTCTCTTCAGGGACCTGAGAACTTGAACTACATTCCACGAGGGAGGTCTTACTTCAGAATGAGGACAGGTAAGTTTGTAACTCCGTATGAGTAAAGAAAGTTCCAGCGATGAGGAAATGCCCATTCTGTTCAGTTTAGGGGCAAGGCTTAAGGCTAAGCGATAGCCTTTTACCGCCGTGACTGAAAAGCGCATTTCTCCACACGAATACACGAGGAACTTTGCTATTGCTGGAATAGTGGCATCAGGAGGAGATACTGCTTCCACTACACCAACCACAGAAGACTTTCCACTTTGCCTGGCAGACTGCTGCTGATGATTTCTACACGTATCCAGACATCATGCTTGCAACTTGTTGCGAAAATCCTCTCTGAGTGAGGAGATACTGGATAGTCTCCAGGGGTGAAGTTGTAGCAAAGCTACGGCTTTGTGGAATATGTTGGCCTGTGGTTGTCCGAGTAGATCGTGTCGTGGAGGGAATTCTCTTGGAGACTCCGTCAGGAGCTGCAGAAGGTCTGGAAACCATTCCGCGTGATGCCATAGCAGAGCTATGAGAGTCATTGAGAGGTTGACCGATGTTCTGGCCTTGTTAAGTACCTCCATCATCAGACAGAACGGGGTAAAGGCATACACGTCAATGTTGTCCCACCGTTGTTGGAATGCATCTTACCAGAAAGCCTTGGGGTCTGGGACTGGGGAGCAGCACAACAGGAGCCTGAAGTTCAGGGCTGTTGGGAAGAGATCCACAGTCGGAGAACCCCAAAAAGTCAGGACTTTGTTGGCTACTAGAGGACTCAAAGGCCACTCGGTACTTACTATCTGAGATGCTCTGCTCAGGTTGTCGGCGAGCTCATTACTTTTGCCTGGAATAAAGCGTGCTAATAGTGGTATTCAGTGAATCTCGACCCATCTCAGTATCTCTACTGCTAGATGGGATAGGGACTGCAAAAAAGTACCTCCTTGTTTGGTGATGAAAGCCACTAATGTGGTGTTGTTGCTCATCACCACCAGTGAGTGGCCTACCAGGAACTGGTGGACCTGTTGTAGGGCCACGAAGATGGCCTTCATCTCTAGGAGATTTATGTGAAGGTATTCTTCTGACTCTAACCAGAGGCCTGAGGTCATGTGGCGCAGCACGTGGGGCCCCCACCCTTCTTTTGAAGCATCTGAGAACAGCATCAGGGGGAATAACGAGAAGATCCACTCCCTCTCGTCGATTTTCGTCTGACACCCATCATCGAGGTATGTCAGTTCCGCTGATCACATGGGGAACAAGATGTCCGTGGAGTAGAAGGACTGATTCCCCCTGGACTTGAGTCATCACTGGAGAGATCAAATCCTGAGGCGACCGATGGGAACTAGACGGGCCAGAGATGAAAGGTGCCCGAAGAGACGTATCCACATCTGGGTTGGAAGTTCTTATCTGAGAAAAGGTCTTGCTATCTTTATCAGCCTCATTATCTTGTCGTCTAATGGGAAGGCTTTGTGGAGATTGGTGTCTATTATGATGCCTAGGGCAGCGGGGAGGACTTCTATAAGTTTACCATGATCCCCAGATCTTGGCAAAACCTCAGAAATTTGTCTCGGTGTTGAAGAAGGGTTAACACAGAGTCTGCTAGGATTAAACAGTCATCCAGATAATGGAGGAGACAGATGTCAATCCTGTATGTCCAAGATGACACTCGGGCAAACATTTTGATGAAGACTTGAGGTGCTGTGGGAAGACTGCAGCACAGCACCTTGAACTGGCATTTCCTGTTGTCTAGGCTGAATCTTAAGTACTTCCTTGAAGACGGATGGTTTAGGATCTGGAAGTATGCACCCTTTAGGTCAAGTGTGTACATGAAGTCCTGTGGTTTTACTGCTTATTTGACCGTGTCTGCCATCTCCGCTTGACAAACTTGCTCAGAGAAGAGAGGTCGATGACTGGTCTCCAGCCTCCAGACGCCTTTTTCACAAGAAAGAATCGACTGAAGAGACCCGAAGAGGACCTCCTGGAGAGCGCCCTACATCAACAGGGTCTGGACTTCTGCCTGGATGGCTAGCACCTTTGCCGATCCCAATGCAAAGGAGTCTATTGACACTGGATACCTGATCAGGGGAGGGAGAGATGTTGTGAACGGGGGTGCAATGCCCTGAACGAATGACGGAGACTCTCCAGGGTTCGGCCCCTAGTTGCCTCTACCTGTCCCAGCAACTTTGTAGGCATCCCCCTATTGGTGGTCAAGCGGGGGATGTGCCTATCCTAGCGTATCCTCGGCCGCTCCCTCTGGAGGACTTTGTGCCTTTTCTGTTCTTGGTCGGAAAGAGCTTTTTAGACACTGCTGGCTTCGCTGCTGTCTTGTACGTCGAGGTCTTGGCTGGATGGGATTGCAGAGAAGCTTGTGGTTTATAGAGATTGGATGTCAAAGCTCCATGGAGGAGGGACTCCTGGTGAGACTTCCTCCATCTCTCAGCAGCAAGTTCCACATCTTTTGGCTTGAAAAGAAAGGATCCCTCTAGAGAGGAGTTCCTGAGCCTAGTGATCTCAGCATTCAGGACCTGCTGATCGAATCTCTCAGACCACATTTCGACATTTCAGGATGGTGTTAGCCCTTAAGTTCGAAACTTGAAGGGCGAGAAACTCGATGGTGTGAGTGCCTGAGAGAAGGAAGGTTACCATAGCTTTCCTGTTACTTTCTTTAGAGGATCTCAGCTGCCGAGAAAGAGACTTGAGGGCTGGAAAGTTTCTCAATAGAGACCCCCTTGGTGAGCTCTTCCTGAGAGTGGTGAAGTGAAAGAGCTGGACGAGGCTCGTCCAAGACCTCGAAGTATCTTCTCTGTATCTTTAAATTCGGCATTAATGACCTTAGATGTCAGGATGCCCGAAAACTTTAAATCAATCAATCTGTATCTTTAAAAATTGATTTTGGACTACGATGACTGTCATTATTCTTTTTCCAAGATAGTTTCATGACTGTATATGCCTACAATACTGTATTGTTTCCTGTAAATAATGAAATTAATAGTAGTATGGGAAATAGGGTAACCTTGATAACGGCTACCCTTCTATTTTTGCCACTCTTCCCCCTCGAGGCGAAAACGCTATTCGGGGTGAAGATCGCTATGTGTCATATCAAGGACACGTCCCCTGATTATGCGATATCCTTAAGAGAAATCTTAAGGATATTCACGCCAGGAGTTAGAATTCTGGAGACCTAAAGGCAAATTCTCTGGGAATATCACTGTAGTTCAAATATCCCTTGGAAGCTACTTATAGGAACCTTTCATCAGGACGACATGGCTATCTCACCCAAAAATAGATTTTCGCTTCGCTCAAAATCCATTTATTATACTGTATGTTATTGGAGCATTGTTGGAAGGAATGGATGATAATCTAATTTCTAGTTTTAAGTGCTGTATCTCCACTGTGTCTGATATTTTATCATCTATTCCTATTGCATTTTGTTATATCAGAAAACTGTCAAATGGTGTACCTAATTGTAATATAAATTTTTGGGCTCAGGACATGTCGTCCTGATAGAAGGTTCCTATAGGTAGCTTTCTAAGGGATATTTGGCTACAGTGATATTTCTAGAGAATTGACCTTTAGGTCTCCAGAATTCTAACTCCTGGCGCGAATATCATTAAAATTTCTCTTAAGGATATCTCATAATATCAGGGGATGTATATCTTGATAGGACACATAGCAATCTTCACCCCGAATAGCGTTTTCGTTTCGAGGGGTAAGAGTGGCGAAAACAGAAGGGGAGCCGTTATCAAGGTTACCCTTTCTCCCGTACTATTACGAGTATCCAAGATGGCGCTTATTCCTATTTTTGTAGCAAATTCGCACAGTGCTTTTCCCTGTTGCTCTAACGTTTGTGATCGATTGATTAAGGATTTATTATGCTATTGCCAGCTTCTTCTGCCTCTGGAAAGTTGAGTATTTAATCTTTACAGTGTATAATTTTTAGCTTCTGCTTCATAGAGAAATTAGAGTAATTTTAAGTGTTCGGAGCTTGGCCGATCACCAGAGGCGCCTTGGGCACTGTCGTTCATGACGCATGTGTTATTCAGTTAGCAGAACAACACTCCCGGTTGTAATAGCATGAATAAATTATGAAAGCTATTTAAACACAATTATACTAGGAAAGTTATATATTATGTCAATCGGCGAGAGAGGGACTCGGGCGAGTGGTAAGGGAGGAGCATGACGCCATCAGCAGATGGAAAGCAGGGGTACCAACCTAGTTACTGAAGCGGTAGATCGAACAGTAAAAACAACAAAATACGCGAGAGTCCCACTCGAACCAAATGTAAAACTAGGTGGAGCGTAATAAAACTAAAAGGTTTAATAATAATAAGTGAGATGGTCGTCTTCCTAGAACTAGCGAAACAATCTCAAAGGTGACGCAATCCACCAACATGCACGAATGCAGGCATACCAACATAACCTACTCCTTGATGAAACGCTAACACTGATATCATAGGATAACTTAAAATTAATGCTAGATGAAAGCATAAAGATGGTGTACTATATAAATGTAAGGAAAAAACTCCTAAAAGTTCGAACAAATATTAATGACGGACGAACTAACGAGAAAAAGGGCAGAGCCGAACCATGAACGGTAAGAACGGGGACGCCGTTCATATATAAACACTTCTCAATTAATAAAAACAGAGGTTACACTGCCCAATCTCGCTAAAACTCATGGATAAAGTACTTAACTTCGATGGGGTATCATGAGAATCGGCCATCGATTATAAAATAATGATAAATCCAAGGGTAAACACAAGAAAAAAACATGTTGGACTTAATAACAACAAGTGCTATAAAGGAGTGACGTCACTGGCGTGGGTTGGGTTAGTGGTAGTAGTGTTGAACGGCACCTCGCTGTGGCGGGGATTTTGAAGAGGAGATATCTAAATAGTGCGAGACCTCTGGTTGTGAATTATCACGCCCCAGTATTTTATACCGACACCTTATATAGGTGAGCGAGCTGGGTTCAACCTGGCATTCCTATGCTTTTTTTTCTCTGGTAATATATAGCAGTTATATTCCTTAGAAATAGTGCTCTAGGAGAATTTCACTGCGCGGCACAGGTCGGAGCCCAGAAAATATATTTTTGGGTGAGATGGCCATGTCGTCCTGATGGAAGGTTCCTTCAGTAGCTTCCTTAGGGTATATACAACTACAGTAGATATTCCCAGAGAATTAAACTAAAGGTTTCACAGAATTCTAACTTCTGGTGCAAGTACCCTAAAGGTTTCCCTCCAGGATATCGTATATCAACAGGGGACGCATGCATTACCATACCACATGGCTATCTGCACCCCACATAGCGTTTACGCTTCGAGGGGGAAAGGTGGCGAGATAACAGAGGAGCCGCTCCAAAGTTACCCTCCTTCGTTACTGTTACGGTACTCATAACGTAAACAAACAGCGGCCATAGCTGTCCGCCATACTGTATGACGTCACGTCCGTCCTCATTCCGAAGTCCAGCTTTCTACCGGCCTCCGCGATACAGTATAGCAGGGAGGGGCCTGGCAGGCTGAACTGGAACAGTCAGGCGGATCCATCAGGACGACATGGCCATCTCACCCAAAAATAGATTTTTCGCTTCGCTCAAAATCCGTTTTTTGGGCTCAAGCCATGACATCCTGATGGAAGTGTACCAGAGAATTAATGTATCGTGGATTTTCCCCATTTCAAGTGCCTTCTACTTCGACTAATATTCCTGCGGTCTGGTGACCGAAGAGACCGTGACATCTCCGATAAATGTCACTATCAGTGGCATTACAATGACCTGGCTTCCAGCCCCCTGGCAGGGAAGTCCTAATTGGACAAGAGGAACATCTCGAAGTAACCTGATGAAGATAGACTCACCTGGGTGAAGAGATCGTGCCGGTCTCGAAAACAGATCGGGAGGTTAAATATTTGTGTAGGAACAAATTTATACCATTAGGTGAGTGTATATTAGGCAGTAGGTATATTAATTATAAATAACCATAGAAATAGGAGTAAATAAAACAATAACAGCAATTTATTTTCATATGAAATAGGAGCGAAATAAGACGCGTATGGTAAGAAAATAGCATAGAATTATAGAAAATTATTTACAATAATAATATCGGATAATAGACATAGATTTTCAGTAAGACGGTAATGTGGAATCTGAAAGGGATATATTTTGCCTTTAAGCAAAAGTTCCCGGGGGAACGCCAGTCGTTAAAATCATTATACACTTCATGTCCGAGAACATGTGGCACACGTGTAAGAATCTATGTCACTTCACCTTGATGAAGAACAGTCTATTAGTGACACTAAGTGTCCCTTGAAATCACTATGTATCGCACTAGGGTCAACACAGGCCCCCGTTTGAGTTAAAAGTCCCGAAAAAACTCACTGTTCTACGCAGCACTAAGCAGCCGATTTCATCACACTACCTGCTGCTACCACGAATCGTTTTATTTCGTGCACCTGCTTCGCATAGTGTTTGAAGAATACTCTAGGTGACCTCAAGCCTGTGAAGGATCGGAGGCTTTCAAAATCCATTCCTTGGAAAAAGTTCAGGGAAGAGGAGACTTTCCTAGGATCATGACCTGCGGGTGTACTGTCAGGATCCGCTCTGCGAATAAAGTAGGTGATTTTCGCTCTTAATTGTTTTAGTGACAGGTCACTACCCGAAGTTTCTCCTTTAAAGAGTTGTCCTCTGCCAAAGTCTGAAGTTCTTTGAAGATAGACCTTAAGGCTCTCCACTGGGCATAGAGAGACATCTTCCTTCAGGGGTCAGATTCTCCAAGGGCCCCATCTTTTGGTGGGAACTTCATTTTTAGCAAGAAACGTGGGGTCGGGGAAGAGGGTGAGTTCCCCCGTGTCGGCAAACTGTATCTGGCCCTCTTCTCTTGATAATGCCACTATTTCACTGACTCGGGCTCCCGAGGCGAGAGCAAAAAGGAAGATCACTTTTTGAGTCAAGTCTTTCAGAGGGCAAGATTCGTTGTCCAGGTTAGAGGCAAAATGGAGCACCTTTTCCAGGGACCAGGTGATGGGTCTCGGTGGGGGTGCTGGATGGAGTTTAGCGCACGCCTTCGGGAGTTTATTGAAGATTTCGCTGGATAAATCTATTTGGAAGGCGTACAGAAGTGGTCTAGTCAAGGCCGATTTGCAGGTGGAAATAGTATTGGCTGCTAAGCCTTGTCCATGAAGGTGAATAAAGAAGGACATGCAAAAATCTATAGAGATTTCGTAAGGGTTTTTCGCCTTGACGAAGGATACCCACTTCTTCCAGGATGATTCATATTGCCTTCTGGTAGACTTTGTTTTGTATTCCTCTAGGAAATCTAAACTTCTTCGAGATCCCAAACCTTTTCTTCATGGCAAGGGAGAGAAAATCATGAGATGAAGATCTTTGACTTTCTTTGATGAAGCGAAGACAGTCGACTTCTGCACCTGTTGGGAGAGAACTGGGCCCGGCAGGGGGATCAGCTTGGGCTGTAGCTCCAGGACTAGGGGAAACCAGTTGCTCCGAGGCCACTTGGGAGCCACTAGGGCTGCTGTCCCTTTGTAGGTTCTCAGTTTGGAGAGTTCCAGTGCCGGTGTCACCTAGGCGGCAGAAGAATGTCTATTCCTCAGCCTAGGGTCCGCCAGCACAC